>NC_021164.2:38047159-38076243 GCF_000331145.2 Cicer arietinum
GCCGAAAAAATAAATTTCATCATATTGTAATATAATATTCATAATACGTCTTTATAACAAAAAAAATCATAACAACAGATAAATGTTTTCGCCCTTAGGATTAGAATTAATGGTCGCGGCCGCCGGATGAAATTCATCCTCGCTCGCCGCACCATATTACTCACTCTCAATCGTGGGTGGCCTTTGTGTCGCGACATATCCGACAACGTACGAGCAAATAATTTAACATATTATTTCACCGTCGTGTCCATCTGTCTCGTTCACATACCGCCACATTACGTTATTGTTTTAAAAGAAGAATTAATTTTCTTTCTTTACTTTAAAACAAATATAGAAAATATAATCCATGAATAAATATTATTATTATTATCATTATTATTACTATTATTACATTTTTTATTTTTTTGATACATGTATAAATAAATAATAATAATAAAATCTGTCAACACATCAATATTTTCTACCCAAGAACTACGTGAGTTTTGATTTCCTTATTGCACCTGGGGATACGTAGGAGCAAGGTCTTTCCCTTGTCAAACCAAATTAATAAAACAAATATTTTTTGTTTCTTTCATTAATGTAAATAATTTAATTTTTTTATTATTCTTTTTGGGGTAAAAATAAATAAATAAATAAATATTTTGTATATAATTAATTATAGGGTAACCGCCTTAACGGACGTTGTAGGGCGATAATACTTCCCTACTCGTAATCGACTCCCGAATCCAAATTTTTGATTCAAAAATATTATTTTAGGTTTTGTCCAATTTTTCCTTTAATAAAAATAAAATTGGTGGCAACTCTTTTTATTTTTTTTTTTCGCGGACAAACCAGACGCGTCACATTGTAAACATTGTTGTTGATTTATTTGTTTAAAAGATTTCTTTGAAGAAAAAAATGTTACCATGAAAAACGAGGTGTTACAAGTATCACGTGACCACATGCCCCCACAACCCCTAAGTAACAGTCAGATTCTACTTTACTACTCATGGAGTCTAATTGTTACAAGTCAGATTCCTCAACAATGAACTTTACAATCCTCACACAAGTGAATATTATCTCTCATGTTTGATGGAGCTGGAAAACACAAGAAAAAGGGTTCGAATTGTGGTATGCCACTTTTTAAATTATACTTTGATTTCTTTGCACAAATACTTTGTTTACCAAAAGATTCAATTAACTCTTATAAATTAGGGATAGTGAAAATAAAGTTGAATCATAAAGAACTAAGATAAAGGAAATAGAGAAAGAAGGATAAACATATATTTTTATACTAGTTCACAACTCAACAATTGCTACATCTAGTCATTCCCTTATAGAGAGATTTTTCCTCAGTATCATTGAGGACTTAATCCAGTATTTTAACAATAGCATACAAGTATTATTTTCTATGCCTCTTTAGACTTTGAGTATTCTTTTCCAGCTTCTTTAGGCTTTACAAGTATTATTTACTCTGCTACTTTAGGTTTTGAGTATTCTTTCTCCAGCCTCTCAAGACTATTATCGTTAGAACCATTCTTCAACATTCTGGCAAACTACTGTTGAGGTGCATGAGTGTTGTTGCCTCTAATGGGCTGATCTACAAGTTTGTGTCTAAATTGACACAAAATTTGTTTCTAGGATTCTAACTCTCATTGAGAGGATGTTACATATTAATTCCTATATCCGCTTAAGTGTATGAAAATACTTTGACTAATTTACATTTATTCTTGTTTGTATCTTATTTAACACAGAGTATGATTCAAGGATTCTAACTCTCATTGGGAAGATGTAACATATTTAATCATATATTAGTTCAAGTGTATGAAAATACTTTGACTGATTTACATCAATTCTAATAACTCTTTATTGAGTGGATTTTTCATTCATGCCTTTTGGATGTGTTTTTATTGCTATGTTGAGTTTTTTTTCTCTTTTAAAATGTTGCAAGTTGTTGTCCTCGTTTTTTAGCTCATAATGCATGTTCTTTTATAGAAGCAATTACAACTTTACCTTTTTCATTCAAGGGATGGTTGAGTGTCCTTCACATAATTGCCTTGTGACCTTCAACATGGTGTTTCATTTGAATTTATCAATAGATCCATTAAGAATAATTATAACCATTGAGCATTAACTGAAACTCATTTCTTTAAGTATTTTGATTTCAGTTTGGTTGAAGCAAAATGTTCTTAATCAAAGGCACAAAACAATCAAAATCACTTGATCAAAGGCATATAATAATCAGAAGTATACTTTTCTAGATCAGATGTAAGAACACCAAAGTCATGATTTCTTAACGAGAGGCAGAAACACTAGTATGATACTTTCTTGACCAAAAGAATGAGACCCAGAAGCATGTTTACTTGACCATAGGCAAAAACATCATAAGCATTATTTCCTGACCTGATGCAATGACCAGGAGTAATATTAATTGACCAGAAGCAGTGTTGATAATCTGAGGTAGTGCATTCCTTGTCTGCATCAAATCTTTTCCTCTTGTTAGAGCATTGACTCTTACTAGAAGCATTGACTTTGTCATAGCATTGACTTTTACAAGAGACATTGACTTTTTCAAATAGTGACTTTTCTTTTGGCGTTGACTTTTGGCTAAATGTTGATTTTTCCAAATCGTTTCCTTTTACAAAAGGAAACTTATCAATGACAGAGGAAGTCAAATGCTTACTTCATCTCAAGAGGCAATTTATTAGAGACAACGGGTAAGAGGAAGTTTGAGCAGAAGCTTGCTTGCTTCATTAGAGGTAGACTTAGAAAAGTCATGATTGCTTCATCGAAGGTAGACTTTAGTAGAGTCTGGTTTGCTTAATTAGAAGAAGACTTAGATGAGGCAACTAAGCATAAGCTTGCTTGCTTCACCAGTGGTAGACTTAGAAAAGTATTACTTGCTTCATCAAAGGCATACATTAGAAGAGTTTGATTTGCTTCATTAGAGGGAGACTTAGCAGATTCTAGTTTTCTTCTTTAGAGGCAGACTTAGCAGAGTCTGGTTTTCTTCATTAGAGGCAAACTTAGCAGAGTTAGAGGTAGCAGAGGCAACTTTGAGCAAAACTACATTATAGTCAAAGGTAGAAGAACTCTTGTTACGCTTGTCGGAGTCAGAGGCTAAATAATTATTGTTACGCACTTGTTAGAGTAAAAGGAATATAATCCATTTGGGTTTATAAGAGGAATCGAGGTACTACGTTGCTTGCATCTAGAGTCAACTTTATAAAAACACGGGCGTGTGCCACCACACTTTATGCTGTCAATCTGAAGTAAAGTCTTGGTTTCTTTTGCCTTTGTCTAGATATCAGAGGATAAACCTTATATAGCGAGACATACTTTGTTGTGCTTGTTTCTGTAATATTTCTTTTAATTTTTTGCTCCAATAGAAGATCTCTAAAGTACTTGTAATCTAGGCTACTTTGAATAATTATTAACATAACCTTTTGATTTTAATTTGCACATTTAGCATATATAGTTAGGGGATAATTGTTCTTTATTTATATGTATAAAACATTTACCAAATGATTGTATTTAAAAATGCTTTGCCACTAACACTAAACACATATCACCTACAAATAATTTGCTTTATTTATTTTTAACTCACCTAAAACATTCTTGACTTTTTTGTTTGTAACTAAGATTGATCTTGAGTTAATTTAAATTAAATTAAGGTATTAACATTTTAAAAAAGGTCACAATTCAAACCTCATTCCTTGTGATTGATATTGCTACTTTAGGATGCATAGGTGTAGACATAGACTTACATAGCTCTTTGAGCCTGCATAATACCATACAAAGATTTCTTTAATTTGAAAACATAGTCTGGAAATTAATTATCTTCGAAGCCAGAAGGTTGTTTGACACATATTATTCATTTAAGTGACAATTTAAGAAAACACTTTTCACATCAATTTGATATAAAATGATTTTATTAAAAACGGTAAATGAAAGTAAAATTCTGATTGCCTCTAATTTTTTCATAGAGGCAAAAATTTCGGTGTAATCAATACCTTCCCTTAACTGTATCAAAACGATTTTATTAAAAACGGTAAATGAAAGTAAAATTCTGATTGCCTCTAATTTTTTCATAGAGGCAAATATTTCGGTGCAATCAATACCTTCCCTTAACTGTATCCTTGATCTACAAGTCTAGCTTTGTTTCTAACTACTTCACCTTTCTTATTCAATTTGTTTCTTTTCTACAAGCTTGAGGACAAGATCTCATACATAATTTCTTTTGAATTGAGTCAACTATTCTTACATAGCTATTATCTATCCATCATCTAATAAAGTTTCTTCTATAGTTGTAGGTTCAATTTCATATAGTAGTCCAAACATATATATTTCATGAAAAACGAATATAGTTTTCAAATGATAATTTGCACTTCCTATGATTAGAGAGTCTGTAAAACAAGATTTGTATTTCCATAAAAGTTTGGATTCCTGATGATCTTGATTTACGGGAGGTTAATTATTTCTTGTTCTTGAGTTATCAGACATATCTGTATATCTGTATGAAATAGCGAGTTTTTGCCTTTCGTGGGAATCGAACCCAGTACCTGGGGGATTAGTACCATTGTTCATCCATTCCCACTACCAACTGATGAGTCTTATTAAGAATAGGTCTGACATATATTCTTTTTTGAATATAATACGCAATGTTCATTGCTTATGCCCAAAAGTGTTTGGCAACATTCATTTCATAAATCATGATGTGTTCCATTTCTTAAAGAGGTCTATTTTTTCTTTCTACCAAACCATTTTTTTGAGGTGTTCTAGGAGATGAGAAGTTTTGTAAAATTCCCTTTTCTTCATTGAAGTTTTCAAAAAGCTTATTTTCAAATTCACTCCATGATCACTATGAGTTGTTGCAATAGGAGAACCTTTTTCATTTTGCAAAAGACAACATGATAATCAGTGTCGTTGAATTGAGTTATTCTTACTAGGTTTTGCATGAGTCATTTTTCAAGTAAAACATTTTTAGTTAGGGAAATGAACCATTACCTATTGTGTCGTGCCCAATGATCTTACCCTTCTGATAACCTCTAAAACCTAAGAATTCTTCGTTCTTGAGGGTCGGATCTTGGAAGATAGACTTTTCTCTCATTATATGTCGTGAGCATCCACTGTCTAGGTACTATGACTTGTGTTTTAAATTTGTTGCTAAGGATATCTATAAGATAAATTATTTTATTCTTTGACACCCATATTTGGTTGGATCCTGGTTTGTTAGTTCAAAAAGTGTCGTGTCTTTCCATTATTTTCGCATCGAACAAGTTTTTTTTATTGTGAACTTTCATTAAGCAATATACACGAGGAGTGCCGAGTAAGTTAACCCTAAGAGTTTTCTCTAGTTCTTCAAAACCAATACCACGTTTATTGTTTATGCTAACCACATAGACCATAAAGAATTGCTTGCTTTTTGAACATTTTCTTTCAGAGTTAGATTTTCTCTTTTTAGGTTTTCAAAATCTTTTTCAAGAGAACTATATTTATTTGTTAAGATGCCATGAGATTTTCTAAAGATTTCAGTTTTGAAGAAACTTTGTGATTCTTGTTGAGAAACACATTTAACATATCTATAAGTTCACTAAGAGATAGGTCATATAATACCTCAATTTCTTAATCAACATACTCATGGTCAGAATTAGAGTCACAGTGAGCATCTTCCATCAGAGCCATGTTTGCATGCTTTTCATTTTCATCAGATGATTCCTCAAAGTCATCCAAAGTAGCCATAAGACTTTTCTTCTTTGTCTTGAAGTCTTTTCTTTTGAAATTTCCCTTCTCAAGTTTAGGACATTCTGATTTGAAATGTCCTAACTCTTTTTATTCATAGCAGATCACTCTTTTTTTGTCTGATTTGTCACCTCTTTCTCCACTATTTTAGGATCTTCTAATATCACTTATGGTATAGGATTTCCTCATGTTGTTCCACATCTGCTGGATTTCCCTTGAGATGAATAACAATTCTTCTTTATCTGAGTATTCACTTTGATCGTCTGATTTTTCTCTCCTCTGAATCTTCAGTAGCTTGTAGGGTCGTTGCATTAACCTTCTTTCGTTGGGACTTGAAAGCTGAGGGTTTTGAATTCTTCTTGGGTTCATCTTCAACCGGTTCAATCTCATTGGATCTGAGTGAACTCATCAACTCTTCTAGAGGAGATTTGTTTAGATCTTTAGCCTATTTAATTTATGTTACTTATGGTCTCCATTTGGTGGGAAGACTTCTGGGGATCTTCTTGATGTGGTAAGAGGTAGTGTAACTCTTTTAGAGAACCTTTACTCTAGAGACTAAAGTTTGGAATCTAGAAAATATTTTCTCAATGTGTTCATCTTCTTCCATCTGGAAGACTTCGTACTTCTAGACAAGTAGATTTTCCTTAGCTTCCTGTACCTGCTTGTTTCCTTCATAGTTGAAAACCAAAGCACCAAACATATTATTTGTTGCTGCATTTTTCAAACTCTTTGAAGGTGATAACGTTCATCGTGATAGTTCTGAATTTATGATGCATCTTATATTGTTTCTTTTGATCGACGTTGAGATATTTTTTGGAAATTTGGACACCAGCAGTTCAGGATCATGTGAGATGTAGAAACTTCATAGCCATCTTCGACTATCTCCAAAAGTTCAGATATTTTAAAGCTTCATAGCCATCTTCGACTATGTCCAATAGTTCAGGATCATGTGAGATGTAGAAACTTCTAAGCAAGTCCTTCCAGTACTCGTATCTTTCTCCATCAAGTAGAAGAGGCCTGGTAACATTTCCACCTTTAACTTCACCACTAGAGATAGTCACGATAACATAGATCTTTAAGCAAACACGATTAAGTTATCATATTTGAGACCGAGCTCATATGCCAATAGTAGAATGAGAAACATAAGAAATGACGGGTTTGAATTGTTTTTTGTTTTTTTAAAAATTTAACGAGATTAAAACAAAGTGATGAAATAGAGCTGATAATGAATAGTATATAGCAACGCAACCAATTTATCCTGGTTCACCACCAACACAGTAGCTACGTCAAATCACTTCAAACTAAAGGATTTAATCCACCAATTCACCAATTGAATCACACTTCCACTAAACATATTTTTGTCAAACTGATTGTGTTCACGTCTTCTCTCCTTCTAGCATAGTACAATCAAGGTGTTGAGTAATGCAACCACTACTAGGTCAGGTTACAAAAGATAAGTTTAAGGTTATTCTAAATACTCTTACAAGAGGGGTTTACAATGTTGTATTCTCATAAACTGTTTCTCAACATTTAGACTAAATAAAGAATATAGAGCAAAAGTACAAAGACGACTGAATAATGCTTATTGTAGTATGTTGTTGTTGCATGGATCAACGAATGTTGTTAGTGTTGAGACAAAATCTCAAATTAACATTTTGATGATAATTAAACTAAAAGTTAATTAAGACTTCTAATTATAATTCTAAGTGTTTTGGTATTTAACATGTGTATTTCAGTGTGTTGAAACAAGATAGGTACCAAACATTACAAAGCAAATCGTATTATAATCAAGAAAGCAAAATCAACAAAACGAAGAGCGTTCTTGGCAGATTTCTGGAAAACGAAGAACGTTCTCCACATTTGCCATAAAAAAGAATGATCAGATTTTTATGTAAAAGATTAGATCCAGGAAGTGTTATCCATTCAATATCTTCATCAGAAATATAAGAGGATCAATCTAAACAAGAATCATTCCAGAATTCGAGGACTCAAACCTTGCTTAATAAAAAGCATAAAGCAAGATCATTCTCCAAGTTAAGCAAATGCAAGTACAATTAACAGGTTGTAAAGGACACTATTGTTGTACCTTCAAACAGACCTGTACACGTGACTTAAAGCTGCTAATCATTTCAGACCACTGATAGGATCACAAATACAAGTCAGCTCATCTCAAACCAATTCGAAGAACGTTCTTGGATCTCAAGAACGTTCCTGGTTTCTGCATGAACAATCTTACTTTATGGCTTATCTTGTCCCTTCTCTTACTCATGACAGCTGGCCTACTTCCAACGGATAAACGAGCTTTCATAAGTTCTCTTGAAGCCTATAAATAAAGCTTCACGATGAAGAACAAATCAAAACTCAAAGTGCCAAGCAAAACATCACTCATTCAATCATACTCGAGATTCTCAAATCATTCTATTTCTCAAACAAGAGTTGAGCAATGTCCAGATTCTAACATTCTCAAAATCATTACTTTGTAACTCAAGGCTATACTTGTTAACATAGCTTGAGTAGTTCAAATCCTTTTATGATTAAAAGCTAGTTTGAAAAATCCTTTCTGAAATAGTGTAAGGTAACCTGTGGAAATCCTTTCTAGGTAGAAAGGTAGAACCTTGTAATAGATCAAGACTGATATGTGAAAATTGTGTGAAAACCAAGAGCGATATTGCTTTGAAGCACTTAGTGGAAAATCTCAATTTTGTGAGGACTGAATGTAACCTGTGTTGGGTGAACTAGGATATACGCTTGTGTGATCTCTCTATCCTTATCTCTATTTATTATTTGTCTTACATTCAGTTTTTATATTGATAAATTGATATTGTTGTTTTTCCACTAACCAAGAACGTTCTTCTTTATAACCAAGATCAATCTTGATTTAAAACTTTTAGTTTTTAAAAGGAATTTTTAAAAGGGACAATTATAATTCAAACCCCCTTCCTTATAATTTACATTGTTACTTCAATTGGCATCAGAGCCAGTCTCTAAGGAATAAATACCCAAAAAGTGTTAGAGCAAAAGATTTAGGAAGATAATGTCAAAAGCTAAATACATTGATGAAGGAAGGTCATCAAACACACCACCATACTTTGATGGCTCAAATTATTATTTCTGGAAAAGCAAAATGCAATTGTTCTTGAAATCACAAGACACTGGTATGTGGCGAATCATCACAGATGGAAATTTCATACCAAGAGTAGATCAAACTGATGCAACATCAGTTTAAAAGAAAGAAGCAATTTGGACAACAGACGAAAAATCTAAGATACTTCTAAACTCAAAAGATCAATTATTTTTATCATGTGTTTTAAACAGGGAAGAAAGTGAAAGAGTAGATGAATGTGATACTGCAAAGAAAGTGTGGGACAAACTACAGACTCACCATGAAGGAACAAGCCTTGTTAAAGAAACAAGAATTAACATTGGCATTCAAAAGTTCGAATTATTTGAATTGAAAACAATCAATGAAATGTACTCAAGATTCAAAGCCATAGTGAAAAAAATGCGTTCTCTTGGCAAATATTATTCAGTACAAGACAGGTTAAGAAAGATCATGAGATGTCCTCCAATCATGTGAAGACCAATGGCGACAACTATAAGTCAAGCCAAAAATCTTGAGGTACTAGGCTTGGAAGAACTTATTGGGACTCTAAGCGCTCGTGAAGTATTATTGCAGAAAGATAAACCCGTAAAGAAAGGCAAAATAATAGCTTTTAAAGCTCTCAAAATTCACCAAGTATTCAACAAACAAATGAGAAAAGTGATTTAGAAGACAATAAAGAAGATGTTGATGAAGAGATTTCTTTCCTCAATAGAAAGATACAAAGAATGATGAGGATAATATATCATATTAAAAAGGGATCTCCAGATAAAAAAGACTTCAAAACTGAAGTGGATAAAACTAAAATCACTTGTTTCAGATGCAACAAATAAGGACATTATAAAACTGATGATTTTGATGGCAATCTGGGATTATTCTCATGAATCAGAAGCAGATGAACCTGAAGAAGCCAATCTATGTCTGATGGCAAACACTGAAGATATAGAGGATGGTTCTCAATATATCAAGAAAAGACCATGGTTTTTGGACAGTGGTTGTTCAAGACATATGACGGGTGACAAGAATTGCTTCATGTCATTCATAAAAAATGATGGAGGATCCGTAACATTTGGCAATAATGATCAAGCAAAAATCAAAGGTAAAGTAACTATAGGTAAAGAACTCCTCAAAAAAATGGAGTTGTTGAAAGAAAATATAGAACTTTGCAAGAGATGGCAAGACCAATCTTGGAAGAATCAAATATTGAAAAGTATTTATGGGAAGAAGCTATAAACACTTCTTGCTATATTTTGAATCGTGTTTCAATTAGAAAAATCATAAACAAAACACCCTATGAGATCTGGAAAAATAGAAAACCAAACATTTCATATTTTCACATCTTTGGTTGTCATTGCTACATCTTGAACAACAAATATAACTTGGAAAAGTTTTATGCAAAATCAGACAAAGTTATATTTTTGGGATATTCAACAGAATCTAAGGGATATCGTATTTTTAATTTGAAAACTCAAACGGTTGAAATAAGCATGCACATATTGTTTGATGAGTTCGATGATCTTGATTTAAAAAAGAAATATGATGAGGAAGAAGAACAATCTGGGCAAAAACAACAGATTGTTCCCCTAGAAAACGAGATTGATAAACAATCTCCATTTCAAACTCCTCATAGAAGTTGGAAACTAATAGATGATCATCCTCATAACCAAATCATTGGAGATACGACTGATGGCATTAGAACAATAATGTCATTTAAAAATGTTGAAAACAACAACATGGCAATAATTTCCCAAATGGAACCCAAATCCATCAAAGAGGCTATAATTGATCAATCTTGGATTGATGCAATGAAAGAAGAACTTCTTCAATTTGAAAAGAATGAAGTATGGACCCTTGTTCCGGATCCATTAGATCAAACAATCATTAGAATACGATGCGATTTCAGAAACAAGCTAGATGAAGAAGGAAAGGTTGTAAGAAACAAAGCAAGGTTAGTTGCTCAATATTATAACAACAAGAAGGAATAGACTATGATGAAACTTTTGTTCCAGTTGCAAGGTTAGAAGCCATACGAATCCTTCTTACATATGCATGTTATAAACATATCAAACTCTTTCAAATAGATGCTAAAAGTGCATTTTTAAATTGTTTTTTAAATGAACAAGTTTATGTTCGTCAACCTCCCGAATTCGAAGATCAAAAGAAACCAAATCATGTGTTTAAACTCACCAAAGCTTGTATGGTTTAAAGCAAGATCCTAGAACTTGATATGAAAGATTAAGTTCATTTCTGATCAAAAATGGATTTTCCCGTGGAAATATTGACACAACACTTTTTAAGAAAACACATAAAAATGATCTTCTCATTATTCAAGTGTATGTTGATGATATTATTTTTGGATCAACAAATGAAAAAATGTGTAAGGATTTTTCAAAACTTATGCAAAATCAATTTGAAATGAGCATGATGGGAGAACTGAGACATTTTCTTGTTTTACAAATAAAGCAACATAAAAACGGAATTTTCCTTTGTCAAGAAAAATATATCAAGGATCTTTTAACAAAATACAAAATGAGTGAAGCCAAGATTATGACCATTCCCATGCATCCATCATCTTCATTAGATAAAGTTGAAAATGGACAATCAATTTCTGAAAAAGAATATAGGGGTATTATTGGCTCATTACTTTATTTAATTGCAAGTAGGTCTGACATTTTCTTTGTAGTAGGATTATGTGCTAGGTTTCAATCTTCACCAAAAGAATCTCACCTTACAGCCGTGAAAAGAAATTTTTGTTATCTTGTTGGTACTACTGACCTTGGTCATTGGTATAGCAAAGGTTCTCATTTTGATTTTGTAGCATATTGTGATGCTGATTATGCTGGTGACAAGATCGAAAGAAAAAGCACAAGTGGTGAATGTCATTTATTAGGAGAAGCGTTGATATGTTGTTCATGTAGAAAGAAAAACACGATTGCCCTATCCAAGTCTTATAGATCAAAAATCAACTTGAAGATTTTTCAGTAAGATATTCTCACATTCCAATAATATATTGTGATAATATTAGTGCCATTAATCTATCTAAGAATCCTATTCTGCACTCAAGATTCAAACATATTGAAATAAAACATCATTTTATTAGGGATCATGTAAACAAAAAATATATTGAATTAATCTTTGTTGATACAATTAATCAATTAGTTGACATTTGGCTTAATTGCAGTTTTGGTCCCCTATTTTAGCAGAATCGCAAAAGTAGTCCCTCCATTTTATTTCTCCACAGATTTGGTCCTCCAAATATAATTTTGGTCCAAAACTTGACAAAATTTCATTTTTTTTTTGCATTTATTTAAGTCACGCAGTGCCTTAAATCTTGTGGTGCAACAATTGTACCTGAAAATTATGATCATAAATGATGAAATACGACTTTAGAAAATAAAATTTCATCAAGTTTTGGACCAAAATTCTATTTGGGGACCAAAACTGGGGAGAAACAAAATGGGGGGACTACTTTCGTGATTCAGCTAAAATAGGAGGCCCAAAACTGCAACTAAACCTTGACATTTTTACAAAACCTCTTGTTGAAGAAAGCTTCAATTCAATCAAAGAACGATTAAAAATCATCAAAAATCCTGCTCAAGATTGTTAAAACTGAAACCAAAACATTCTGATCATAACAGAGAACGTTCTTCGTTTTGAGCTTCTTTGCTCAAGAACGATCTTCGTTTTTCATCATGAAAAACTTTCAAAATCAGCTTTTAAACTGAAACATCTGCTAACTTTTTAAAAGGTAACGGCTACCCATGCCCCACCTGCCACATCTTTTCATTTTCCTCCTTCCCAACACTCAACTGACCAATCCATCAAATCACATGTGTGGCACTCTCTCCACTCTTAATCTAACTGCATTCTCTTACGAACGATCATTTTTTTCCACTAATAAACAACTTCAACTTTTTGTCGACAAATATTCATTTTTTTTCATTTACAGCAACCCTCATTCTTTTTCAAAATGGCTTGCACCAAAACGTCATCACGCAAAAGCTCTAGCTCACCAATACTATCATCATCTCTTTCACCATCTCCAGATCGTTCAACATCACCTCCACCAAGACCATCACCCTGACATTCTTCTTTAGAAAGAACATTCTCTGATTACATGTCTTCATCACCTGAATCGAGTCCCCCTGCTATCACACTGGAACCACTCACAACCATTCTTCCTCCACTGTATCAATCCCTCTTTCTTCAATCAGTGAATCCCCACCCCATCTTCAAAAAACCCGCAACCCTAGTTCTAGCACTTCATCCTCTCAACGAAGATCAATCCATGTTCTGGCAGGTATTGGTATTTCAAAAACCAAAAATATAGACACTACAATCTATAGCATATCTGATGATGATTCTAAACCCTCACCACCACCGCAAAATCCTAAATCACAAGTTGTTTCTCCATCAAAAACTTTCAAACCAAAATCCCTAGAAATTCCAAAATCCCCAAAATCTCACAACCCCCAACAACTTCAAAATCCTCCAAATCACCTTCCAAAATGTTTTCATCCAAAACCACCTCCTCTAAAAAATCCACAATTCCAAAATCTCCCTCGTCTTCAACTCTATATCAGTTTTTAGCCTATAAAAAATCAAACAATCCTAAAAAAAAATAAAAAATTCAGAAAAGTTCAACTCAAGAACGTTCTCCACTCAAAACTCAAGAACGTTCTCCACTTGAAACTCAAGAATGTTCTCCAGTTAAAACTCCAAATCCAAAATCAACAAAAACCTCCAAAACAGAAACAACAAAGCCCTCCACCAAACCTTCTTTTTTAAAAATCCTGATTCCACCTTAGATTCCTTCAAAATTTAAAACACTGTATGCTGAAAAATGGTCTCAACGACCAATTGGCATTGGTCGGGTTTTTAGATTTGAAAACCTACAAGTTGAAGGAATCTCCATTTAGCATCATACTGATGCCCTTGGATAGACTGATTTCCTTAAAAAAATTGACTGCTATTACCCTGAGGTCATTCGAGCATTTTACTGCAAAGCTGAAGCATTTGCAGATAAATCCCTCATTGTCTCGACATTAAAAGGTATTGAGATTCGACTCAAACCTTTAATTTTGGCAGAAATTATTAAACTACCATCTAAAGGCCCAACAATTTTTGGAAAAGACTCGTACATAACCATGAACACCACCGAAGAAGAAGTGTTTCAAGAACTGTTTATGGAAGGGTCTACAAAAAGTTTCTCACCTAACCTAAAACCGCTTCCAAAAATCTTCAATAGTATAAGTCAACACTCTATCCTTCCTCATTGTGGCAGCCACTAATTTGTCTCTAATAATGATGCACTAGTCATTTATCATGTTCTTCATTGCAAGAACTTGAATTTGCCTTACCTTATAAGCCAACATATGATTGCTGCAGTTCACAAGGATTATAAGAGAAACACTATTCCATATGGTATGGTTTTCTCTAAAAAATTTAGGCATTTTCAAATTCCTCTATTGATTGAAATTTCCAACACTAAGATCTCAAAATTCTCATCCAAAAACATCTTCCATATGAAATAAATTCCCACCATTCCATCCTCACCAAAATATGCCCTCAATCTGTCTGCAAGTAAAAGGAAAAGGTTTGCGCGCATCTTTGTTGACAACACTGAGCAATGCTCACTTCAAGAACGTTTTTCCCCTCCCCAACATGCTGAAGAACGTTCTCCATCTCTACCTGTTTCACAAAATCTGAATCCTATCCTTGATCAAGAATTTCCTCCAGCATCTACTATTCCACCCTTCACCAATCAATCCTCTCAAGGTAATATATGTCATCCACTTCAAATTCAACACACCTCTATAATGTCACCAGCCTTTGTGTCCCCACAAAAAAACATCTTCTTCTATCTTTGGAATAAGCCGATATTTGGTCTTTCCGCATGCAGACATAGCTGGCCCATATGTGCCTCATCATTTCGCTCCTACAAACTCTCTTCCTCACATCAATACTTCATTTGCCACCTTATCTACATTTTGTACCACTGCTGCTCCATCCCAAAATACTCCTCTCACCAGTCCAATTAATGATGAACAATGTCCTTCTAAAAGGACCAAAATGGAAAGGGAAACATCCAAAACATATAAGGAAACCCCCATAATCTTTGTTGCCCTTCAAACCATCATAGCTAGGAAAGCTCATCAAGACAAAGAACAAGCTATTTTGCAAGACTAGATGGCTACTCAACTTGCTCCCAAGCTCAGACTTGAGCCTCCAATGCCTAATCCTCCTCCAATTTTTCCTGACATACCTCAGCCATCATTGTCTCCATTATCTGAGGAGTCTTCACCTTAACTGTCTTTCTGATTTAGCTTTAGATTAACTCTCCTATTCCTTTTTGCTACTACAAATGGGGAGAAGTTATTTAGATTTTAAGAATCAGAAGTTCTTTTTGAATGACTACTTACTAGTTCTGTATTTTTGTTTTGTTTTGAACCACCTTCTAATGAACTAGATCTTCATTGTCATATCAATGAAATATTATTATTTGGTTCAAATGATTAGCACATATTGAGGGGAAGTTTTTACTGAAAAGCTCTCTGAATTATTAGAATCAAAATTTAAAATCTAAATTAACTTGTTTGGTGATCATAAAAAATGAGGAGACTGTTGAGACAAAATCCCAAATTAATGTTTTGATGATAATTAAACAAAAAGTTAATTAAGACTTCTAATTATGATTCAAAGTGTTTTTGTATTTAACATGTGTATTTAAGTGTGTTAAAATAAGATAGGTACCAAGCATTACAAAGCAAATCATATTAAAATCAAGAAAGCAAAATCAGCAAAACGAAGAACATTCTTAATAGATTTATGGAAAACGAAGAACATTCTCCACATCTGCCATAAACAAGAATGTTCAGATTTTTATGCAAAAGGTTAGATCCAGGAAGTGTTATCCATTCCATATCTTCATCAGAAATATAAGAGGATCAATCTAAACGAGAATCATTCAAGAATTCGAGGACTCAAACCTTGCTTCATAAAAAGCATAAAGCAAGATCATTTTCCAAGTTAAGCAGATGCAAATACAATTAATAGGTTGTAAAGCATACTGATGTTGTACCTTCAAACAGACCTGCACACGTGACTTAAAGCTAGTAATCATTTTAGACAACTGACAAGATCACAAATACAAGTCAGCTCATCTCAAACCAATTCGAAGAATGTTCTTGGATCTCAAGAACATTCCTGGTTTCAGCTTGAACAATCCTGCTTTATGGATGATCTTACCCATTCACTTACTCATGACAGTTGGCCTTCTTCCAACAGATAAATGAGCTATCATAAGCTCTTTTGAAGCCTACAAATGAAGCTTCATGATGAAGAGCAAATCATAACTCAAATTGCCAAGCAAAACATCACTCATTCAATCATACTCGAACTTCTCAAATCATTCTAAGTTCCAGTTCCATTTCTTAGTGTGATATTAGAATCAATGATTACTGAGTTCTAATATATAGAATCTATTTCTCAAGCAAGAGTTGAGCAATATCCAGATTTTAACATTCTCAAAATCATTACTTTGTAACTCAAGGATATAATTGTTGACATAGCTTGAGTAGTTGAAATCCTTTTATGATTAAAAGGTAGTTTGTAAAATCCTTTCTGAAATAGTGTAAGGTAATATGTGGAAATCCTTTCTAGGTAGAAAGGTAGAACCTTGTAATAGATCAAGACTGATTTTTGGAAACAGAGTGAAAACCATGAACGATCTTGCTTTGAAGCACTCCATGGAAAATCTCACATTTGTGAGGACTAGACGTAACCCGTGTTGGGTGAACCAGGATATATGCTTGTGTGATCTCTCTATCATTATCTATATTTATTATTTGTCTTACATTCAATTTTTATATTGATAAATTGATATTGTTGTTTTTCCACTAACCAAGAACGTTCTTCGTTTATAACAAGACCAATCTTAAGTTAAAACTTTCAATTTTTAATAGAAATTTTTAAAAGGGGCAATTACAATTCAAACCCCCTTCCTTATAATTGACATTGTTACTTCAGTTAGAACCAAGTTGGTTTGAAGAACTATGATTCTTACTTCTTTTGATGATAATAAAATCAATTTGTGGGGACAATTTAAAGCACTAACATTCTAATAGAGTGTGAAGTTCCTATTACCAAGTGAACTTTGTAGGATCTTATGTTATATCCACTGATGATTGGACTAACATAAAGGAACACCAAGATTCCACTTCTATTTAGTATTTTGAGTATGGTAAACGCGGTCTAAAATGCATCTCTAGTGAGTCTAGCAATATAAGTTATGCTATGTTTCGTTTGTCTTTAATGAATGCAAAAAATATTTGATCTTCTGTTTCTGATAAATGCAACAAACATCCAATAGTCTGTCTCTGATAATCGCATGAAGAAATTGATCGTTTTTTGACTCTGACTTAGGATGTATGCTCTAATAGAAATCAACACTCTAATGAAAATTAACGCTTTGAATCCGCTACTTGTTTGAAGGTCCTATATAAGATATGCTCTAATCATCGTATCCTCTACTTCCCTATTCTCATACCAAGATACGTTGAATTAATTACAAGGATTCATTTTGGAAAATTTTCTATGGCCAATTGATCTCAAGAGATTTGATACAAAAATTCATGACTTATGCTGATTTCTTGTGACCTAGAAAACGACCAGAAACCCTAAACGATCTCTATAAAATGACATGCATTCTTCAATTGAATGATATATCAAACTCACAACTATAAGCATATACATCCTCCCCTGCACTCTTGCTCTTATCATTTGTGTTACGTAAATGTTGAGATAAGCTTTAGAGAATACAACTTCGTAAACACTATCCAATGATAGCTTTTTTAGAAAGTCTAAACTTATTCTCTTGTAACCTAGCCTAGTAGTGTCTACCTTCTTCAAGAACTTGACTATACTAAGCTAGAAGATTGAGAAGACTTGAACACAATCAGTTTGACTAGTAAGTGTTTAGTGAAAGTGTAATTTTATGGTGAATTAGTGGATTAAATTATTTAGGTTGAAGAGATTCGACATAGCTACCATGTTTGTGGTAAACCAAGATAAATCATCTGTGTTGTTCTGTTTTTTTGTGTTTGTCTTGTTTTCCTTACTGTAGCTTAATCACGTTAAAAAGATTTTAAAAACAAATACAATACAAAACTCCCCTCAAGAAGTCAACACTTTGGTATGGAGACAGAGAAAGCAAACAATATCATGTATCATGAAGTTTCGTATCAAATTTTTAGAGATTGATTTGTCATTAAACCTTGTCCAAAAATGATTTTTGTAATTGATTATATGTATCTTGATATGGAGACAGAAAGAGTAGAAGATATTATGATCAGAGTATGTCACATAGACCTTCAAATAAAAAACGAAATCATAGTGTTAAGAAGAGGATGCACAAATTTGTTTTCTTTATAGCGTTGACTTCTCATAGCATTGACTTTTCATTAGAGCATTGACATTTAGACATAGTCAAATGATTAGATACTTGATACGATTATCATGGGCGTACAATCACTTGCTTATTCAGAGGCAAAGTGATTAGATGCTTGTTGTATTCATTAGAGCGCGTTCATCAGACTTAGATTACAAAAATTGGAGCGGAGTCCTGGTGTTCCTTTATCTTAGTCCATTCATTAGAGGATGCATCGTAAAATCATTTAAAATAAACTTGATTAGAGAACTGCACACTAAAACAACACATTAGTGCTTTATAATGTTCTAACAAAATAATTATGTTATCATCAAAACAAGTAAAGATCATAGTTCTTCAAACCAAATTGGTTCTAATAAACATATGGTTAGTTTGCTTAAAATATTTTACATGTTCAATTTTTTGTCAAATTATGGAGATGGGAAGAAACTACAAGAAAAAATGATTGTGAATTGTCGATGCAAATCAATTTCACATAGACAGTTAATAATAACTCTTGATTTGTCATCTCACAACACAATTGTAATTGTCATAATAAAATAACTATACAATCAACAACTCATGTTGGTTGTTAGAATAAAACTGTTAACACTAACAATGCATGCCTATAAAAATCAAACTACAATTATAATAAACAGAGAGAGAGAGACAGAGAGAGAGAGAGAGAGAGAGAGAGAGAGAGAGAGAGAGAGAGAAAGAGAGAGAGACAGAGAGAGACAGAGAGTACACCGATGTAATTACACAAATGTTACACGTGATGAACCTTTAGCAACCATTATTTTTTGAATCATTTTGAGTCAAGTATTTAGTTTATTCTTTCAATTTAATGTTCATATTAGAGATATTTTGAAATAATGATTCTTCGATTAAATAGGTTGTTTATTCTTTCATTAGTTTTGCACATGCTAATTTTAGGTGAAAAAAATGACTCTTGGACAATATTTTAACCATATATGAAATTTTACATGTCCAAATTGAGTCAAATGAGTTGAAAATGAAAACTGATATCCATTGATACAACTTTCATGAAAACATCAAAACCCAATTTGAGTTGAAACAGGTAAAAAGTGCAAGTCAAATCAATGGAAGATCCATTTTGGAAACACTGTAGAACATTGCATCCAGAAGCAGAGCAATGGGTCCAGTGTTGTGCATTGCGCCCAACCATGCGTCCAAGTGCTTTTCATGTCACTTTTATCTCCGCATATCTGAACATTGCACCTAGACTTGTTAGCAATGTGCTAACATGCGTTTTTGGGCCTTATTTAAACTAAAAAGTTAGATTTTGCAAGGATTCTAACCTAGAGGGCATTAAAGATTATATTGTGGATGTTTTGGAGGCCAGGAGCTAGAAGATTACACTTTTGAAAACAAAAGCCAAGATTTATTTCATCTTTCTTAGGTGTAATTTCATCTTCTTCATTGTTACATCGTTCTTAATCATGAACTGTTTTTCTTTTGATTAGGATGTAGATGATCCTCTTTTAATCTATTTAGTATCAAATACTTATTACTATTTATGCTATTATAATTATTATTTTTATTCATTAATTCTAATTCTTAATGTTTTTCGTTAATTGGTCATTATAGAATTGAATTTAGGAATTACTTCACAATTGGAAAATAAGTAGTAAAACTTGGACTTAGAATTAATGATCATGTTTCAATATCTGTTTTAGGAATACAGAGTATCAGCACATGTTTGAAAAATGGATGAACTTTCATGCTTTAAATAACAAGCTAGATCACCTAAGGAGTTGTAATTCATTGTTATAAAAAAAGATATTGAGTTAATGAATTGATCTTAATCTAATATGTTAATTTGATGTAACTATAATAATTTAATTGTAAAAATAATGATTCAATAATTACGAAATAAAAATGAGTGACTCGGAATCCTAATCATTCTTTCTCTTAATGTCTATCTTTTAATTATTTTATACTCAAACAACCAATCATTTAAACCTTTTATTCACCTAAAGGTTAATAACTTTGTTGCATATTTATATTAAGCACAATCCCTGTGGATATGGTATTTCTTATCACTATTATTCTGTGAACGATCTAGTACAGTTGCCAAAAAAATATCAACACTGCTCAATAATGTTGATACATATTTTTTAAATTTAATTATTGGATTGAAATATTATGTTATATATATCATCTATATAAAATTTTATATAAAAATAAAACTGTTTAATATGTTATTAATGTGTGTCAAAATTAATGTCGTATAATAAAAGTGCTTAAGAAGTTAATTTGGACGTACATTAATAATATATCGGTTTTGTATGTAAGTAAAAATTTGTATAAATGATCTATATGATATAATCTTTTAATCCACAGTCACATTTGGAAAATATATCAAGTAAAATGTTATTGAGTGATGCAATATTGCTGTAAAATTATATATGTGTAATTTAATCTCCCCTTATTATATATATATATATATATATATGAAAAATAATCAAATTACACTCAAAGAGTTACATTCCGAATAATATTTTTAAAATCGACCATTGAGTTGAAAGTTATTGTCATATATATTATATCTACAAATTTTAACATTTAATTATGATCAATTTCTATGTCATTAGGATAGGTCATGATTTAAAATTGTATAACGTTAATCTTGACGCATCTAATTCACATAGAAACTAATTTTAGATTAATGTCAAAAATTTAGATATGATCTATACGATAAAGAGCTTTATAACTCAAATTATTCTGTGTAGATGGAGTATAAATATTCTAGTCTCCTAACTTTTAAAGATACTTTTATTCAAGCTCAATTAGCTCTTCCTATTAGATATTCGTCTAAGTTGATATGGATTTCATCTTTTCCACCCATTTGATCTTTCATAATCAAATGCATATTGAGGAACAACTAAAATATGGAGGATGCGTTGTTGTCTCTATTTGAGGCCTTTGCTCCCAAGTAGAGGAATCTTTTGACTGTTTTTTTTTCCTAGGTTTAGTAAGCAATTTTTAGTTGGTTTAGATCTAATATATGCTGGCCAATTAATTTATCCTCAATCAATTCCATTTTTTGTATTTGCAACAGTAAATGGACCCCCTTTGTTCGTGAAATATTAGCAAATGCAATTATCAATATTCCCTAGGTTATTTGGTTTTGCCAGATTTAAAAATGTTCAGATCATCTATCAACATGGTTCTTACTTTTATCTCTCTTAGTGGAAACTCGTCAAAGAGTTTCATGATATCTTCTATGGAGAAATTCATTATTCTTAAATCATTTGGGGTCTTGTCTCTAGCATTATGCAAGTTAACTAGATTTTCCCTCCTTATGGTTGGATCAATGTTAATACGATGAGGAATCTAAGAGTGCTCAACGGTGGCACTTTTCGGTTGGTGCAATAGCTGGTTGTTTTGCATTATATGTGGTATCAATTGTGCTCTTTAAGAGGTGTTACTAGTGTTGAAAAATAAGGTGTAATTCAAATTAGTTAGTTAGAGCTGACTGGACTATTAGATAGTCAAGTTAGTTAGAACAAATTTTAGTTTGTTAAATGATTATAAAAGGCAATGTATATGTAAGAAAATTTAGTAACAAAAATTAAACAAATTGGATTCTCATCATTCTAGTCTTACGTAGTTACAAGGTGAATTTAGTTTTCAATTTCCTTTGTAATTTGTTCCAACTAATTGGTATAGTAGAGCAAGGTTCTTGGCCAAAAATAAGATGGAATAAATGGACATTTTCCAGCAAATCTTCCTATTTTCAATGGAAAGAACTATAAGCGTCAGTATGCTCAAATGAAGGTGATTTTCCGGTTTCAAGATGTGCTTGAAGTCGTTATTGATGGTGTTCCTGAATTGGTATCAAATGTCATTGATGCATAGAGGGCTTTGAATAAAGAACAAAAGAAGAAGGATGGAAAGGTCTTGTTCATTATCCATCAATGTGTCAACTCCAACACTATTGAGAAGATCATAGATGTTGAAACTACAAAAGAAGCATGTGACATCCTTAAGAGTGCATATGAAGGTGTTGATAAGTTGAAGAAGGTGAAATTACAAAGTCTTCGAAGGCAATATGAGTTACTGTAGATGACTGAGCAAGAAACCATTTGTTACAAGGCTACTCACATTAACAAAACATATGAAGTTGTGTGGAGAAGTGATAAATGAGTTGATGAAGGTAGATAAAGTTCTGAGAACTTTAACTCCTAATTTTGATTACATTGTGGTGGCTATAGAGGAGCCAAAGAATCTCTTAGAAATGAATTTAGAAGAACTTTAGGGTTCCTTGGAGGAACATGAATTGAGGATCAAGCAGAGAAGCTCATAGTAAATGACTGAGCAGGCTTTACAAGCTCAGACATCAAAGGAGAATTTCAGTAATAAAAGAAAGTTCAAGAAGGGGAAATGGAACAATAAAAAAAGAAAAGGATCGGGTGAGGGCATTAGTGAGAAAGGTGCTCAAGAAGGAATCAAATGAGGAAATACAAACTGCAAGAAAATGTTTGACCAGAAAGGAATTTAGTGCTTTAATTGTAAAAAAAATAAAAATATATGGTCATTTTGCAAATGAATGTAAAAATGACAAGAATCCTCAAAGGAAAGATGACAAGGAACAATATGCCAATGATTCATAAGGCGTATTGTTGATGGTAGTCACCAAACTAGAAGTGGACCAATTTGATTTTTGGTAGTTAGATACAGGCTGCTCAAATCATATGACTTGTCGTAAAGATTGGTTCAAGAATTTGAACATGGAGATGAAAAAAAAAGGCGAGGTTTGCAGACAATAGTAGTGTCACTGTTGAAGGTGTTGGTAGTGTAAAAATCTTGAGCAAAGATGGAAAAAGTTTCTACATAAATGATGTCCTTTATGTTCCAAGCATGATGAGTAACTTACTCAGTCTTGGACAATTGTTGCAAAAGGGTTTTTCTATGAGGATGGAGGAGAATCAACTTAAGTTGTATGATGGAAGTTTTAGTCTAATCTTAAAAGCACATTTGTCAAGAAATAGGACTTTTAAGATCATTTTGCAAGTGATGGAGTATAGATGTTTGTCAACCACAATAGAAGATGAAAACTAGAGATGGCATAAGATATTTGGTCACGTGAATTTCAGAAGCTAAAGTTCATTAGAAGAGAAAAATATGGTATATGGTATTCCTGTCGTAAAGGTGCCAACTCAAGTTTGTGAAAGATGTTTTATATCAAAGCAGCCCATAAATTCTTTCAAAGCAGAAACAACAAGCAGATCAAAGAAAAAGCTTGAAGTTGTATTTTCTTATGTGTGTGGTCCATTTGAGGTCAAGTCACTTGGAGGTAACAATTATTTTGTTTCTTTTATTGATGAATACCCTAGAATGATATGGGTGTATATAATCAAGAAAAAAAGTGAAGTATTTGATGTTTTGAAAAAGTTTAAAGTAATGGTTGAAAAACAACGTAAATGTGTGATTAAGACTCTTAGGATTGATGGAGGTGGAGACTACAATTCATTTGAATTTTCAAAATTATGTGGAAATGGGGGAATTATGCATGAAGTAACATCACCATATACACCTCAACATAATGGTATAGCTGAGAGAAGAATAGGACAATCCGAAATATGGTAAGAAGCATGGCGAAGGAGAAGGGAATGTCTCTCTATCTGTGGGGAGATGTAGTAGCAATTGTTGTTTACATTTTGAATAAGTGTCCAACAAAGAAATAGAGTGATGTCACACCTAAAGAGACATGGCTAGGAAGGAAGCCAAATGTGAAACACCATAAGGTGACTTAATTCATTTTGCATTACTTGCAGAGGCAGAGCCTGTCAGTTTAAAACAAGCACTGAGTCATGTGCAGTGGAAAGAAGCTATGATGGAAGAGTTGAAATCAATAGAGAAGAATAAGACTTGTGAGCTGGTGCCCTTGCCAAAACAGAAAAAAGCCATAAGGGCAAGAAGACAAGGAGTTCAGGCTTAGAAAAGCCCTGTATAGATTGAAGTAGGCTCGTAGAGCCTGGAATAAGAGAATTGATAATTTTCTCTTGAAACAAAAATTTATAAAGTGCGCTAAGGAGTATGGTGTTTATATGAAAAAACCAACAACGTCCAATCATTTCATAGTGTGCCTCTATATTGATGATTTTCTTGTAACTAGAAGTAATGAGAAGGAAATCTTTGAGTTTAAGAAAAATATGATGTTAGTATTTGAAATTCTTGGGTGAATTTTCTGCATCAAAGAAAATATGTTATTGATATTCTAAAGAGGTTTAATATGGTTGAATGTAAACCTGCTCTAGTAGATATTGGAATCAAGCTTGAGAGAAATGGAAATGGTGAAATGGTAAATGCTACTCTCTATAAGCAAATTGTTGGATCCTTGAGATATCTTTGCAACACAATACCAGATTTGGCATACGGTGTTGGTCGGATAAGTAGGTTCATGGACAAGCCAAGGGCTTCTCATCTAGTTGCAGCAAAAAGAATACTTAGATACATCAAATGAACACAAGATTTTGGAATACTATTTCCTGGAAAGTCTGATCATACAAATGCAGAAGTTTATGGATATTATGACCCGAAATGGAGTGGAGACAAAGAATACAGGAAAAGCACAAAGGGGATATTTGTTCATGTTGTAGAAAAATACCAATATCTTGGTGTTCTAGGAAGCAACGTGTGGTTGCATTGTCCTCATGTGAAGTTGTGCATATGGCTACAACCTTGGCAGCTTGTCAAACATCATGTTTGGATATGTTACTTGATGAAATTAGCTTAAATGGAGCAACTAAAATGAAGTTGTTAATAGACAACAAGTCTGCAATAAATTATGCAAAACATAAGTTCAAGTTGCAGATGTGTTGACTAAACCATTGAATAAGGGCAAATTTGAAGAACTTTTGAAGGATGCTTGGAATGATGTGACTAACAAATGTGAATTAAGGAGGTGTGTTGAGAAATATGATGTAATTAAAATTAGTTAGTTAGAGCTACTTGGAGAGTTCGTTAAAACAAATTTTAGTTTGTTAAAAGGCTATGAAAGACAATGTATATGTAAGCAAATCTATTAACATAAATTAATCAGCTTTGATTAATCAAGTAAATTTGTCAATATTCATAAATTATACAAGATCTATGATTACTTGTTTAGAATACAAGTTGTGTGATTTGAGTTACACACACACAAAATCTATATGGTATTAGAGTAAGAAACAAAATATAATTATAAGATCTAGTGTAAAAACAAAATATTCTGTTGTGACAAGCAACAACTTTTGAACTCACATGGCTAAGAAAATTACTTCAAGACTAGGGATAGCCAAGAAATCACTACTGACCAAAACCCGCAGAACAAGACTGATCCGTCGTCGCACACTGGTTAAATTCAATTGATAAAATGTAAATATAGGTAATAATTCGAGCTGTTTCACAAGGACTTCTGGTATAATAATAATAACCGAATTGAAAGTTGAAATTAGAAAGGGGTTTCTAAGATTTTTTATTTAACAGATGAGCAAAACGATCAATTCACTTATTCGAGTTTCAGACCTATCACAAATTCTATCAATGAGTTTAATTTCTAATTCGTGATTCTATTCTTATTTTGACTATAAAATTGATCAAACAAGCGTAATCAATCCTATGTGAATTCGGTTTCTTTGATTGGATTAAGCATCACAATCATCAAAATATTACAATTAACGATCAAACGCCGCAAAATTATAATTCCATTAAATTAGAAACCGAACCAAATTTTGTCAAATAAACTTAATTGGTCATATGGAAATTCAATTTAAGCAATCAGAATATCAATATAATCAAATAAACAAGAATATAATCATGAATCAAAATTGACAGTGTAACCTGAATCTCAAGGTGTTGATGAAACTCTGAACTCGTGAATTAATCTCATAAAATTAGTCTTCCATGAAAAGAAAAAAAATTGCCAATATATAGTACTCGATAATGGGCTTAGGGTTTATGGTTTAAAAACAAATGACCCGCTAATTAAAATTATTACAAAGGTCTAGATTAGGAAATCTGCAATTTAGGCCCAGTAAAGTTCAGCATTAGGCTTTTATTCCAACACAAAAGTTGTAGCTCTAATTGTTAGCTTACCAGCGTCTGCTCGTATACACCAATTCGATATCCAGAGTTCAAGTTATGGCCTACAGAGCGAGCAAGATTTAAAATGCAAATAATAAAATTATAATTCAATTTTGACCCAAAGTTTAGAAACAAGTTAAAAATATTATTCCAAGCTATAAAGAGCTTTTAAAATACCAAACTAAAAAGTTAGAAACATATGCCCAAATGTTATGATCACAAACTACATTAAAAAATGTTTTATATAGATTACACTTGGCGAGCTCAAGTGTTGCAAAAGTTTCCCGTTCATGAATACCGAACATGGTAAAGAGTCTTATGAGGAATATGAAAATGCATTGATACATAGTTTAATTGTGGGGTGTCATAGAAATTGCAATTAAAAAGTTGTTAACAAAGGAGATGAAGTAATAAATTGTAATTAGAAGGCTACTTTTTTGGTGCAGTGTGGCTACAACTTATAAGGTTGTAAGTTTAAAAGTGTGCAAAACATATGGTTAATTGAATCATATTGATAAAGATATTCAAAAAGTGGCAGTAAAATTTCATTGATTTTGATTTTTTGTTTTGTTTTTCTTCTTATAATTAGAGGAATACTAACTTAATCTTTCTGCAGTGAACCACCACAAGCATTACCGTTAAAGTATCCACACTGCCATCTCCCACTACCATCACGACCTCCGATGTCGCTTCACCACTACGATCACTACCGAACCACCATCACTGCCTCCACCAAGACACTGCTATCAACTGAAACTTTCGGCGAGAGGAACCATCACAATGCTTAACTATATATCTTTCATGGTCATTATTGCTTGGTATTCATTCTCTCTACCATATTTTTTTCTTCTCTTATTATTTTCCTTTAAAAACGAAACATCTTTCTTTATCTCTTTGCAATTACACGGCTGCCTTCCTCCCTTTCGTTTTCTCGTCATTTTTAGTTTGATTTAGGGTTTACCTTTTTTTATTCATAATAGCTAATTTATTTATTTTTATTTTTGTCAAAAATTTGTTTATTTCTTAAAGGATTTGTTACTACTACTAAATAGGCAACTTCCACACTCAAGATCACTCGTTAACTGTTTTTTCTTTTTTAATTTTTTTTAATCATTCTCAAAAGTATTTTAGTTATGGTTCAATTCTACTTTACTCTTTTATTTAGCTTTGGATTTTATTTTTCTTTAAAAAAAAATAATTGTTAGTATAAAAAAACTAAACAAAAATAATAAAATTATTCTTAAACAAATTAACTAGATGAGACATCTTTTTTAGTTTGATTGTTTTAATACACAAGCTGTACAATTTGGTGGTTTCAAAACTCCTTATAACCAAAATAATAATTACCTTTTAATAAAATTGAATTGATCAAGATATGAGAAGTCTTGTCAGTCCTAGTTTAAAACATATGTGTCGTGACAACTATGTGATCTTAAACATTTTCAACTAAATTCAAACATACGCATTATAATCAATTTCTCAGACTCGGGGTCTTTTTCCTTTATCAAATCAACAACATTTAATCAAATCCAAATTTCCGCAACAAAACATATATATTTTTAAAAGCAATCAACACATCCGTATTTTTTACCTAGATTTGATTTCTCCATCGCATCGGGAGATATGTAGGAGCAAGATCGCACTCTTGTCAAGCATAATAATAAAAAATCTATTTTTTTCTTTTATATTTTAAATATACTCTTATCTCTAGATTAAAAAAAAAGATTATATTTGCATTAAAAAAAAGAAAAATAAATTTATTTAAGGTAGTATTAAGTTTGCACAATTAGTCATAAGTAACTGTATTTTAACGGATATCGTAGGGTGCTAATACATTCTCTACACATAATTGACTCCCAAATTCCAGATTTAGTTTAAAAGGCTATTTTTCTTTTTTAAGGATTTTCCAACATTTTTTTTTAATTTTAAATAAACTTTGGTGGCGACTCCAATGAATTAGAGAAACACTCAAAATTTTAGGTCGCGACAACTGTATATAGGTTTATGAAGCTCACATGTCCATGTAACAAACTTATGATTGGGTTTAAGGGACCTTTGCAATAGTACATATTGTGTGCTATCTAAACAAGAAAAAGATTTAAAATTGACTAAAAATAGAACCATGAAAGAGTAAGTCTCTCTCAATTCTACGGAACAACATTCAAGTATTGTGTGCTTGACTGTAGAGACTAAAAATTTTGAATTAAAACTTTCATTGCTATCCATGGTAAAACAAAACCAATTCTCCGGTACTACAATGAATGGTCCAAACCTCCATTTGTCTAACTTTTAAGAGTATTGTGACACTTTGAAAATGAATGGAGTGACTAGTGACGCCATTAGACTAAGTTAAAACAAGCATTTCATTACCACATGAGATTAGTTAAAGCAAACATTACTTGCTAGATATTTTCCACCAAGAAAAACTATACAGTTGAGAAATCAATTCACAAGTTTTTCACAAAAGGATGGAGAATCAGTCTATGATGCTTGGGACGCTTCAAGGAGATTCCGTGACTGTGTCCTCATCAAGGGTTGGAGAGATGGCTAATCGTCAATACATTCAACAATGGACTCTCATACACTACAAGAATGACAATAGATGTTGCTACAAGAGGAGTGTTGATAAACAAGAACATAGAAGAAGCCTATGCTTTAATTGAAGACATGGAACATAACTGTAACACCCCGTTTTTCAAAGCGAGGGTATATTTTTTTTTTTTTTTTTAAAAGTAATTAAAA
>NC_021164.2:38076743-38077349 GCF_000331145.2 Cicer arietinum
TTTTGGTTGTTGATATGTTTCTTTTTGTACATATTAGTTCTTATTCATTGTAGTTCGTCCAATAAGTACAATAGTCAAAATGCATAAATATTTTAGGCCATTTTTGTCTTTACTTTGTTTAAGGATTAGAGTTTAGGGTTTAGGTTTTAGGTTGTAGGGTATATGGTTTAGGGTTTAGGTTTTAGGGTTAGGGTTTAAGAATTAGGGTTTAGGATTCAGGGTTTAGGGTATAGATTTTGGGACATTTCTGTTTTTGATATATATTTTGTTGTCCGTTTTAGTTCTTATTCATTTTAGGATTTAGGGTTTGGGGTATGGGATATATAGGGTTTAAGATTAGCGGTTAAGGTTCTAGGTCTATTCTGGTCCATTTTGGTTTTTAATAAATGTAGTTTGTCGAATAAGTGCATAAGTCTTACTGGATATAGATTTTAGGTCATTTGGGTTTTTGATATGTTTCTAGTAAGACCCTAATTTTTAAATCCCAAATTCTACTATTTAAAGGTATTTTGGTGTTGAAGTTCTTAGGCTTTTAGCCTAGTTTTTGTTAATTAGTGGGTTTAATGCCAAAAATATATTTTAGGAAATTAGATTAAAATTATCCTT
>NC_021164.2:38077359-38079502 GCF_000331145.2 Cicer arietinum
GTCGTGTAAGGTCTGCGATAGACTGCACATTTTTGGTAAATCGTGCTGACCCGTGATAGGTGGTACCTCGATAAATAGTACTTTTGTCTATGATAGGCGGTACATTTACGATTAACGTTTTTAGTAAATCGCGCTGACCCGTGATAGGTAGCACCTCAGTAATTTAGTACTACGGCCTGTGATAGGCGATACAATTATGATTTATGGCCCTTCGAGGAGGGTTTTTGTTTGGAATTCTGAGTCCATGCATTTTGGCATATACGCATTGCATTATGGTGCTTGGCACGCGAGTCGTGTTTGATTCAAGATTATGATTGAGAGTTTGAACTCAAGTCGTCATGGTGATTGTGTTATAATTGTCAAGTGTGGATGTTGTGGAATTGTGATTGATTGCAAAACCATTTCGAAACTCAAGTTGTCATAGTGATTGTGCTATAATTGCTAAGTGTGTATGTTTTGAAATTGTGTGTAAGTGTGATTGATTGCAAAACCTTTTCGAAACTCAAGTCGTCATGGTGATTGTGCTATAATTGCTAAGTGTGATTGTTTGGATTTGTGTGTAAGTGTTGATTGATTTCGAAACCCTTTTAAAAGCTCAATTTTGCTGAATTTTGCTCTTTTTCTGCTGCTGTCTGATGTGTATTCGAATACAGAAGGTTGTATTCGAATACATAAATGTTGTTTTTGCCACTAACTTACTGTGTAGTCGAATACAGAAGGCTGTATTCGAATACATACATGTTGTTTTGCTACTGACTTGTTGTGTAGTCGAATACAGAAGGCTGTATTCGAATACAAACATGTTTTTGCTGCTGAATGCTGAAACAACCTTGTATTCGAATAGAGATATGCTATATTCGAATACAACAATGCAGTTTTGTTAAAAACTTCATTTTTCAACCTAGTTTATGCATGTTCGGCATAGGGAAACCCTTTTAAGGTGCATGCTAAGTTGAAAGGTTATTTTGTGCATTTAAAAACTTAAATGTTATGTGTTAATTGTTAATTTCGGCTGGTGACCCTTTACAACTATTGTGGAAATCTGGGCTTTTCCCCCAGATGAGAACCAGGACCATCCTACCAGTTAGTACCCTGTAGATGGGAAGGTAGTTGGACACACCTGACTGGAGCTGTGTTAAGAGGATCTTGCGGGGCCCGTGAAGATCATCTAGGATGTATAGTTTTCTGTAGAATGATCATATTAGGTTGACGTATAGGGACTAGATGTCTTTCTTTTTGGGTTGTGTTTATTTTAATTTGGAAGACTGTACCTATACCAATATCGGTAGCTTGACATTTTATTTTGATGGGTTCCATGTACCACTTTTTGATGTGATGTGGGTAGTTAAAATTCTTGTGGCATTGCTTTTGTACAGGTGTCTGCTGAGAATACCCCAGGGGTATGAGCTATGTCTGAATGACCTCATAGCCCCGATGTATTTTGATGTTTGAATACTTTGGATTTTGATTTCAAAAACTATTCTGCTGCTTGTAAATATTTGTTGACTTTGTTATGTTACGACTTTAATATTTATCCAAAAGTATTTTCTTCTTTATTTCTTTGTTTTTATGAATTTGTTTTTGAAAAAAAAAATACACTGTTTTATTAAAAATTGGGTTGTTACAATTGTGATATCAGAGCTTTGGTTTTGGATTTCTTTGGGGCTGTGGATCCCTTGGTTTAGGTTGTAGGTCAACCTGTAGGTTGGGAGTCGTATCTGATGATGCGTCGGGGTAATTGGTCTGAGTTGTCAGATCAGGGATAGTTATTATGTGTTGATATATTCGAAAGTTAGTTTTGGAATTGTCCGAAGTGGTGTTGACACTCTTCTTGATGTTGATTTTGGGGAAACACTACCTTCAAGAAGGGACGGCGTTGCCAGAATGAACGTAAGTAGGGATGATCAAATGGTTGAAGCTACAAATAACATGAATGTTTCCTGTTAGAATATTAGAAAATATCTTATAATATCTTTTATATTATATTAGAGTATCTTGAGTTATTTTCTATGACCAATTTATAATCATAGAGAATCTTAGAATATCTCTTATTATTATTATGATTTATTCCTAATTTAGGATTTAGTCTATGTTTCTCTATAAATAGAGATTAGTATTGAGTCTATTGTAATCAAGTCAGCAT
>NC_021164.2:38081639-38083005 GCF_000331145.2 Cicer arietinum
ACTATCTGGCTAGACTATATTTATAGCAATTCTCTCCGACTTCGCATGCATCCCTGAGTTGCCTCTCCATATTTTTTATTATTTTGTGGAGCAAAATATTTTCTTGTAGCAAGCTAAAGCTCAGTAAGCTTTAGCTTGAGGGGGAGTGTTAGAATATTAGAAAATATCTTATAATATCTTTTATATTATATTAGAGTATCTTGAGTTATTTTCTATGACCAATTTATAATCATAGAGAATCTTAGAATATCTCTTATTATTATTATGATTTATTCCTAATTTAGGATTTAGGCTATGTTTCTCTATAAATAGAGATTAGTATTGAGTCTATTGTAATCAAGTCAGCATAAAGCTATTATCAATAATATCCAAACTCTTATTATTTTCTCTCCTCCTTTTCTCTAAAATCTCACAACTTCAACATGGTATCAGAGAAGATGAATGTTTCCGTTGTTGCACAGACAGCTGCAAAGACTCTGCCGGATCTAGAGAAGATGGAAAGAAAGATTTGTGCTATTAAGTCAAGAGGATTGAAAGATTTTCGTAGTTACCATCCTCCAAAGTTCAAGGGTGATGAGAACTCAAAAAAAAGTTGATTAGTGGATTCAAGAAGTAGAAAAGATCTTCGAGATGACGGATTGTCACGCATAGTTGAAGCAAATCAGGACGGCATGGAATTTATGAAATGGTTCCAAGGACACATAAGCTATGTGTTGGTGTTAACTCGAAGATGATGTGTATGGATGGATTAACATTAGACTAATAAGGGATTTCAAGTAAAGATCTAAGTGAAGGATTTTTGTTAAGAAAAGTATTAGATGTTTTCCTTGTAGATCTCAGGATGAGACTGGATGAAGTTTGATAATGTCAAAGAGATCTGAACATCATGGAATTGTTGGGAAGACGAGGCTTCCTTTTGGAATAACATTTTGGTGCTTAGGTGTCTAGGAAAAGGCTTGTATTGAAGTTAAGGGGGACTACACATTAAGGGTGAATACTACCTTGGTTAGATAAAGTACACTTTGAGGAATAGTCGATACCTTGAGGGGTAAGGTCGAACATTCGAGTTAAACTAGATTCGCGACACATATTATTAAGTATGAATCTCGTGACGATTATAGGATTGAGGATATATATTCCTTCAATAAGTGACAAATCTCGGTGTGGATTAGGAGATGGTAAGGATGTATAGTGATATTGGATGAAACTATAGACACGTAAGTGTGAATTTTGAGTGATGTTCGGAAAAACATAAGGAGTTAAGCCTCAATGTATTGAACACTATGTTACCATTAAGTGGACTTTGAAGTATCGAGTATGAGAATACTTCGAGATTGTGGTAATATAAGTTTTGAGAGTCTATTAA
>NC_021164.2:38083194-38093031 GCF_000331145.2 Cicer arietinum
AAAGGCACTACTTGAGTGCATGTCATGGAGGCTGCTATTGTGTTCGTTAGTCAAAGGAGTTAAATGTTTGTTTGGTAGGAGAATTGAGCATGAAATGGAAAAGTTTGGTGGGTACTAGTAAGGCTTGATTTACTAAAATCACTATAATGAGGAAAGACGAAGTATGATGGCAGATGCGCTAAGAAAATAAAGGACTCTAGATAATGACCACATGGACAGTTGAATGACGGTAGAGGTGAAAAGTGGTTTGAGATATATTTTGGATGTAGAATATTTCATAGGAAGTGTGAAAATTAGGAGGAATTAAGATTTTGTTTGAAATCGTTGAAGGAATTCTTAATGACCAGGATGATAAGCTTCTTCGAAGGAAGAAAAGTTTAAAAGTAAGAGGAAAGACAAAAGAAAATCCAGTTAGGTTGGATGAAATTTTGGGATATGGCGCACAATGGTGTGTACCAATTGTGGATGTCAAAGAAGAGAACAATTTTTGGGAAAAGACATGCGAGTGTAAGCTAAGTAATGATTTAAATCACTATAATGAGGAAAGACGAAGTATGATGGCAAATGAGCTAACAAAATAAAGGACTCTAGATAATGACCACATGGACAGTTGAATGACGGTAGAGGTGAAAAGTGGTTTGAGATATATTTTGGATGTAGAATATTTCATAGGAAGTGTGAAAATTAGGAGGAATTAAGATTTTGTTTGAAATCGTTGAAGGAATTCTTAATGACCAGGATGATAAGCTTCTTCGAAGGAAGAAAAGTTTAAAAGTAAGAGGAAAGACAAAAGAAAATCCAGTTAGGTTGGATGAAATTTTGGGATATGGCGCACAATGGTGTGTACCAATTGTGGATGTCAAAGAAGAGAACAATTTTTGGGAAAAGACATGCGAGTGTAAGCTAAGTAATGATTTTGAAATAATGAAGATGTATCAAGGTTCGAGGTAGAAATTTAAGGTTTGTATAAATGGACAAGTGATGGAGTGAATACAATATATTTTACATGTTGTAATGAAAAGATAATCATCAAGCTGCGAGTAAAGGATACGACGGAGGTGAGATGTATCAGAATGAATGATGGAAGTAAAAGTAGTAAAATTATTTTCGAGTTTGTGCAGAATTGTGAAGTATGTAAGAAATTGTCTAGTGAAGCATGAATTTGAGGTGTTGGGCATGAGACGAATGTAGGTCTTAATAAATGCATAAGATTCAAGTTGGATTTTGTTGGAGACGTGACTCTTGAAATGAAATACTAATCTGGAAGGAAGTTTGTGTGTCCTAAGTAGTATAGTCTTTGGCATGATTTCGAAAATATTTGAGGAAGCTTGGATCACCAAGCAGATGTGGGGATAGAATTGTTAAAGTTATAATTGGAATAACATGTTGATAAGAACACTACGGTTTGACGTAGTTGTACGACTAAAGAAAAATCGAGGATTTGTGGACAATGGAGAAATTTAGGAGTTTTCGGCTGTAGTGATTGTTTTGTGTTCAGTGTGTTGGTGTCGTACTTAGTGTTTTGGTTTAGTACCAAATGGATGATTCGTGCCAAGTGGACGTATATGAGGCTAGGTGACATAGTTTTGGACGATTGTAATTCGTTGATAAGAGAAAAGTTATAGGAAAATATGGGAAACTCAATGGACCTTGAGAATTTTGTTTGTTCGATTGCGCATTAGGATAACCTTTAGTGTAAGTCACAAAGAGCGCTATTACAACTCGGTTAAGATGGTCTAAGCCACCATCATGGTTGTTGGCTATTTATTGACAAATTGAGGGACTGATAATCCTTAATCTCTTGTTGATAGTAAACAAAATCATGTTGAACGGTACGGACGAGTCTTACCGACTATGGATGTGTGTAGAGTTATTAAGCAACCTATGAAAACGGGTAGACAACACTTTTTTCAAGTAGGCCGGGTGAAACAAGTTGTGACTTGTATGTTGAATTTGAGTACAAACCTAGTGTGGATTGTTACTCATACTTTAAGTTTCGAGGACGAAACTAATTTTAGGGGGATAGTAATGTAAGACCCTTAATTTTTAAATCCCAAATTATACTATTTAAGGGTATTTTGGTGTTGAAGTTCTTAGGCTTTTAGCCTAGTTTTTGGTAATTAGTGGGTTAAATGCGAAAAATATATTTTTGGAAATTAGATTAAAATTATTTGTCGGATAATAATTTATTTACGTTACGAAGAATTTAATACCAGACAATTTTGTTAAAAATATATCTGGTTGCAGAAAATTTTATCAGTCAATTGAGTTGCGACGAGGGTAGATATTTTTAACAAAAAGTGTTTTGGGAAGTGATGTGTGAAATGGTAATTTTATGAAATATCTAGATATTTTTAGATATTTGTTATATATATATATATATAGAAAGAAAGAAAAGGAAAGGAAGGAAAAAGGAAAGAAATAGAAAGGAAGGAAAAAGGAAGAAAGGAAAACAAAAAGAAAAGCATTTCCTTCGCTCTTCTTCCTCCTCCCTGCCACGCGACCTAGTCTTCTTCTTCCATTTTTTCTTTCATTTTCATTGCTTCCTTTTGCTTCAAGAAAAGGAACCAAGGCTTGGTGGGTGAGAAGACAAGGATTTCCCAGCTTCATTCTTCCTCTTTGATTCGAAAACGAAGAAAAACGGTGTTAGGGGTTTTCAAAACCGTTAAATGCAAACCTCCACGTTTCGTTAAGATCTAAGATTCATTTCGCAAAGAGATAGAAGGGAAAGTTGCTCACCTCCACGCTACGGTGCTAGTGAACCAACTTTGGAAGCGATGTCGCGAGCGGAGATTTTATCGGAATTACTCGCGGTACCGTAATTGCTCGTTAAAGCTAACGTTAAGGTAAGGGCTCCTTCCAAACTTTTAGTTTGCATTTAGGGACTTATCTGTGGTTGTGTAGAAAAGAAATTTGTTAGGGTTGAAGTGTTGATTTGGGGAAAATGAATTTAATGCTTTTATGGGTAAAATTTTAGAGTTCGGTTTTGGTGATATTGATGAGTGTTTCGTGGAAAATAAATTTAACTCATTTATGTGTGATTTTGAGGAAATGAAATTTGATGTGTTTGAGTGGTGGGTTGTGATAATTTTGTGGTTGTCGTGTTTGACGTGTTCATAATTAATATTTATAAAATTTGAGATGTGTTTGTGTGGATTTTGTGGAAAAATTAATTGATGTGATTTGGTGTGAATTGTGGATTGAATTTGAGAATATGTTTGAGTATGTTCTGTGTGGAATTTGAACATCATTAGAGTTAAACGAGTATTAAAAATGGGGAATCTTTTAATATCTCTGCTTACTTAATGGTTGTCGTGAAAATCATTAGAGTTAAACGAGTATTAAAAATGGGGAATCTTTTAATATCTATGTTTACTGAATGATTGCGTGAAAATTGTTAGAGTTAAATGAGTATTAAAAATGGGAAATCTTTTAATATCTGCATTTACTTAACAATTGTCGTGGATAGAGTCAGAGTATGCTCATGCATTTCATAGTACATGGTGACTGGATGGGCCATGGTGATATTGGTGACCGGATGGGCCACGAGATGTCTCCATGTGATTTGTTGGTTCATCTTATCCTTGCGGGGATTGCCGCATCATGTAAGGTCTGCGATAGACTGCACATTTTTGGTAAATCGTGCTAACCCGTGATAGGTGGCACCTCGGTAAATAGTACGTTGGCCTGTGATAGGCGGTACATTTACGATTTATGTTTTTAGTAAATCGTGTTGACCCGTGATAGGTAGCACCACGGTAATTTAGTACTTCGGCCTGTGATAAGCGGTACAATTATGATTTACGGCCCTTCGAGGAGGGTTTTGGTTTGGAATTCCGAGTCCATGCATTTTGGCATATACGCATTGCATTAGTGTGCTTGGCACGCGAGTCGTGTTTGATTCAAGATTATGATTGAGTGTTTGAACTCAAGTCGTCATGGTGATTGTGTTATAATTGCCTAGTGTGGATTTTGTGGAATTGTGTGTAAGTGTGATTGATTGCAAAACCTTTTCGAAAAGTGTGATTGTTTGGATATGCGTGTAAGTGTTGATTGATTTCAAAACCCTTCTAAAAGCTCAATTTTGCTGAATTTTGTTGTTTTTCTGCTGCTGTCTAATGTGTATTCGAATACAGAAGGTTGTATTCGAATACATACATGTTGTTTTTGCCAATGAGTTACTGTGTAGTCGGATACAAAAGGTTGTATTCGAATATAGACATGTTGTTTTGCTACTGACTTGCTGTGTTGTCGAATACAGCAGGCTGTATTCGAATACAGACTTGTTATTTTTGCTGCTGAATGCTGAAACAACCTTGTATTCGAATACATAGATGCTGTATTCGAATAGAGACATGCTGTATTCGAATACAACAGTGCAGTTTTGTTAAAAACTTCATTTTTCAACCTTTTTTATGCATGTTTGGCATAGGGAAACCCTTTTAAGGTGCATGCTAAGTTGAAAGGTTATTTTGTGTATTTAAAAACATAAATGTTATGTGTTAATTGTTAATTTCGGTTTGTGACCCTTTACAACTATTGTGGAAATATGGGCTTTGACCTCAGATGAGAACCAGGACCATCCTACCGGTTAGTACCCTGTAGATGGGAAGGTAGTTGGACACACCTGACTGGAGCTGTGTGAGGAGGATCTTGTGGGGCCCGTGAAGATCATCTGGGATGTATAGCTTTCTGTAGAATGATCATATTAGGTTGACTTATAGGGACTAGATGTCTTTCTTTTTGGGTTGTGTTTATTTTAATTTGGAAGATTGTACCTACACAAATATTGTTAGCTTGACATTTTATTTTGATGGGTTCCATGTACCACTTTTTGATGTGATGTGGGGAGTTAAAATTCTTGGCGCAGTGCTTTTGTACAGGTGTCTGCCGAGGATACCCCAGGGGTATGAGCTATGTCTAAATGACCTCATAGCCCCGATGTATTTTGATGTTTGAATACTTTGGATTTTGATTTCAAAAACTATTCTACTGCTTGTAAAAATTTGTTGACTTTGTCGTTATGTTACGACTTTAATATTTATCCAAAAGTATTTTCTTCTTTATTTCTTTGTTTTTATGAATTTGTTTTGAAAAAAAAATACATTGTTTTGTTAAAAATTGGGTTGTTACAATTGTGGTATCAGAGTTTTGGTTTTGGATTTCTTTGGGGCTGTGGATCCCTTGGTTTAGGTTGTAGGTCAACCTGTAGGTTGGGAGTCGTATCTGATCATGCGTCGGGGTAATTGGTCTGAGTTGTCAGATCAGGGATAGTTATTATGTGTTGATATATTCGAAAGTTAGTTTTGGAATTGTCCGAAGTGGTGTTGACACTCTTCATGATGTTGATTTTGGGGAAACACTACTTTCAAGAAGGGACGATGTTGCCAGAATGAACGTCAGTAGGGATGATCAAATGGTTGAAGCTACGAATAACATGAATGTTTCTGTTGTTGCACAAACAGCTGCAAAGACTCTGCCGGATCTGGAGAAGATGGAAAGAAAGATTTGTGCTATTAAGTCAAGAGGTTTGAAAGATTTTCGTAGTTACCATCCCCCAAAGTTCAAGGGTAATGAGAACTCAGAAAAAAGTTGATTAGTGCATTCAAGAAGTGGAAAAGATCTTCGAGATGACGGATTGTCAGGCATAGTTGAAGCAAATCATGACGGCATGGAATTTATGAAATGGTTCCAAGGACACATAAGCTATGTGTTGGTGTTAACTCGAAGATGATGTGTATGGATGGATTAACATTAGACTAATAAGGGATTTCAAGTAAAGATCTAAGTGGAGGATTTTTGTTGAGAAAAGTATTAGATGTTTTCCTTGTAGATCTCAAGATGAGACTGGATGAAGTTTGATAATGTCAAAGAGATGTGAACATCGTGGTATTGTTAGGAAGACGAGGCTTCCTTTTGGAATAACATTTTGGTGCTTAGGTGTCCAGGAAGAGGCTTGTATTGAAGTTAAGGGGCACTGCGCATTAAGGGTGAATACTACCTTGGTTAGATAAAGTACACTTTGAGGAATGGTCGATACCTTGAGGGGTAAGGATGAACATTCGAGTTAAACTAGATTCGCGACACATATTATTAAGTATGAATCTCATGACGATTATAGGATTGAGGATATATATTCTTTCAATAAGTGACAAATCTCGGTGTGGATTAGGAGATGGTAAGGATGGATAGTGATATTGGATGAAACTATAGACACGTAAGTGTGAATTTTGAGTGATGTTCGGAAAAACATAATGAGTTAAGCCTTGATGTATTTAGTGATGTTCGGAAAAACATAGTGAATTTAGGGTTTAGGGTTTAGGATTTAAGGTTCAGGATTTAGAGTTTTGGGTTTTCTGGTTTAAGGTTAACGGTTAAGGGTCTAAGTCTATTCTAGTCCATTTTGTTTCTTAATAATTGTATTTCGTCGAATAAGTGCATAAGTGTCACTAGATTTTGATTTTAGGTCAATTTTGTTTTTGATATGTTTCTCTTTGTCCAATTTAGTTTTTATTCATTGTAGTTCGTCCAATAAGTGCAAATGTCTCAATGCATCAATATTGTAGGTCATTTTTGTCATTACGAGTAGTATTCTAGTCCCTACTGATTCTTACTCAATGTAGTTGGTCAAATAAGTGCAAAAGGGTCAACAAATTAATATATTAGGTCATTTGTGGTATTTGATAGGTTTAGGGTTTTAGGGTTCAGATTTCAGGTTTAGGGTTTATAGTTTCATGTTTATGTGTACGGTTAAGGGTCTAGGTCTGTTCTAGTCCATTTTGGTTTTAATCAATGTATTTCACGAAATAAGTGAATAATTCTCAATGGATAAAGATTTTACGTCATTTGGTTATTTACTTGATGTATTCTAGTCCACTTTGTTTCTAAAACAATGTAGTTCTTCTAAGAAGTGCAAAATACTCAATTGATTAATATTTTAGGTCATTAGTGATCTTAACTAGGTTTAGGGTTTTAGGGTTTAGCATTTTGGGTTTAGGGTTAAGGGTTTGAGGTTTAGGGTTTAGGATTTCGGGTTTAGGTTAAGGGTTAAGGGTCTATGTCTATTCTTGTCCATTTTGGTTTTAATCATTGTATTTCATGAAATAAGTGCATAATTCTCAATGAATATAGATTTTAGGTCATTTTGTTATCTACTAGGTGTATTCAACAAACTACGTTTATTCAAAACTAAAGTGGACTAGAGTCCACTTTAGTTTTGAATAAACGTATTTTGTTGAATACGTGCATAAGTCGCACTGGATATATATTTTAGGTCATTTGGGTTTTTGATATGTTTTCCTTTTGTCCATTTTAGTTCTTATTCATTGTAGTTCGTCCAATAAGTTATAAAGTCTCAAAGCATTAATATTTTAGGTCATTTTTGCCTTTACTAGGTTAAAGGTTTAAGGTTTAGGTTTAATGGTTTATGGTTTAAGGTTAAGGGTTAAGGGTTAGAGGTCTAGGCCTATTATAGACCATTTTTCTTCTTAATCAATATAGTTCTTCGAATAAGTGCATATATCTAACTGGATTTGGATTTTGGTTTTTTATGTCTTTCTTTTTGTACAATTTAGTTCTTACTCATTGTAGTTCGTCCAATAAGTACAAATTTTAAAATGCACCCTAAACCCTAACATTTATTAAAATGCATAAATATTTTAGGTTATTTTGGTCTTTACTAGGTTTAGGTATTAGGGATTAGGGTGTAGGGTTTAGGGTTTAGGGTTTAGGGTTTAGAGTTTAGTGTTTAAGGTTTAGGGTTTATGGTATAGGGTTTCACGTTTAGTGTTTTGGTTTTAGCGTTTAAGGTTTATGGGTTAAGGGTCTAGCGTTTAGAGTTTAGGGTTAAGGGTCTAGGTCTATTCTAGTCCATTTTGGTTCTTAACAAATGTAGTTCGTCGAATAAATGCAAAAGACTCCCTAGTTTTAGATTTTAGGTCATTTTGGTTTTTGATATGTTTCTTTTTGTCCTCCTTAGTTCTTATTCATTCTAGTTCGTCCATTAAGTTCAAAAGTCTCAATGCATTAATAATTTATGTCATTATGGTCTTTACAAGTTTAAGGGATTAGGGTTTAGGGTTGAGGTTTTATGGTCTAGGTCTATTATAGACCATTTTTCTTCTTAATCAATTTAGTTCGTCGAATAAGTGCATAAATCTAACTTGATTTAGATATTGGTTATATTGGTTTTTGATATGTTTCTATTTGTACATTGTAGTTCTTAATCATTGTAGTTCGTCCAATAAGTACAAAAGTCAAAATGCATTATATTTTAGGTTTTAGGTTTTAGTGTTTTGGGTTTAGGGTTTAAGGTTAAGGGTTAAGGGTGTAGGTCTATTCTAGTCCATTTTGGTTCTTACTCAATGTAGTTCGGGTTTACGGCATAAGTGTCACTAGATTTTGATTTTAAGTCATTTTGGTTTTTGATATGTTTCTTTTGGTACATTTTAGTTCTTTTTCATTTTAGTAGGTCATTTTTACCGTTACGAGGTCTATTCTAGTCCATTTTAATTATTACTCAATGTAATTGGTCAAATAAGTGCAAAGGTTTCAACAGATTCATATATTAGGTCATTTGTGGTCTTTATAAGGTTTAGGGTTAAGGGTTTTGGGTTTAGGGTTTCAGGTCTAGGTCTATTTCTAGTCCATTTTTGTTTAAATCAATGTAAAGGTCTAGGTCAACAATTAAGTGAAAAAGTCTTAATTGATTAATATTTTAGGTCATTAGTGTTCTTTACTAGGTTTAGGGTTTCAGGGTTTAGCTTTAAGCAACAGGCCCAATTCGTGCAGAAATCTGATATGGTCCAATGAATTTCGGAGTCAACTTCTTCGATTTCATTTCAAGGCTCTATCTACTCCAGTAGTAGGTGTGACTCTCAGAAATACATGGTCACCCTGTTCGAATTAGTATAGGTACAGTTTTCCAAATTAAAATAACTGCGACCCACAAAGAAAGACGTCTAGTCCCTATACATCAACCTAATCTGATCATTCTACCAAAAAAACTATACACCCTGAGTGATCTCCACACGCCCCGCGAGATCTTCCTACATAGCTACAGTCAAGCATTCTCATCTACATTCCCATCCGTAGGGTACGAACCGGTAGGATCGTCCTGGCCCTCATCTGAGGGCAAAGCCAAGATTTCCACAATAGTCGTAAAGGGTCACCAACCGAAATTAACAGTTAACACATAACATTTAAGTTTTTAAATGCACAAAATAACCTTTCAACTAACCATGCACCTTAAAAGGATTTCCCATATGCTAAAAGTTCATATAATGCTTGCCAATTAAAAATGAAATCAAAATAAAGTTCTCAATCCATCAAGTAATACATAACTGACTAAAACATTAATAAATCAATTGAGCAATCGATTATCTAACTCAAAAAAAGAATTTCTACTGAGCCAATCGATTGCCAAATCGATTTTGTCAGTTCTGCTGAGCTCCTGCATGGCCAAATCGATTCCCAAATCGATTTTGTCAGTTTTGCTGAGTTCCTGTGTGGCCAAATCGATTTCCAAATCGATTTTGTCAGTTTTGCTGAGTTCCTGACTTAAGGCCAATCGATTTCCAAATCGATTTCTTAAATGGTTTTGAAAAACAGATTACAAAATCGATTGGCAAATCGATTTTGCCAATTTAGCAAAGTCCCTACGACAAATCAAATCGATTGGGAAGTCGATTTTCCCTGCTTATCCTTCCAAAAATACATAAACTAATCCAATCACATTCATACACAACTCCAAACCTTAACACTTAGCAATTCTCACACAATCACTACGACAAATTGGGTTTCGAAATAGTTTTACAATCCATCACTCTTACACACAAT
>NC_021164.2:38095122-38096112 GCF_000331145.2 Cicer arietinum
ATCCTAAAACTCCTAATCTCCTAGTCTAGGCTGGTCCTCACTATTATCTACGGGAGAGGCAGAGACCGTTGTATTACCCTCAGCAGGTGTCTCCTCAACGTGAGTCTCAGGGTGATCTAGGGGAGTTGGGTTAGGTTCCTCTGCTGCTTGACGACCGATGTCTGCAATGTCTTCAAATGACAGCTTGATTCCCAAGTGAGCTTGAATCGCATCCACATCCTGAACAACCGAATTCAAGGATGCCTGGAGAGTCCTTAAGTTAGCTTCCATTCTGGACTGTGATTCTAGCATCTTGGCATTGTGTGCCATCTGAGCTTCTATGAATTCCATTATCTTAGCAACAAAAACAGGAGGGGCTGAGGCAGTAGCAGTTTGAGTCTGAGGTTGTGGCTGAGGTTGTGCTGGTTCAACAGTAGCTTGAGGTCTTACCCATATACCATGTAACCTTTTCAATTGCATTTGATTCACAATTGATTCTCCAAATATCATAGTGGTTTTTGCAGATTCTTCATTACCAAATGAAACCTTGAAATGTTTAAGAATCTTGGTAATTAGCTGTGGATAAGGCAACATAAGCTTGCTCTGTGAAGCTTCCAGCATGTGCCTTAGCACAATCCAAGTCCAGCTCATCCTGAGCTCCTTTGATAAGCCCCATAACAGTAGTATGTCCAGTTTCTGAACTACTGCATGGTTGCCTGAACGAGGTACAAGCATCCTGGTCAGCGTGTACATCAGCATCCGATGTTGGACCTTCATTTGACCGATAGGTAATGAAATGGTTTCCACAAAACTATCAATCATTAGGTCCTTTACTGCAGCATGCCTGTCAACAGATTCTTCCCAACCTTCGTCAGCCGTATCAGCTTCAAAACTGTTGTCGATAGATTTTCCGTAAAAAGGCAATCCTGATAAGGTAGAAAAATCATCAAAAGACATAGCAATCCTTTTACCTTTGCCTTGAGCCTTAAAACCTTCTTCTGTCAGCTTAAA
>NC_021164.2:38096136-38100396 GCF_000331145.2 Cicer arietinum
GAGTGTAGAAGATAGAAAGCTTTCAAGACCGTGAAATCGCAGATGATTCTGAAACGTAAAACCGTCAGTATCAAAGTATGCAAAATCCAGAGTTCTACCCTCATGGATTTTTCTCTTCAGAAAATATGATGGTATAGAAGGTTCAGCATCTTTTTCCTTGGATGCGGGTACTTTCTTGGCAGGGGGTGAGGAAACAGGTTTCTTCTTCCTCTTTTGTGAAATTACCTTCATGGCATCAGCCATGAGTTTTTCCGTTGGGGGTTCCTTTCGCTTTTTAGGCTTCTCTTGAATAGGAGCGGGTGCCTTGCCTTTGTCTTTGGCAAGTATTTTATGTGTAGGTATGGGTACTCTTTTTGTTAGAGTGGGTGGTGGTGAAGGGGTTTCACTGGTTGAAGATGATGAAGGTGAAGGAGTGCGTGTCTGGGTTTGTTTTACTCGTGCCATACTCGTATATTGAAGTAGATAGATTGTAGATTGAGTGTAGATAGCAACAAAATAACAATAGCAGAGACAGAAGGATGAAGCAGATAGAGAAAATTAGTGAAAACTGAAGAAATGCCGTGCAGAAATCGATTGACAACTGTTCCTATTTAAACCCTTAATCGTGTAAATCGATTCCCAAATCGATTAGCTTACCATTGCTGGTAATGTCAATCGATTTAGTAATTATTACTCATAACGGCTAGTCACAACGGTCATATTTCAAATCGATTCCCAAATCGAATTCCAGTTTTACTTAATCGATGTCCAAATCGATTGTCTTATCGTTGAAAGAAGAACTAGTCGATTTCCAAATCGACGCTCGGGCAAGTTAAAAAAAAATTTCTGAACTTTGAATTCTGGGACCAAAGCAATCGATTCCCAAATCGATTTTATAAACCATTTGCCATGATGGTAATCGATTTCCAAATCGGTTTAACTGGAGAAACAACTGCAAACACCAGAAATTCAAAAAAAATCAACGATCATACCTCACTAGGATCAATGATCCCTAGTTTCATCCTTATATACAGAAAAATTTCTCTTGGTAAAACTTTTGTGAAGATGTCAGCTAACTGTTCGGCAGTGTTAACATACTCAAGCTTAATAATTCCATTCTGAAAGTGGTCTGTTATGAAGTGATGTCTTACTTCAATGTGTTTGGTCTTGGAGTGCATTACTGGATTCTTGGTTATACTTATTGCACTTGGGTTATCACACATGATAGGTATTGTTCCCAAATTAATACCAAAGTCCAATAAGTGCTGTTTCATCCAAAGTATCTGAGCACAACAGCTCTCAGCTGCAATATATTCAGCTTCAGCAGTTGATAAAGCGATTCTTGTTTGTTTCTTACTAAACCATGACACAAGAGAGTTTCCAAGTAAATGACAAGTTCCTGAGGTACTTTTTCTGTCGAGTTTACATCCGGCAAAGTCTGAATCTGAGTAACCAACTAAGGTACAAGTTGATCCTTTTGGATACCACAATCCAAGACTCTTAGTTCCTACCAAGTATCTGAAAATTCTCTTAAATGCACTGAAGTGAGATTCCTTTGGATTTGATTGATACCTTGCACACATACAAACACTGAACATGATGTCTGGTCGGCTTGCTGTAAGGTAGAGCAGAGAACCTATCATACCACGAAATCTAGTAACATCTACAGGTTTACCTTTCTCATCTCGGTCTAAGAAATTTCCTTGACTCATGGGTGTATCAATGGATTTAAGATTTTCAAAGTTAAATTTCTTTATCAAATCAGAACAGTATTTAGATTGACTAATGAAAATGCCTTGCTTGCTTTGGTTAATTTGAAATCCCAAGAAATATGACAGTTCACCCATCATTGACATTTCAAATTTACCTTTCATCAAATTTTCAAATTCTTTGCACAGTTTATTATTTGTAGATCCAAATATTATGTCATCAACATATACTTGGACAAGCAAGATATCATTTCCAGTAGTTTTTGTGAAAAGGGTCTTGTCAACATTTCCTCTTAAAAAGTTTTGTTGAATAAGGAAATTGCTGAGCTTCTCATACCAAGCTCTTGGAGCTTGTTTTAACCCATAGAGGGCCTTTGAGAGCTTATACACATGATTAGGAAAATCAGGATTTTCAAAACCAGGTGTTTGGCTAACAAAAACTTCCTCTTGAAGGTCACCATTGAGAAAGGCACTTTTCACATCCATTTGATAAAGATTAAAGTCCATTATACAAGCATAAGCCAATAAAATTCTTATGGCTTCTAATCTAGCTACAGGGGCATAGGTTTCATCAAAATCTATTCCCTCCTCTTGACTATAACCCTTGGCTACTAGTCTAGCTTTGTTCCTTGTTATCACACCATTCTCATCCAACTTGTTTCTGAACACCCATCTGGTTCCTATGACATGCTTACCCTCTGGCCTAGGTACTAAACTCCACACCTTGTTTCTCTCAAACTGGTTTAACTCCTCTTGCATAGCAAGTATCCACTCACTATCTAACAGGGCTTCCTTAATGTTCTTAGGTTCAATCTGAGATACAAAGGCTGTAAAGTTACAAAACTGACTAAGGTTTCTCCTAGTTGCAACACCTTTAGAGATATCGCCTATAATGTTGTCTAAAGGGTGGTTTCTGTTGAACTTCCATTCCTTAGGCAACTCACTGGTTTCTATAGGTTCTACAAGGTCTGATCTAGTTGGAGGGTCAGCTATAGGTTGTTCTAGTGGTTCAGATTCTACAACTTCGTCCAAAAAGTCATCAACCTTAGAAGGAGTTTTGTTCAAGTTTTCTGTAAATAATTCATCAAACTTTACATGAACTGACTCTTCTATGGTCTTTGTTCTTTTGTTGTAGATTCTATAGGCCTTACTAGTTTGGGAATATCCTAAAAAGATACCTTCATCTGCCTTAGGGTCAAACTTTCCTAGGTGTTCTTTGCCATTGTTCAACACAAAGCACTTATCAGATTCTACAACTTCATCCAAAATTTCATCAACCTTAGAAGGAGTTTTGTTCAAGTTTTCTGTAAATAATTCATCAAACTTTACATGAACTGACTCTTCTATGGTCTTTGTTCTTTTGTTGTAGATTCTATAGGCCTTACTAGTTTGGGAATATCCTAAAAAGATACCTTCATCTGCCTTAGGGTCAAACTTTCCTAGGTGTTCTTTGCCATTGTTCAACACAAAGCACTTACAACCAAAGATTCTAAAGTAGGAAAGGTTTGGTTTTCTACCCTTGTAAAGCTCATAGGGTGTTTTCCTAAGCAGGGGCCTAATGAGAACTCTATTCACTACATGGGTGGCTGTACTAATTGCATCTGCCCAAAAGTACTTAGGTAGGTTGGAGTCCTTAAGCATGGTCCTAGCTAACTCTTCTAGGGATCTATTTTTCCTCTCCACTACCCCATTCTGCTGTGGTGTCCTAGGGGCAGAATATATGTGGTTGATTCCATGTAGTTCACAATAATTTTGAAAAGCATCATTTTGGAATTCACCTCCATGATCACTTTTTATTGAAACAATTTTCTGGTCATTCTCATTTTGAACTAAAGCAGCAAATTTCTTAAAAATAGAGAATGTATCACTCTTATGAGCCAGAAAGTAAGTCCATGTGAACCTTAAGTAATCATCAACCAGCACATATCCATACAGGTTTCCACCTAAACTCTTAACTTGGGCAGGTCCAAAAAGGTCCGTGTGAACTAGCTGCAAAACTCTATTTGTTCTAACCAAATCTATAGAGGGAAGGGAGTCTTAACCAGTTTACTTTTCTCACATGAATCACACAGTCTATCCTTAGAAACCTTCCTATTTGTAAGACCTAAGACTAGCTGTTTGCTAACAAGTTTATTCAAATGATTTATATGTATGTGAGCTATTCTTTTATGCCAAAGCCATGTTTCATTTGAATTAGACAACAAGCAGCATATAGTACTTGGTACAGAATTGAAATCTAACATGTAAATGTTATTAATTCTGTCACCAACTAGCTTTATGTGTTTGTCATCTTTATGCTCAATAATGCAAGATTGTGATGAAAAACTTACTTGAAAACCTTTATCACACAGCTGACTTATACTCAGCAAGTTGTGTTTCAATCCTTCAATGTATAACACATTTTTGATTACTGCAGTTGACTCATTCCCTATGTCACCAATTCCAATAATCTTTCCTCTGTTGTTGTCACCATATTTGACAAAGCCTACTTCCTTTAATGTCAAGGACAGAAATTTGGATTTGTCACCTGTCATGTGCTTTGAGCATCCGCTATCTAAATACCATGAATGCT
>NC_021164.2:38100896-38101274 GCF_000331145.2 Cicer arietinum
ACATTGAAGTAAGACATCATTTTATAAGAGATCACTTTCAAAATGGAATCATTAAGCTTGAGTTTGTTAACATTGCCGAACAGTTAGCTGACATCTTCACAAAAGCTTTACCAAGAGAAAGTTTTTTGTATATAAGGATGAAACTAGGGATCATTGATCCTAGTGAGGTATGATCGTTGATTTTTTTTTGGGATTTCTGGTGTTTGCAGTTGTTTCTCCAGTTAAATCGATTTGGAAATCGATTACCATCATGGTAAATGGTTTATAAAATCGATTTGGGAATTGATTGCTTTGGCCCCAGAATTCAAAGTTCAGAAATTTTTTTTAACTTGCCCGAGCGTCGATTGGGAAATCGACTAGTTCTTCTTTCAACGTTAA
>NC_021164.2:38101335-38101846 GCF_000331145.2 Cicer arietinum
GTTTTAAAATATGTCCGTTTTGTTTAGCCGTTATGAGTAATAATTACTAAATCGATTGACATTACCAGCAACGGTAACCTAATCGATTTGGGAATCGATTTACACGTTTAAGGGTTTAAATAAGAACAGTTCTCAATCGATTTCTGCACTGCATTACTTCAGTTTTCACTGATTCTCTTTGTCTGCTTCATCACTTTGTCTCTGCATTTCATATCTACATTCAATCTTCAAACTATCTACTTCAATCTGCAAGTATGGCAAGAGTAAAACAAACCCAGGCACGCACTCCTTCACCTTCATCATCTTCAAACAGTGAAACCCCTTCACCACCACCCACTCTAACAAAAAGAGTACCAATACCTACACACAAAATACTTTCCAAAGACAAAGGCAAGGCACCCGCTCCTATTCAAGAAAAGCCTAAAAAGCGAAAGGAACCCCCAACGGAAAAACTCATGGCTGATGCCATGAAGGTAATTTCACAAAAGAGGAAGAAGAAACCTGTTTCTTC
>NC_021164.2:38102874-38104246 GCF_000331145.2 Cicer arietinum
GCCTAGATTAGGAGATTAGGAGTTTAGGATTTGTGCTGTTTTGCTATGACTTGTTGTACTCATTTGATCTATATCTATAATGAACTAAAACGTTTATCTCATTACTCTCTGAATTCATTTGTCTTAATTTTTTTGATATGCTCATTAATTGCTCTGATTTTCATTGCTCTGATACACACTGTTTTATGATTTTAATCCCCATTGCTTATGTTCTTTAACATAGGGGGAGGAAATTTTTTTTTCTGCCTTTTTGCCTTAACTGACAAAGGGGGGGAAAAATTATAACTTGCTAATATTTGTTGCATTTATTTGCTCTGATGACTGTAAATGATTTTTTTTAATGTAATAATGATATGATTTTGATAAATAGCATGTGTACTGTTATGCTAAGATGCCCTGATACCTGATACTTCTGTTTCTATGATATGATAATGGTACATATATGCTATGAAATGTTGTTAATATTATGTCTTGAAATGCTCAACTCAAGTTAAAATTGTATGATTGTCACTTATGCAAAAAGGGGGAGATTGTTGGACTTTAGTCCTCTGAATCCTAATTTTGACATAATTAACAAACATACAATGTTCATACATCATATGATAAATCTAACATTTTAATTGAGCAAGATTTCAGGAACAACAATTCAATCCTACACACTTGATACAAATTGCTTGGAACACAAGAAATCAACAAAAGTTGATCATTGACTGAGTAAATCGATTGGGAAATCGATTTCATAACAAGGGTGTAAGGAAACATAACTGTTTGTGATTGTATAATCGATTAGGCAATCGACTGGCACAATTAGAAATGAAAATTGCACAAGTCAGTGGCACCCTGTTTTACAGGCTAATCGATTGGCAAATCGATTGTACACATCACAAAGTAAAACTGATTGAAACCAATCGACTGGCAAATCGATTGATCAAGTCACAGTGAGAATCCAATTTCTAGGGTAATCGATTGGCAAATCGATTGCTTAGATAATATTTGAAAAATAACTTGACCTATGACAAACACAATCGATTGGACAATCTATTGTGAGAATTTCAATCATGTTAAGTTTGGGTGCAATCGATTGGGAAATGGATTAAACTAAATATCAGGTAAGAACTTTTCAGGCAAATACAAACAAATCGATTGACACTTCGATTAACATCAAAATAGCTAAGTCACTGTCTTGAACACAATCGATTGGCAAATCGATTGAAAGAACCTTTTTGAAATCACAGTGAACTTTGAGCTTGTGGCCAAATCGATTCTGAGTATTTGTAAATCGATTATGAGACTTAATAAATCGATTAAGTAATCGATTCGTGTGATTTTTACTTTGCACAAAACACCTGCAATCGATTACGAAATCGATGCA
>NC_021164.2:38104816-38110948 GCF_000331145.2 Cicer arietinum
TGACTACAAGGATCAAGGGGTGAGCAATAGGAAAGAGATTGTGAGAGATAGATAGGTTTCGAGGAAACTGGACAATCTGTAAACAATTCACAATTCTTTCTATTGGGGAAAAAGTTGAAATCCAGTTGGATTGTCAGGACTGGATGTAGGTTGTCTAGTTGACAACTGAACCAGGATAAATCTTGGTGCATTCTATCCCTTATCTTTTTAATTTTTAATTGCTAATCTTGTATGCCACATTATAATCCCGTTGTGTATGTAATATTGCTTTAATTTGATTAAAGACTGATATATTCTGATTATTTCGAGGTCATAATAATCAACAGACCTATCCTTCCATTATAAAAGGAAGTGGTCCTTCATTATGTAAGGCATTCGAAAAACAAAAATAAAAAAGTTTGCCAATCGTTCCCTTGCAATTCCCTCATTCTCTGAAAGAAATTGTAAGTTTTAATCATGAACAACTTTATGAATTCTTGTTACTTTCAATTAGTTTTTCAAACTGGTTTCTTATTAACAACTAAATTAGACGATTTATTATTATTTTCACATAAAAGTCTACGTATTATATTTTACTTTATTTCATTATTGTATATTTATGTTTATCATGGTCTTTTATATATATATATATATATAATATTTTTACTCACCCCTAATAATTAGTGTGTTAATTAGTGTGTTCTATCATAAATTCTTATTGAGTAATAGAATTAGATTTAAGTTTTTTTACTAGTCATGATTTTGATTTAGATATTAGTAGGCTTCAATGAAAAATATTCATACTTGTAAGCTTTTTATTATTATAAAGAAATATAATATTTTTTATTTAGATATTAATATTTACTTGTATTGACACACCAGTTCTTTATTTATAATTTACTCTATTTTTCTTCTTTATACATCTATTATTTGAGAAGAATATAGAAATAAAAGCATATATTCTCTATTTGTTGTATATAGAAAGATAGCAGCAGAAACATAAAAATAAATAGAAAGACTGCAATACCTGTCCAATAGAAATACAAGTTTAGAACTCTTATATTTAAACACTTTTAATTTTTATACACTCATTTAACACCTCATTTTTTTTTATCTCTCTTTTCTGACCACATAAGCAATATTACATCACTTCTTTTATTTCTCTCTCTCAAAAAATAGAATATATGTACGAGTGTCTACCAATTTTTCTTCCATAAGTTTATACTAAAATACAACCCTATGCTAATTATAAAACAGAAACTAAAAAAGTATATGCATATTGTACACTAGTAAAAATAAATTTATACTAAATTAAAATCATTTACGCACCATAAAATAATATTCATATGATGATGTAAACGAAATACTAAGTGATATAGATGCAAAACATAGTTTTTTCATGCTCTAATGAAACACATTGACCAAAAAATATCAAATATCCAATTTGAAACATGTACCATAAAAAATTAGTCACGTTAATTCTAAAACTTTACAAATTCTAGTTTGATGCTTAAATTGTTGAACATAAATATGTTCTTGTGTGAATTTAAAAATTTGTTCAAGTCCAACAATGAAAAGAAATATTTTTTATAAATTTAAATGGAAAGAAACATGTGTTAAAATTCAAGTCCCACATTAGAAAGAAATATTTTTTGTAAATTCAAGGTAAAAGAAACATGTTTTTTAAAATTCAAGTCCCGCATTGGAAATAATTTTTTTGAAGTCCCACATTGGAAAACTTTCATATTTTGAGTAGCTTTTGACTCTATAAATATTAAAGTCTCACATTGGTTAGAAAATATATGTGAGTTTGCTTCCATCACTATATAATGAGTTTCAAACTATTGTAAAAAAAACACCAAAGTTGGATGCATTTCCCAACTTTCTCTTTTCTCGCTTTTATATTATGCTTGCCTAATTTTAGAGCCACTTCTCCCCTTTCTTTTTGTACCGTTGTCCATTCGGTTTTTAGAGCGGTTGTTATGCCTTAGTCCCTTCGTTTTTTGTCTTTTTGAGCGGTTATTATGTCGTAATTACGAATGGTCATAATACCATATTGAGAGTAACTTTAATCGTCATATTGAGAATGACTTTAACTGCCATATTGAGGGTGTAATTGTAGAACGGTTTTCTACGATGCAGTGGATATCCGATATAGTAAATCTGTGATGTTTTATCATGGGGAATTCGTAGTTGATAGTCTGTCTTGCACAATTTGGGCAGTGCCGCGAAAATCTATTAAAGAGATCGACCTAGTTCGCGACTCAACCCAGTAATATCTTCGGTGGCATAAATTGGGATTTTTAAATAGTTTTCTAAAACTCAAAAAAATAACAATTTTAAGACGTTTCTTTCTGCCATGTCATTGGAAGAGATTACTAAGTTTGGTTTTTGATAAACTGTTTCAATTTGAAGCAAACATAAAAGGATAAGAAAGCTGGAGAATTAACTCATTGGAGAACAATGATAAGAATTATATTCTTAATGAAATTGTTGATGATCTGTATATCTATTATAATTCCAGCAATACTGCTAGAGATGTTTGAGATATTCTAAGTAAGTTGTGAGCTGCTACCCAGAGTATTAGATGATCGATGACAGATCCATGGAGGTTGACATATCCGTGGAGGCATACTCCCGTAAAATTCAGAAGATAACTCATGAGATCGTTTATTAATGTACGTCACTCATGACATATTTAAATTAAATATTGAAAGTTAATATGTCTCTTTATGTTTGAATGTTTAAATCAATAAAATGTCTCGTTTTGCATATATGTTGTGTGATTTTAATTTTTAACATGCTATACTTTGTGATGTGAACACATATGATTTCAAAATTAAGTAACTTAGGTTTAATTCCAATGTTATTTTCAAATGACTTTGAAAAATGTGATTTTTATAGTCAAACTAAAATAACAAAGAGTTCACATAAATTTGTAGTTAGAGAATCTGAGTCTTTCAATTTATTACACTTTGATATATGTGAACTTAATAAGACGTTAACAAGAAATGAAAAATAAAAAGTGAAACGCTTGACATGTTAAGGATCTTTGTAACTGAAATTGAAAATCAATTTAGTATAAATTAAGAGGTTCCAAGTATGATTTTAGTTTATTTAATGAGTTTTATAAATTATCTGGAATTATACATGGAACAACTGCACCATAATTACTTGAAGTGAATGGTAAAGTCGAAAAAAAAAAAGGAAACTCTTATTGAACTAGTTGTTGCTAGTATGCTTAACTCTAGTGCTTCATCTCATTGATGTGCAAGAAATATATTGTTTATTTGCTATGTTTTGAATAAAGTTCTTAAATCTAAAAACAAAACATCTCCTTATTAGATAGTGAAGAAAAGACAACCAAATTTGTCTTATTTTCAAACATGGGGTGGTCTGTCTTATGTCAGAATCCCCGATCCTGAGCGAATTACACTCGCCAATGGAGCATAGGAATGAGAATTCATTGGGTATGCAAAAAAGAACAAAGCGTATAGATTTTATGACCTAAATGCAAATGTGATCATAGAGTCAAATGATGTTGACTTCTATAAAAATAAATTACCTTTCAAATGGAGAAATAATGGGGGCAGTGAATGAAGTCACGTTCCTATAACTAGAAGCAGCAAACAAGGCAAAATAGAAACTCGAAAAAGTAAGAGAATATGAGTTGCTAAAAATTATGGACCCGAATATGCAGCCTATACTTTAGAAGACGGTCTTGCAAATCTTTAAGAAGCTTTGTCATCTTTGGATGTAGATTTATTTCAAAAAGCAATAAACGATGAAATGGATTCTCTAGAGTCTAACAAGACCTGACATTTTGTAGACTTGTCTCATTGTTGCAAATCAACAGGTTGTAAATGAATATTGAAAAAGAAGCTAAAACCCAATGGAATGATTGATAAATACAAGGCACACCTTGTAGCCAAATGTTTTAGACAAAGAGAAAATATAGAAGATTTCTTCGACACTTTTCAACCAGTCACTAGAATAACATCCATTAGGATACTCATATCACTAGCAGCTATTCTTAACCTGGTGATACACCAAATGGATGTTAAAACAACTTTTTTAAAAGGTGATTCGGAAGAAGAAATCTATTCGGAACAACTTGAAGGTTTTGTGATTCAAGGACAAGAATACAAGGTATGTATGTTAGATAAATCCTTGTATGGTCTTAAACAAGCTCCTAAGAAATGGCATGACAAGTTTGATAACTTTATTATATCGAATGAGTTTAAAATGAATGAAAGTGACAAATGTATTTACTACAAATTTGAAAATGACATTTGCACTATCATATGTCTCTATAAAGACGACTTACTCATATTTGATTCCAACATTCATGCTGTAAATATTGTGAAATCATTGTTGTGTAACAACTTTGATATGAAAGATCTTGGAGAAGCGAATGTAATCCTTGAAATCAAGATTACTAGGTCAGAAAATGGAATTTATTTGGATCAGTCTCACTATGTTGGAACAATCCTAAAGAAATATAAATACTTTGACTGTAAACCTGCTTGCACACCATATGATCTAAGTGTGAAACTTTTCAATTACATTGGTGAAGGTGTTAGACAAACTGAATATGCGAGCTTCATTGGCAGCCTCGTGTATGCCATTGATTGTACTAGACCCGATATTGCCTATGTCGTGGGACTGTTGTGCAGGTTTACCAGTAGACCTAGTATGGAGCATTGACACGCTATTGAAAGAGTCTCAGATTACATTATCAAAGATTTCCTACAGTCCTTGAAGGATACAATGATATTGATTGGAATATATTATCAAATGATTCCAAAGAAACCACTATATTTTGGAAATTGAAGAACAAACGATATTGGCTCAGTCCACTATGGAGTCTGAAATGATAGCATTAGCTACCACTAGTGAAGAAGCAAGTTGGTTGAGATGATTGCTAGTTGAGATCCTTATATGGGAAAAACCTATGACAGATGTGTTGATCCATTGCGATAGTATCGCGACTATTGCGAAGATTGAGAATCGTTATTACAATGATAAGAGACGACAAATTCGTAGTAAGAACACCAATGTTAGGATGTTATTTTTTAAATGAGTTGTTATAGTGGATCATGTATGCACAGATGAGAATTTAGCAAATCTTTTGACGAAAGGATTAGCTATAAAGAAACTCATAAATACATCCAAAAGGATAAGACTAATGACTATAGAGTCCCTAATGATGGTAACCCGACCTAAAAGACTCGAGATCCCAAGAATTAGGTTCAATGGGTAATAACAAGTCGTGAAGTAATATGAGATGAACATGCTATTATAAATAAGAGAAGCATGATTCCTGAAGTGATGATAGGATGAGGTAATATAAACTCTTAATGAGATCTCGACTCTATATGGAGGTAGTACCTACCTACAGGAGTACTCTTGATAGACTCACTTATGTGAATATGGAAGTGGGGCCGCTTCCTATGGAATTTCGACGCATAATTCTTAGAGTGTTCACAATACTGGGATACATGTGCAGGGCCATTAAAGCATGGACTTTTGAGAAAACACCCTATGAAAAGGTTGTGTGTGGGTTTGATGTCAGAGATAGAGTTCAAGACTACGAGTCACTCTTGTTCAATCTAAATCTTACTTACTATGCAAAGGTTCAAGTCAAGAGATACCTTTGTTTATGCACGATCTTAAAGAAGCATTTGATGCTATTTCAGAAACATTTTTTTTAAATTCAAGTGAGGGATTGTTGGAACATAAATATGTTATTGTGTGAATTTAAAAATTTGTTCAAGTCCCACATTGGAAAGAAATATTTTTTGTTAATTCAAGTGGAAAGAAACATATTTTTAAAAATTCAAGTCCCACATTGGAAATAATTTTTTTGAAATCCCGCATTGGAAAACTCTCATATTTTGAGTAGTTTTCAACTCTGTAAATATTAAAGTCCCACATTGGTTAGAAAACATATGTGAGTTTGCTTCCATCACTATATAATGAGTTTCAAACTATTGTGAAAAGTACACCAAAGTTGGATGCATTTTCCAACTTTCACTTTTCTCCCTTTTATATTTTGCTCGCCTAATTTTCGAGCTACTTCTCTCCTTTCTTTTGGTCCCTTGATATTTATGAGTGGTTTTGTATCGTTGTCCCGTCGGGTTTAAGAGCGGT
>NC_021164.2:38111000-38121449 GCF_000331145.2 Cicer arietinum
GAGCGGTTCTGCCTTGTACAATTTGTGAAGTGCCGCATAACCTTTTAAGTCGCGATTCAACGCAATAATATATTCGGTGGTATAAATTGTGATTTTTAAATAATTTTGTGAAACTCAAAAAAATAACATGATTGTATACAAAATTTCAAAATTAATTCTCAACCATAAGCATTCTTATAGTGTCTCAACCTTGAAAATATTCTCATTGTCTGGTCCAATATTCTAAATTTTTAATAAATAAAATACTAATAACGAATTTTTAAGGTCTCGAGTCACTTAGTGTAAATTTGCATGTCAGACTATCTATAAAAAAGAATACATGTTTGAATGCAAACTTGAATATAGGATTCGAACTTAATTTTCCAGTCTCTTCCGAATATTATTTATGTCTCCTTAACGGCTTGAATCGAAGGAAAAATAAATCTTGATAAAACGTAGATAACCAATCAAAATTTGAAAGCAAAAGAAACACACATCCATGTGCAATGGTCATCAAGTTCACCTCTGTTCAGTGTCTGCACACCATGGTCCATGGTACACATTAAGAGCCACTTTAATAAATCGAAATATTAATTGATGTTTTTAAAAACGAAAAAATAATTGTAATCATTGATGTTTTTTAATAAATAATTTTTAATAGTTAATTAGTTGATAGTTTCCAATTTAAGAAGAGTATTAAGGAAGGAAATTTTATATATACAACAAGTGATAAAAATTTATATAGATGATACCATTATCATGCTATATTATAGAGTATTCTACCCTGCATTCTCACACCTAAATTTGTCACCATTAATCATGAAAATACAATTTTACATTTCTATAAAACCTTCAATTTTTTTATCACTCATTTTTTAACCTCCTCTTTCGAAACTTTAATGAATTAATCATAACTTTCAATTATTTCCAAATTTTTGAAATAAAAAAGTAAATGCATTCGAATTTTTCATACATTCGAAATAATTTTTTTTTCAAATTTTTGAGAGTTTCAAAATAGAAATTTTACAAATTTAAAAACTTTCAAAACTTTCGAAATTTGAAAGTTTTCCACATTTTGAAATATTTTATTTCGAAAATTTAAAACTTCCGAAAATATTCAAAACTTTTGAAGGTTTCAAATTTTCGAAATAAGAATTACATTGGAAAGTTTTGAAAGTTTCCAAATCTAGAAACATTTCTAATAGACAAGTTTAGTTGTATAAGTACATGGTAGAATACTCTATATTATAATATATTATATTGTATTGATCCAACAAATAAAAAAACATTTCAAATAAATATCTTTTTTTTTTACTCAAAAGACATACAGTTATTACTAATATATAATTTTGGGAATATAGTGAGCATTTTTTGTTCTTCCAAACTTACATATATTAATTGCCATAAAATAGAGTAACCAAAAAAATTACCATAAAATAGAGAAATGAAAAGATGAATCTCGATAGATAAAATATGAAGAACTCAAGCACCAATTTAACTTAAAGCCATTAACTCAAGCACCAAATGAGAGATATGGGAAGATGAAAATGCATCATTTTATTAAGAAGATGGAGAGAAAGAAAAAAATTGATTTTAGAAAATAAAAAAAATAAACTTAAATTTTTAATAAATAATGAATTGTTAATTTACAATTTTTGGAAGATTATTGTTGAAGATTGAAGTTTATAGTATCATATAGTATAGAGTTTTATTTCTCCATGCTATTATAAGTTGTTTTATTTCATCTGTCTTTGTTATTATTAATGTTTTTTTTTTAGCTAATCAATATAAAATTAAATTTAGGTATTGCATTATGTTGTAATAACCCGATCTAAGTAAATATTCATATTTTAATATTGTTATAGAAATATAAGATATATGTATCATTAAAAATTAGTAATTATAAGTGCTTTGAATAACAAGTTAGATCACTTATTGGATTAAGGAATAATCATAAAAAAGAAATTGAATTAAATAATGGGTGTAAGTCTAGTAGGTTAATTCTATATAATTAAATAAACTAAATTATTAAAATAATAAATTAATAATTAATTAGTGAAAAGAAGGTAATTTAAATGGTGTTTTTCATAATTTCTATCTTGTTAAAATTTATTTCGTTGTACTCAAACAAATGGGTCGAAATAATAGATTAGTGCAAGATCCTCGACGAACACCTTGGGTGACCGTGTGATGTTTATCAAACAGTGATTATTTCATCATAGAATCATACTCGACTTTAATACAGGTGCATGGAGTTATATCTCCCTTTTTTGAATTATAAACAAATAGATAAAAAATATTTAAAGGACAAATTTTTGCATCAAGGCGATCAATGATCTATAGTAGAGGAAGCAGCTGGAAAGATATGCCATCTCTCTATCTAATTACAAAGCAGAGGTTGGTCATCTGAGAAGGTATGCTTTGAATCGGGCCAAATCTTCTTAGAAATTCATTATTTCGATTTACAAAATCACACAATTTTATTAAATATGTGATATATTGCTCAAAGTTTTAGTCAATCCTATTTTTATTAGAAACAGTCGACAATTGAGTCCAATTTTTCTCCATTAATTTTGTATCGGTAAAAGTGTGAAAAATGGGAGAAGATTCACAGTTAATTGATTAACTTGAACATCGTACAAAATATTTCAGTTAATTGATGAACTTAAAAGTGTGAAAAATGGGAGGAGATTCACGGTTAATTGATTCGGGTCCCTTTGTCTCAGCAAACATTTCAGTTTTTTGGTATTGTTATTTAGTACGAAAAATTTATAAAAAAAATCAAAGAATGCTTAAAAATAAGGAATTTCACTAATTAAATATTGTATATATTGCCACGTATCATTCTTATCTTTTTACAAATGTCTCTCACATACAAATTAACATTTTTCCTTCATTTTAATATGCATTTCAAGTGGAATTTAATCAAACAGTTGGGTGCATTTAAAAATTAAAATTCGTACAAACAAAATATAGGAATTGAACATTCTTTATAATCTCTAACCAGTAAATATAATGCTTTTTATTTTGATTTGGGGTTGATACACAATACGAACCATAAAATAAAGAGATAAACGAAACTGGCGCGGGTAAATTGTAAACATCCACCACTGCTATCTAAACTGTCTCTGCTTTTTTGAAATTGAAAGCAGAACATATAATCTTGCCTCATACCACAATTCAAATGAATGGACCATTTTAAAATAAGCCCCTCTCATTTGCCTCTAAGATTACTCACTCCTATTATATATCAATATTATGATATTTTCCTATTATATATACCCCCACTTGTACCATACTATTACTATGTGTAACAAATATATAGTAATTGAATTTTAATTTTAACTACCAACACACCCAATGACAAAACTATTAATAGTTTAATGATTTTCTAACGATATAAAGTATGCTTAGATGCATTTGTAGCAGCAGATCTCTAAGGAAATTGAAGGCCAGTGAATGTCTGGCCAAAGGACCAACCAGCAGGTGCAACATTATCAGCAACCACGGTGCGTCCGTCGCTAGATGTGACCTTAAAAGAAAGGCTTTGTCCATCAAGGTAAGTATTGCTTTGCCAATTCTGTCCCCAATTTCTAGACATTGCTTGCCAATTAGTTTTTGAACCTTTGATGGAAACTGAGTGAACATCACCAGCACCTCCCACGTTGGTAATTAGTACTAGATTGAAGTATGAATGGCCGTTCATTGTGAATCTGATTCCTCCTTTCTTTTGGCAGGGGACCCTATACAATATCAACAATTAGAAAATAAAGAAAAAAGTAGTGTTGTCTCCATTGCATTGGAATACATTCCTATTTAGTTTAGATTCAATGGGCCTAGGCCCAATCCTATAGACCATGGTTGTGGAGTGGGCAAGGCAAGTGAGTGGTTGCTTTAGGCCCACCTTTGTCAACACTAATATTGCTAAACTATAGTTACATACTTTATAAATTCAAAATTTAAAAATATTCAGTATACTATTTTTTTTATGTAGATTTAAATAAAAATAATTTTACATTCTTATAAATTATATATATATATATATATATATTATAGTAGATTAAATAAGAGGACTTATTATATATTTAACAAGCAAAATGAATTTGTATTTACATTTGAACTTTAAAATAACTGATCTTTTAAATGTAGTTATTTTATTTTTATAATTAAAAATATTAAGAGAAGTGTTCAAAAGGGTAAATTAACAATTTAATCTAAGCATTGAAAAGTTGTAAAAAGTAAAAGTGTTAGTTTATATAAGAATGTTATATATATTCCATTGAAACATTTATTTTGTTGAATGATTTTTTTATGTTATTTGAATGGGTTCTTTTACATAAATTATAAAAATACTTTAAATTTTTATCTAAGACCCCGAAATTTCTCTACACGGCCTTGCTAAAGATGGCGTTCAATCACATTTATAAGGTATTATATATTTTGTGGTCAACAAGATAAATTTTTATAATTTTAATTTTAGTAAAAGAAACCTGGTCGTATTATAAACTTATTTTAACCCTTAACTCTTATGCAATATGAGACTTTTTGATACCCAAAAAATAACAATTTACTAGAATAAGAATATGTGAAAGATATATCTTGTGTTATATATATCCTTTTAATCGAAATAACCATGAAATCTTGGGGATAAAAAAGGAACTTGAAAATCCTCTAGCATATGTGAAAATCATTTTAATTTAGTATGTTAAATATTTAGAAGAATTTTTTTTATATATATATATATATATAAAAATTTTAAAATGCAAACAAAAATTATAATTATAGTTTAAAATTACAACTAAAAAACCTTAAATTAATTTAAAACAAATTTAATATGATTCTTATTAGCTAGCTCAACATCATAGGCCTAATTGATTTTTATAAAATTGGCTTATAAATTGAAATCGAAGGGTGATACTCTTCAAAACCAATTTTCGTGCCATATTGATTTTCTATACATATAAAACTTGCAATTTTTTTTTCCTTTAAAAACCAAAATTTTGTTTTATTAGACATTAGCTAGGCCAACTAGAATAAAAAGGATAAAAATAAAGTACCTTTTGTAAGAAATGGGTACAATTCCAGCTTTGTATTGAGCTATTTGTTGGAAGACAGGCTGAGAGAGATCAAAATGGTGAAGGGGTGGGTTACACCATCCACCTGCGTTATTTGGGAGTGCATTGTTTGGTGGGCAAAAATTTGTTGCAGTTACAACAATTGAGGTTGGAAGGCACCACCTATTGTCATTAACACACTTTATCTCAAAACACGCCCCACAGCTTAATCCACCGTTGAACAAAGCTGTGCTTAAAGCAGCTGTGTTAGTCCCATACCCCTGGCTATACAAGTTCCCATATCCACAAGCTCCACCTATAAAAATATCCACCAAAATCACATTACAACATTATATAATATCGTATGGTTGAAAATTATAATTGCAATCATCTACCAGTGTTGTTGAAAATTCAAATAAAAGAATAAATGTATTTTTTGTATTCCTATAAAATCAATAATGTGTTGGGATTTGTTAATTTTTGGAATAATTTTTAGATGAATTATTTCATTATATAAAATAAATTTTACTAATCCAACTGTTAATTATTAAATTAATATATTTATTATCAATTTAATACACAAAGTTTTATATATATAAAATGCATAATTATATAATTTAACGATTGATATTTATTTATATTTTTAAAAAATTTATTATATGTTTAATTGAAGTTATTTAAAAAAAATATTAAATAATTTTAAAATTTTATAACAGTTTATGTGAATTAATCTAGTAAATAAGAATTTTTTATTTTATTATTGAATTAGTAAAATTTATTTTAATAATAAGTTATTAACTGAAATTTATCTCAAATTTATTCTTGAAATCAAACTGATCTTCGCACTACATAAATATTACTGATTTTCAAAAGCAAATTTAGGTGTTTTTAATTTCCACATTGGGTCATAGTAGAGACTAATAATATGTTACTGATTTTGTTAAATATATGTATAAAATTAAACCTATATTCTCTGTCGTTGATCGTAAACCATTAAATCAAAACAGAGAATTTCACTCTCTTAACTCAACAATTTATGGCTGCATCATAAACCGACTTTCGAATGTCTTCTTTTATAAAATTGAGAGACGATATTAAATACCATTTATATCATATATAACCTTTCAATTCACGAAGAGGTAAAATTTTGGCGTGTATATAAAAGAAATGTAATTAAAATGACAAAATAACCAAAGTGTGAATTGGTATGGCTTAAGCATATTTATACAATAATTGTGTTGCATAATTATAGTGTTAATTTCTGTCATTCAAAGATAAAAATGTAAATTTATTTATAAAATTTTAATAAACTTTAACTGTTAAAGTCTATTCTATTTTAACTAAGAAACCATTCTATCATCTTAGATTTTAATGATAAAAAAAGTTCATTTCTCACCCATTGTGCCCGAAGCATCACCACCTCCATAGAAGGTAGCATGTGCATCAATCCAACCATCATTGGACGCATAGACATATGATCCTAGAAAGAGAAATCCCAGAGAGAGAAGCCCCAATAAAGACATTTTTATGAGAAAGTGGTGAATCAAAGTAACACCTCAATTGTGAGGCAGAAAAAATATGAGTTGTGAGGAAAAGCAGAAGAGCATGTGGGGGAATAAATAGATGAATGTTGAGAGGTAGTAACAAAGAACTGACACATTTATGAACTGTGGGGACAAAATACCGCCAGGTGCAGCTATTACATTTTTTATGCAAGCACAATATACTACTTCGAAAACCGTGTGCTTTTTAATTATTTTTGAGTTAAATAATTTTTCAATTTTATAAAATTTCACTATTTTTTTTAGTTTTTATTAAAAATTCGTCTAATTATTAATTTTTATTTTCAATTATTGATTTTAAATCAATTAGTGTATTTTTTCGATTTTTAATATTCTTTTGTTATTATTTAAGACATATTACCAATTTTCTTATAAAAATTATAATTTTTTAATAAAAATTAAATTAAATATCACGTTTTAACGATTAAAAATTTGTATTTATATATCGTCCGTGCGTTAAATAATTCTAATTTTTTTAGAATTTATTTTATAATGTCATAAATATTATTGTAAAAAATTATTTAAAAAATTGTAAAATACATAAAAGTTTATTTAAAATCAGTAATCAAAAGTAAAATAAATTATTTTAGAAGATAAAAAAATTTACACAATTAATTATAAGACTAAATACAAAATAATAAAGTTTTATAAAAATTTATTTGACCTTCATTTTTTTTTCTTGTAATTATGCTAAAGATTGAGACATGTGATTAAAAAAATTTGAAATGAAACTATATATTTTTTAGAATCAAATATGCTGTAAAATTAATATGTCAATTTTAATTATATTTACTCTTGCAAAAGTTTATAAATATTTACTACTATTTAAATTATCTAAATTTGGTTTCCGCTTACTTTTTATTGATTGAATAGATAAAAACGTAAGTCAATATTTACAACGTCACCTAATCACATCACATGAATTATGTAACATATGAACCTTAATTTCTTAAAATCAAAATTTAACAGGAAAAAAAAACCTCCATCTATTGGGCGCCACTGAATTACCACGCAATTCGTTATTTACTAGATTCATATATTATTGAATATAAAATAATAATTTAGAAATTAAAAATATAATTTTATTTTATAATAGAATATACTGAAATATTTATGTGTTAAAAGGTAAATATATTTTTGAATTATTATATATACTCTTATTTTGCTTTATTTTAAGGAAAATGTAAAATTTTGTTGATTAATACAATCAATGCAACATATATTAACATATGATCCTATGATAAGATTTTGTAACTTTAGTGATGCAATTATTAACTTTAACATTTTTTGCTACTTAGAATTGGTTTCTTCAAGTTTTTTGTTTTCTTTCAAATGTTCCTTTGAATGATATATTTGTTAAAGTTCAACATTTGTTTATCATAAAAGTTCTATATTTAATTATAATATATTTTTCATTTTATATGATTTATATTAGCTTGAAAATATTATTTTTTTAAATTTATATACTTTTTGACATTTTCAATTACAATTTAATCATAAAAATTATTTTATGTAAAAAATTAGTTAACATCAAACTAATCATGCGTACAGTTAAATGGGATAGTCCATTTCAATGAAAATGTGAATACATATTCATAAACATTCACAAAGAGGTATGTAGCTTTAATTAGTAATTAAATCTGAGTGTATACCAAAGACTTCTTAGCTTAAAGATTATACTCTCTAAATTTTAGTCAAGCAATAGTTAATGTCTTCTTACTTAAAGTAATTAACAATACAATATAGCGTTGTATGCACCAACTCAAAAGTGAATTGCTCAATTTGACAATAAAAAATGAACAACTTGACATGTTCCTCCAAATTTTCTTTAAATACTCTAAGAGTACATGATAACTTAATAGAGAAAAATTCTTGTGTGGACACATACATAAAAGAAAAAAAGTAAAAAAATAATAATTAAATAATGTACAGTTTTAAAATAATTAAAAGAAATATTATTTTTTTTTTGTGACCAAATTCTTATGTCTACATAAGAATTACTTCTTAGTAGAACGATTTGTCATCGTGACTCAAAAAATTAATAAATTTAAGTATGTAAAAATGGAGAAATTTTAGTAAAGAAAACTTTTCCTATAAACTCTTAAGTTATAAAAATAAAATGTAAACTTTTGAAGAACTAATATTGTGTATAAGTTTATTTTAAATTGGTGGTGAATTGAAAAAATTCACCGTAATTTTGTTATACCTTTACATAATAGCTTTCTTTAAAGTCTATGTAGATCTGTAATTTTGTCAATCCACACGTGTATTAAATGATAATGTGTATCCTAGTGTGTAATATAGTATTCAAAATATTGCAACAATTATTCGCGCATGCAAATATAGCTGATAAATATATGGAAGAAACACTACAAAACAAAATAGAAATTTCTTTGGATCAAAAGTCTTAAATAATAATAATAATAATAATAATAATAATAATAATAATAATAATAATAATAATAATAATAATAATAATAATAATAATAATAATAATAATATTTTTTAGATAGTAAAAATGTTATTTAGACAAAACTCTCAAAACAAATGAAAATTTGATACAAAACAATAGTTGTTGTGAAATTTGTATTTAAACTTCAAGTTAATATTATAACTACAAATCAATTATATATCTACTCTTTTGGATATGCAAAATGCTCATGTTCTAACCGTGGAGCCTCTTTTGGGAGAGGTGATGAATTTTTTGTTGCCAATGCCTCAAAATTTAAGTTTGGATGAGGAGGATTTTCATCCCACAATTTAGCATATCCATCAGCTTGCTTTGTCAAGTCTTCATGACATATGCTTCTAATCAAGCATGCTTCCTACCCATCTTGAGTGAGTGGTCATAAACGACACTCCTGAACACAATGATCAATTAAATCGACCATGCAACAAGAATCTTCAAAAGAAAAACTTTTCATAAGGTTAGACAAATTAAATCCAATCTTTTCATGACCCACATTGAAGAAAAGCCTCCCATGTTTTACATCAATAACAACTCCTAATGTTGGGAATCCTCTTCCATTTCCAACATCACAAATTCAACCAATACAAAAGACTTTCCTACTTTGATATAATCATCCTATAAAATTTCCACCAGATACATGATGGATCGGTCAACTAGCTATAAGGAAATGTTTGTGGGCTTTAACTCACCCACAAAGGCATGGGGTTCACACTAGCCCCAACATCACATGAAGCACATTAAAAACTCATATTACCAATATCACAAGGAATCGAAAAACTTCCAAGATCTTTAAGTTTGCGAGGCAATTTAATTTGAAATATGGCACTACATTCATTAGTTAAAGCAATTGTCTTATTGTCTAGTTTTCTTTTGTTTGATAAAATTTCTTCCCTGAACTTAGCATATGACACCATTTGAGATAGTGCTTAAGTGAACGTAATGTTTATATATAACTTTTTCAAAAGTTTCACAAACTTCGTAAATAGCTTTTGAATTTTAGCCTTGGCGAATCTTTGGGAAAATGGTATGGGTGGTTTGTATAGTGCTGGAGGCACATAAGGTTTTTCTTTTTCCTCATCTACCTTTTCACTTGATGGTTGTGCTCTTTCTCTCTCATCAAGACCAATTTCTTCCACATCTCTACCCTTGGATTCTTCTAATTGTTATTCGTTTTTTAAGGTGACAACATTTAATTTTCCCTTGGGGTTAGGTTCAGGCTTCCCCGAGAACACACCAGAAGATCTAGAGGATGAAGCAACTTGTTGAGCCACTAGGTGATTTGTGTTTTCAACATTTTATTGAGTGTGGCCTTAAAATTCACTGTTTTGAGCATTCAAAAACTTAATTGCTATGTGTTATCTGTTATTTTCTGGTTGGTGACCCT
>NC_021164.2:38121949-38123643 GCF_000331145.2 Cicer arietinum
TTCTTGGAATGCTGATTCAGCAAATTCTGGGTAAATTTCGGGCTCAGGTCCCCATTCATTGAAACACTTAATAAACCATAATGGGAATTGTAACGAGATGTCTTTTTTAAACCAAATGAACCAAGAATGTTCAAAGGGTTCTTGTAATAGCATGTTTGTCCATGCTTCCATATAATCATAATAAGAATATTCCTGAGGACTAAATCTTCTGGAAAATTTCTTTAATGTTGAAGGGTGATCTTTCCAATCTGTTGGTGATAATACCTTTAATATTTTAAATTTTGAAAAAATAATTTTCAGTTTATCGACCTTGTCGTATGTATGAGTTATTTCAATTGAATCAGTATCAACTAAAACAAACTCATAGAATAATCTTGTTTTTTCTGGGGTGGCTGGTAGATAATGAAATCCGTGAGGGTAATAATGAGAAACAATCTGAAGTAATGATTTATTTAATGAATATTCGGGTTCTACAAGAAAAAAGTATTTTCTTGTAATCTTTTTCTATAAATAGACAATTTAGGTTACTAGGGGGCGTGTAATAGGGTAATTTTTCTGGTTTTTGTGTTGTAGTATTTAATTGGAACGGTGTGTTTAAGGCAAATTGTAATGGTGAGATTAATTGGGATTGGATTGCGGGTCTTATGGTTTTTGGTTGTATGGAGGTTGTTGGGTAAAAAGATGGTAATGCTAATGGGGTTAATGGGGTAAACCTGTTTTGGTTTGGTGATTGGGAGGAAGAAGAGGGAGTTTGTAATACCTGTTTCATTGTGGGTGTTTTTGTAATTTTTTCTTCGGTAATTGGGGGTCCATACTTATCTTTATGACTCATTGTGCTTTCCCTGTAAAAATTCTCTTGTAAGAAAATCTGGTAATGAGTTTTTCTCTCCTTTAATATGTTCTATTTCGAAATCAAAACAAGAAAGTAAAGATTGCCATCTGGCAAAAATATGTTTAGAAACCAGGTTTTTAACATCCTTTTGTAAAACATCTTTTGCTGCTTTGCAATCAGTTTTTAATAAAAATTTCTTTGAAAATAAGTCATCTTGGAATTTTGTAATGCATAAAACAATTGCCAATATTTCTTTTTTAACAGTACTATATTTTAGTTGGGCTGTGTTCCAGATTCCAGAGTAATATCTCACTACTTGCTCTTTTGGGTTTCCTGGTAATTTTTGTTTTAACACTCCTCCATATCCTAACTCTGATGAGTCAGTCTCTACTATTAGTAGGGCTTGAGGGTCTGGAATTCCTAAGCAAGGTAATTTTTTAATTATTTGTTTTAAGGTTTTGACACTATCGGTCATAGTCTCATCCCATTTGGGTGGATTTTTTCTTAGTCTTTTAAATAAAGGTGAACATATAATCCTAAGGTTGGGAATAAAATCTGCTACATAATTTACACATCCTAAGAATCTTTGTAATTGAGTTTTGTCTTTTAATTCATTAGGAAATTTTTCTCCAAATTCTATTGACCTACTAATTGGTGTTATTGTTCCTTGATAAATATTGAATCCTAAAAATCTAATATTATCCTGAAATAATTTCATTTTCTTGGCCGACACCACTAATCCATTTTCTTTAATAATATTAAAGAATTTTTCTAGATGTTCAAAATGTTGATTAATACCTTTTGAAAATACTAATACGTCATCTAAGTATACAATAGTAAAATGTTGGTAATTATTAAAAAT
>NC_021164.2:38124241-38125777 GCF_000331145.2 Cicer arietinum
TCTGCTACATAATTTACACATCCTAAGAATCTTTGTAATTGAGTTTTGTCTTTTAATTCATTAGGAAATTTTTCTCCAAATTCTATTGACCTACTAATTGGTGTTATTGTTCCTTGATAAATATTGAATCCTAAAAATCTAATATTATCCTGAAATAATTTCATTTTCTTGGCCGACACCACTAATCCATTTTCTTTAATAATATTAAAGAATTTTTCTAGATGTTCAAAATGTTGATTAATACCTTTTGAAAATACTAATACGTCATCTAAGTATACAATAGTAAAATGTTGGTAATTATTAAAAATGTCATTCATAATATTTTGGAATTCACTAGGTGCATTCTTTAATCCGAATGGCATAACATTCCATTCGTAATGTCCAAAGGGTACTACAAAGGTTGTTTTATATTTATCTTCTTCTTTTATTTGTATTTGGTAATATCCTGATTTCATATCAAATTTAGAGAATACCGATGAACTATGTAATCTACTTACTAAATCTTTTTTATTGGGTATTGGATATCTAATCCATTGTAATACTTTATTTATGGTTTATAATTTATAACTAATCGGGGTGCTCCTCTTTCTAATTCTGCTGAGTTCATTACATAGAACCCTGCACAACTCCAGGGAGACTTACTGGGTCTTATTAATCCTTTATCTAAGTATTCTTGTATTTCCTTTTTACAATATTCTAGGTATTGCTGATTCATTTGTATTGGTCTTGCCTTAGTGGGAATGTTTCTTTCATTAAAAGTGGGTTCATACGGAAGTGAGACCACGTGCTTCTTTCTAGTCCAGAAAGCATTGCGATGATCTGCACAAATTTCTTTTTCAAATTTATCTTGTAATTCTTTTATTTTATTTTGTATAATTTTATTTTGTAATTGTTCTTCTATTCTTTTATAATGAATCTCTTTGCTTATCATTCCTATTTGTTTCTTCTTTTGAGAGATTAAATTAAGGCTTGATGTTGATGCTTCTTGTAACATATTTAATTCTTTAATTTTGGGTTTTTGAACAAATTCAAATTTTATTGTCTTTCCTAATGCTTTTGTAGTAAGACCTTCATGTGATACGGTGAATGGGTATATTAATGCTAAAAAAGGGTTTCCTATAATTACACTTTCTCTAATATCTTTTACTAATAAAAATGAAGTATGATAGCAAATTCCATTTTTACATACCTTTGCATCAGGTAGTTTATAAGTAACACCTAATCTAGAACCATTGGCTCCACCTAATCTTTCTAGGTTTTTTCGTAATATTTAGTTGGTATTAACCCTTCTTGGATACAATTAGAGTCTGCGCCCGAATCAAATAATGCAATAAACTCAAATTTTTGATTTTTAATAATTATAGTTATTGGGCAGTACCATTTGTGTACAATTAATTTATTTAACAAAAATAAATAAGGCTCTTTTTCTTTTATATCATTATTATTACTTTCTAACTTTTGTTGTCCTAATATACTTTTTCCTTTTAATTCTAAATATTTAACATCTAATTCTAAATCCTTTTGCTTTAATAATTG
>NC_021164.2:38126272-38127995 GCF_000331145.2 Cicer arietinum
TGTATTTTAAAATCTGTGCATATTCCTATTCCGGTTTCTACTACGTAATTTGATATTTGTCCTAGGGTTAATGTTCCATAAGGAATTACTCCATTAAATTTTGATTTAATGTTCATTTTAACTTTCTCACTAAATAATTTAGGTAATCCCGCTAAAAATCTCTCTTTCCAATAATCCGCGTTTCCATCTGGTCTCATATATAATTTTGACATAAACATGTCTTTGTACCATCTATAATCAGACATGGACGGGCAATGAAGATTAACTAATTGTTCAGCAGCCCTTTCTTGTAATTGTAATGGGTCTCCTACAAAGGCTTTTGTGATAGCATATAAAAGAGTATTTACTGAATCTTCTTCTATTGGTATTCCATTATTATCTACTTTAACTGCTGTTAATATCATAGTTTTTTCTTCTTCAGTAACTATATTATCCCACCATCCTTTTAGTTGACCAGTGAATCCAGTGATTAATAATAAGGCTGCCTTTTTATCAGTATTTTTCCCTGATGTTTTAAAGGCAGTGGCTGCCATAGTCATGGCCTGAATAATGTTTAATATGTTTTGTTCACTATGTCTGTCTATGTTCCATTCAATAATAGAATCTCCATTATAGGCTGCGGAGGTCATATAGTGACTTTCTTCAAATTGTAGATCTGGATAGCTAGGTCTAGGATAATAATTTCTAGTTTTACCTAGGTAACCCGTATTTTTCATATTTTTAATTTTGTTAATTTCCAACTCCTCGGGGTCTTGTGATAACACATTGACTTGAGAATTATTTGTGATTGTCAACTTTTTTAATTGTTCTATTAATTCATCTGAGTTATTTTTTAATTTTGCTTCTTTTAATTCTTTTTCAGGTACATTTATTAATTTATAAATAGGTCTTTTTGGATCTAGTTTGTAATCTTTATATGAATTAATTTCACTAGACGTACTGGGATGGCTTTTATTCACTTGTAAGTCTACTCTATCTAATTGTTCAGCCATAGTATGCAACATTTGATTACTAAAGTTTAATGAGTCTGGACTCTTCCTATTTCCTTATTTTCATGATTTGGATGCTTAATTGTTTTAAAAGGTGAAGCTTCGAATATAATTCCATTCTTTTCTATTTTTATTGCTTCTAATGGAGGATGTATAGATTCTATTACTTTATCATCTACAGTCTTCCATTTATTACTTAATTTAGTATTAACATTTATGTGATTTTTTTCGATAAAAGGGTTTTCTATATTATTTTCTAAACAGTAGTTTTCAAACCAATTAAAGAAATAAATATTTAATCTAATTTCTTTAAGATACTCATAATATTTTTCTCTATAATCACTTGTTATTTCTTTTGAGAAAGTATTAAAATACCATTTTCTTTTATCTGTATTATAATCTGCTTCAAAATCTTCTCTTAACCAAACTTTGTCTATTTCAAATTCTTCTTCTAATTCAATTACTCGTAATACCTGAGATGCTGTAGGTGACATTTCTGGTGACTTTGATTCTTGACAATTTGGGCAAGGTTCATATAATGGTTGAGGTATTGAGGGTACAAAATCCACTCCTGCTAAGTTAATATTAATGGTAGATGTTGAATCTACTGATTTTCTAGAACTTGTTTCAGATAAATATTTTAATGATTTGTTAGTTATAATAGACTGACTTCGATTCATTCTAATTCTTATGCTGCCATCTTCTTCTAAAATAAATTGTCTAGGTTTTCTAGA
>NC_021164.2:38128920-38142168 GCF_000331145.2 Cicer arietinum
TATATATATATATACATACGTGCATAATTTTATTGTTATACTTTACAACACTTTAGCACTTTAATGAATTCAAATGTTTGAGTTACTCTCAAGATTAATTATTAACTGAAGTTAAGGGATATTGTTGCCAATACATGCTTGAATTAAAAATCATATGATGGATTTGGAATTGGCTATCAAGTAAAGATTTTTTAGCTTCTTAACTTTTTTGTGCAACACTTTGGAAAATTAGTTTTTTAGAAACCAATTGATCTTTCAAAATAAAATGTTTGATACAATTGATTTGGCCCTATGCTGCTAGTGATTTTGTCATTGATTTCAATATTGTCAGGGCAGTCAAATAACTAATTAAGATTATAGGTTCTCGAACATGGTGGGGGAATATAACATTAACGATGACCTTGATTATCTCAACTAATCAAGCCTAATTTTTCTTAGTCATTAGACTATAAATAGCCTTAATTGATTTCTTCGGTCCTCACTTCTTGTTATCTATTCTCCTATTGCTTTCTTGATTCGTTAAGAACTCCTTTGCAATCTTTTGTAACTTCATTATGTAGTATCCTAATTTTGTCCAATTTATTAAAAAATAAATCAAAAAAGAAATATATATTAAAAAGGGAAATAAAAATAATTCCAATAAATAGGCTCATCAATTTACAATTTCAAATCTAATCACAATTCTAAAATCAAATCAAATTACAATTTTAATTTACAGTTGCAATCAAATTATAACCAAATCAAACTACAACCATAAATATTAGGTCAAATCAAATTACAATTTAAGAACAAAAAGAGAAAAAAAAGCCATGTCAGCTGCTACATGCTTTGTTTGTTTTCCTTTTTGCAGCATTGCCCTGCTCTAGCTACCTGTCTCATTTGAATTTTTTTTGTTGCTGCACTGCTTGAAGCACTATCCTTGTGCCTTTTGTAGCTAATTAAAAACATTTTTTTTACAAGTCAGCTATTGTACACATGATAAAAACTAAAATACAAAATTATGAGTTTGAAACAAAAAACAAAAAGACAAATATGGTAGAGACATGTACACAAATGAACCAAATCTGCAAATAAAAAATGCTCTTTAACATAACAACTCAAATTTTCTCAAACAGATGAACATAATCAGATAAAACAAATAAAAGCCAAAATCGTGAATGGATAAGTGGTGCAGGAAAATACAGATGATGAACAAAGAAATTAAAACATCAAACAAGGATTTGGAAAGCTCAAACTCAAACAGTGGCACAGATAAGAAAACAACTAAACATATAAAAAAAACTCTATAAATACACCCTATCAAATTTCAAGAAAGGAGGAAGAATCTGATGTTAACTCTAAGAAAAATACATATACAAAGAACGAGAAAGGGGAGAAATCAGAAAGAGTTTTTAGTAACAAATAACAAACACGAAATATTAAGGTATGCTTTTTTTTTCCCTGTACAATACATATTTTGCTATTTATCATCATCATCAGAATCACTCTGAACCTGTGATGATGTCTTCTTTGTTGTTGCCATCGCCGATGTCACTATTGCCATTGTCGTCATCGGCACTATCACCGTCGCTGAGGTCGCCATCACCATTTCTGTGTTCTTCGTTTTCCCTTTTATTTTTTAACCTGGCCGCAGCTGATGCATGCCATTAGCCAATCGACCTGAGTTTTGCCATCAACCCCAACCCAGTCGCACCTGGGGTTCTTTCTACCATCAGCCAACCCGTTTTGCCATTAGCTCTAACCCAGCCGCACATGAGTTTCTTTCTCTCATCAGCCACCCAACCTCAATTAGTAATTAGGTGTTTTTTGTTTTGAACTTTATTTTTTTGTTTAAGTTACTTTGGGCTTGAGACATTTTACTAACCTATTCATTTTAATCTCAACCCATAACTCAGTCCATTTAAATTCATTAATTTTTATTTTACTTTACTAATCTCAGCCGATTAAATTCATTAATTTTTATTTTACTTTACTTTATTAATCTCAGCCCATAATCTCAACCCATTTAAACTTTACTAATCTCAGCCGATTTAAATTTTACTAATCTCAACCCATTTAAATCTTACTAATCTCAGCCCATTTAAATATATTAATTTTATTTTATTTTACTTTTTTTTTAAATGTTTAATTTTCTTCATAATTAAATATCAATTTCATCATAAAAATACAAATAAATATTATGTTAAAAATTAATTAGATGTGATATCTTTTTAATCTTTGAGTTGTTAGGACACAAGTGGTACAACTTGATAGTTCTAAAACTCTATTTTACTTATTTTATTTATTTTATTTATTTTATTCTATTTATTTATTCATTTATTTATTTATTCTAACGAACTAATCTAAAATCGATTTATTTATTAGATGTAACTCTTTTTAATCTTTGAGTTGTTAGGACACAAGTAGTACAACTTGATAGTTCTAAAACTCTCTTTATTTTACTTATTTATTTTATTCTATTTATTTATTCATTTATTTATTTATTCATTCATTTATCTATTTTAATGAACTAATCTAAAACCGATTTATTTATTGGATGTAACTTTTTTATCTTTGAGTTGTTAAAACACAAGTTGTACTACTTGGTGGTTTTGAAACTCAACTTAAAAATCGAGAATAATAAAATATTTTTAGAGAATTAAATTCGATGTGACATCTTCTTTATTCCTTGAGTTTTGGGGCACAAGTTGTACAACTTGATCGTCCTAAAACTCATATTTTAAAATACTTACTAAAATCAAACTCTTTTATTTTTTTTTTCTTTTCGTCAAAACTTTTTATCACAAAACAAATTTTCTTTAAAACGCACTCAACACATTCGGATTTTTTTTTAACCAAGAACTACGTAGCTTTGATTTCTCCATCGCACCGGGAGATACGTAGGAGCAAGATCACATTCTTGTCAAGCACATAAATAAAAATTTCTTTTTTTGTCCTTTATTTGTTAAGTACATATTTATTTCAAAATCATATTTTAAATATAGTAATAATTGTTATTCATATTTAATAATAAAAAAATAAATATACTTAAGTTAAAATTAATCTTTCACAATTAATTTTAGGTAACCGTTTTTAACGGATGTTGTAGGGTGTTAATACCTTCCCTACGCATAATCGACTCCCCAACTCAAATTTGGTTTAAAAGACCATATTTTTTTCTATTTTTAAGGGTTTCCCAATATTTTCCCTAATTTAAAATAAATTTTGGTAGTGACTCCATTGAATTCGAGAAACACTCGAAATTTTAGGCCGCGACAGCTGGCGACTCCGCTGGAGACAATTTAGAGAGTCAAGCCTAACAAATTAATTGTGCATAATTTTTAACTTTTTCTATATTTGTCTGTTTTTTCATTTTTTATTTTATTTTATGTGTTTATTATTTCTTAATGAGTGTTAGTTGACATTATTATTTATTTATTCATTTTTAAACTTATAGATAATTTTTTATTTTTTATTTTTTATTTATTTATTTATTTATTTATTTATTTTTATTATATGTTTTATTATCATTATGGAGTTATTGAATCATACTTATTCTACACCCTACACTTTTATTAAGACACGCACTTATGAGTGGAACCTTACACCCGGGTTTGAACAAAACTTAAGTTTAGTTTCGAGGTTGTTTAGTGGTAGCCTTCTAGATGTACATCCTGTCTGGTTAGCATGAAAATCTCACCTAGAGTTTGATCTTGTTGAGGGTATGTCACTCCAAATAGTTTACCTATTGTTGTTGACAATATTCCAAAATGAGATTATTGGCTATAGGGACCGTGTTTAGAACTATAGAGCCACCCTTGTGAGAGTTTCACTACATAAGTCAATAGACCATTTCATTATAAGAATATCCATATAAGCAAAAAAACACCTTATACATTCATTAAAAATGTTATATATTCACAACAATCATTCTAGTAAATGTTATATATTCACAACAATCATTCTAGTAAATGAACTGGCGTTGGCTCATTCTACATTTACTGCCAAGAGATTTAGGATCTTCCCATGTTTGAAAAATGAACTGGAATTTTGTATCAATTTTCATGATTGTTGGGGAATCATGAGAACCTTAGTCACGTGTTAAATTAAAGTGGACAATGGGATTGAAAAAGAGAAAAACTTTACTTTTAAAGTTCAAACAAACAACCTGATTTGAAAAGTTTAAGAGACATTAGCAATCAAATGAAAACTATACAACATGAGAGTTTCTTTCGTAAATATGGGAAGATCCTAAATCTCTTGGCAGTAAATGTGAAAATAGGGGCACTCACGGCGTTGGCTCAGTACTATGACTCTCTCTTAAGATGTTTCACCTTTCAAGACTTTCAGTTGGCCCCGACAATAGAGGAATTTTAGTGAATATTGGGTTATTCCCTAGTGAAAGGAAATCTTTATCGATATACTGGGCAATCACCAAGTTTGGATGCAATTTCTGAAGTGTTGAAAAATCGACATAAGAGAGTTGGCAAGTACAAAAGAAGAAAAAGGAGCCATTCATGGTTTTTCAAGAAAATATCTAGAGCAAAAGTGCCACGATTTAGCCGTTAAAAAAGAATGGAGTGCTTTTATAGATGTTTTGGCTCTAATTATCTATGGTATTATTTTATTTCCAAACCTTGATAATTTTATAGATTTTGCTGCCATCAATGTCTTCTTATCTTTTAACAAACATAATCAAAATCCAGTTCCCGCGATTCTTGCTGATGTATACTACTCTCTACATATACGACATGAGAAGAAAGGGGAAACAATTTTGTGTTGTGCTCTATTGCTGTATATCTGGTTTAAGTCTCATATTTTCAAAAGAGGGTATCATGTTGGAATTAAAAATAATCGTGAATGGGCTCAGAGTATAGCTAGCCTTACCGGGGACACAATTTCATGGTATCATATAGAGTAGAGGTGGAGGAAGTAATATGTCAATGCGGATATTTCCCAAATGTGCCTCTCATGGGAACCAAACGATGTATTAATTACAATCCGGCGGTAGCTTTAAGACAACTTGGCTACCCTATGTTGGAAAAACCAGATGATAAGTCATTGGAAGCTTTTATTTTGCACAATACGAGTACAGTAGACCCACCGATGTTGCGAAGGATAAGTCAAGCTTGGGAAAAGATCATCAGAAAAGGAAAAGTACTTGGATGCAGAAGTTGCAGCACAAAAGAACCTTATCAACAATGGGTAAAAAATAGAGTCCAAGAAATCAAGTTGCCTTTCCACAATACACCCTCGAGTGATTAGGAAATATCTGAACCTACCCTTGCCACCAATGAAGAAATAGGAGAACTCAAAGCATTATTGTTGAAATCTGAGGAGGAGAAAAAAGAGCTACATGCGAAGTTAGAAAAAGTTTCCCAAGAGAATGAGAACTTACGATCAGAAAACACATGTAAAAGTCAGTTTATTGAAAGAAGTAACAAGAGGTTGAAAACTGAAAAAGAAAATAAACTTGACATACAAGATTGTTTGAGAGGTGCACATGAAGAGTTAGATGTGCGAAAACAAGAAAAGAATGCAGCTATCGAAGAGGCCTATATGTGGAAGCAGTTGTGGACAAAATTAACAAGCTCTGAAAAGAAGATAAAAAAGGAGTTTGAAGATTTAAAGAAACAACTGAAAGAAATGGTAGCTGAGTATGAGAGTCAAGTAAGGAATGAGAGGCAACACAAAGAAGAAATTGAATAACTACTCTCAAAACATCAAGACGCACTAAGAATAGAAATGGAGAATTCTAGTGAGCTAAAGAATTACATTGATTACCAAGAAAAGATCTATAGTGACCTAAAGGACGAAACCTTATATTGGGAGGATCGGTTTAAGGTGTTGCTAGGTCAATTAAAGAATCAAGAGATCTATAAAGAGCTGAAAGATAAAGAAAGACATTGGAAAGACTGTTTTTCAAAATTGGCAATGCTAGCTAATCAAGCAGTCTTAAAAATTCCAAAGCATCTAAGAGAGATTGATGCGGTAATGCACAGTCAAAGTTTACAAGTTCGTTGAATATTGCAAAAATTTGATAGAAGAATTGGAGGAAAAGATTGGTTGTCCTATTAAAAGAGAAGATTGAAATTCCATAGTTAATGTAGTTTTTAATTTGAATATGATGTACTCTTTTTCTTATCAATGAAGGATTTTCTATTTTGATTTCCAATCCTCATATTTTCTTCACTAATAATTTGTTCTTGCTATTACCTAATGCATATGATTCCCCACTATCCAACTGTCATAATTAACTAATTTATTTCATTTAATACTCATTCATATTTTAATACTCATATAAATTTTATTTATTTATTTTAATAAAAAAACATAAAAAAATCAATAAAGCTGTTTCCCCGACACACTTATCGAACGCGCGTGAATTCCAAGATCATGGATGAACTCGAGCAAAACCAAGAGGTGATAAGAGCGGATGTCAACCAACTGAAGAAAAAGGTCGATCGAATCTTGGAAGCTATACATGCTTTGGCAAGGAAGGAGAATACATATGGGGATCCTCTAATTGTAAATGAAGAACACCAAACTAGTCATTCTCAACCACCGGGTTTTACCCCGACTAACCAACAATTCCGCATAGCAGCTATGCAATTTCCTATATATGGTCTCCCACCTAGTTATACTCCGCCTGTAGTCGTCAACCCCATAGAAAATAACCAAAACCACTCAGTTATCAACCCCCAAAACTTAAACCAATCACAAATCCCACCTCATCTGGGCTATGTGCCACCTCAAAACACTATACCCACATAAAATATTCCATATAGTGTACCTCAAGTGCCCCATTTTGATGCTAATGGGAATTGGCATCAACCTCCCATTGGAGATGATACACAATCAAAGGAAAAATTTCATGTCTTAGAAGAGCGAATAAAAGCAATTGAGGGGCATAATGTTTATGGTCTCGAAGCTTTCGACATGTGTTTGGTTCTTGATGTGACTATCCCTCCAAAATTCAAGGTTCCTGACTTTGAAAAATACAAAGGCAACACATGTCCTAAAAATCATCTAATTATGTATTGCAGAAAAATGGTTTCTCATGCTCATAACGATAAACTTCTCATTCACTTTTTCCAAGACAGTTTGAGTGGGGCATCGTTAAGTTGGTATATGCATCTCGAGCAAAATCAAATTCATTCATGGAAAGACCTAACTGATGCCTTTTTGAAACAATAAAGGTACAATGTTGACATGGCCCCTGATAGGATGAAATTATAAAATTCATTGAAAAAGGACAACAAAGCTTTCAAAGAATACACGCAATGGTGGAGGGAAATGGTATCACAAGTAGAACCTCCTTTATCTGAAAGAGAAATGGTTGGTATGTTTATGGATACTCTCTAGTCGCCTTTTTATGATAAGATGATTGGGATTATGTCATCAAACTTTTCTGATCTTGTCATGATAGGAGAAAGGATAGAAAGTGGGATGAGGAGTGGCAAGATCGTATGTGCAGCAACTGGCATAAAAAGACCCCAAGCGACCTTCACAAAAAAGAAAGAAGGGGACGCTAACGCTGTAATGGTAAACCCCAGAGTCTCCTATTTTCCACCCATCAATTCTTATCGACCCCCAAACTTCCAGCCCCCGATACCACAAACTCCTTACATTCCTTATCCATATGTGGCCACAACCACACAAGCTTCATACCCTAAATATCACCCTTCAAGACCACCTTTTTATCAACCACCACCTACCGCATTTTCCCAACAAAGTCAATGGAACCAAAATCCAATCTCAAATCACTACAGACCACCTGCCAATCGAGAAAAAAGAATAACCCGTTTTGACCCAATTCCCGTCACGTACAGCTAATTGTTGCCTCACTTACTTCAAAATTCAATGGTAGTTTGAGGCCAATGAAACATCTAGAACCACCATTCCTGAAATGGTATAATCCAAATGCCAAATGTGAATACCATACTGGAGCTGTGGGGTATTCCGTCGAAGATTGTCAAGCCTTAAAAACTAAAGTGCAAGAATTGATTAATTCAAAATGGCTTACCTTCAAGGAAGACGATCCCAACGTAGGGAATAATCCTTTGTCGGGTCACGAAGATGCCGTTGTCAATCTCATTGAAGAAGAGATAGACCAATATACAAAAGATAATCATGTATTGACCATAGAACCATGCATGGAAAATGATAGATCTTTTCCAAGACCATGGGAAATCCTCTATAGAAAAGAGAATCCTAAGCCAACTCATGGTGGAAAACATGCAATAATTGTCCAAGCACCAACCTCTTTTCCTTATGAAAATAACAAGGCGGTACCATGGAGTTATGAAGTCACATCCCATTTAGTCAATCATCAGTCAGGTGATATCTTTAAACATCAAGGTACTAATGTCACCAATATTTCAGGGATTGGTGCGATGACCCGAAGTGGTCGAGTATACACTCCTGAAGAACTTAGGAAAAAGGAAGGTCGTGGAAAAAAAGGGAAGGATGTTGTGTATCATGCCATAAAAGGATCAGAAACTTGCAAAAAGACAATACCTGAAGAAGAAGAAGCTAATGAATTTTTGAAGTTTATCAAGCAAAGTGAGTATAAGGTGGTAGATCAACTAAATCAAACCCCTTCTAAGATATATGTTCTTTCTTTGTTATTAAACACTGAAGCACATAGAAGGGCACTGATGAAAGTTTTAAACGAGGCCCATGTTACTCATGATATCACTGTCGACCAGTTTGATGGAGTTGTCGGTAATATCACCGCCTTTAACGGGTTGAGTTTTAGTAATGTTGAATTACCAGCTGAGGGGGTGGAGCATAATAAAGCACTACACATCTATGTGAAATGTCCTGATCATATTCTTGCACGAGTGCTAGTTGATAATGGTTCATCGTTAAATGTCATGCCGAAATCAACACTATCAAAACTATTTGTTGATGGGGCTTGTTTGAAGCCGAGTGCTATGGTGGTGAAAGCATTTGACGGGTCCAGAAGACAAGTTATTGGTGAGATTGACCTGCCGATTCAAATCGGACCTCATAACTTTAAATAACCTTTCAAGTGATGGATATTAAGCCGACGTACAGTTGCCTTTTAGGGAGACCGTTGATTCACGCTACTGGAGCAGTGGCATCCACTCTCCATCAAAAGCTAAAGTATATAGTGAACAATAAACTGGTGATAATATCTGGGGAAGAAGATATGATAGTGAGTCATCTATTTTCTACGGGCTACATTGAAGACATAGAGGAAGCCATTGAGACTTCCTTCCAAGCATAAGAAATCGTCAATGTTGTCTTCATGGGTGAAGGATTTCATTTAAAAGAACCAAAACTATCTACCACATAGATGAACTCTACAAAATCCATGTTGGAAGGAGTAGCTTTTGTTAAATTCGGGAAAAGAAGGATAAGTACGGGTTGTGATATGTACCTACCAAATCTGATCAAGAGAATGCTGTAAAAGAAAAACGAGAAAGCAAGCTAAATCGTTGGGAAAATCGGGTATCAAATTCACAAAAGATCCCTATTTGTGACATTCATCAAACCTTTCAAAGCGCCGAAATAATATATGCTGATCAAGTGGCTGTTGTGGAAAAGGATCATGTTGATGATGATACTCTCAAATTGGTGTACCCTTGTTCTCCAAACACCAATCTCAATAATTGGAAGATCATCGAGTTTCCCGTGTTTGTTAATTCATGTTCAAAGTAATTATGTATTTTAACTCCTTTTTCTCTGCCCAAGGCTATAAGGATAACTAATTAGGGTGCATGAATTTCAATTTCCTACTTATTATCAATAAACGCATTTTTGAATTCTCCAACTGTTTTTCTTTTTGTTTTTTGGCAATCTTTATTCATATTTTTTTTTCCTTTTCTTCTTAAATTTAAACCATGCAGAGTCGAAAATGAATATGTTGAAAATAGCAGCGCTAGAACACTTCCTTGTAATTTTCAACACCCAATTAATCACGCTGATGAGGACTGTGAAGACGATTGTGCGCCTCCCCCAGAACTAGAAAGGTTAATTGAACAAGAATCTAAGATAATCCAATCTTATCAAGAACCTTTTGAGGTGATCAATTTAGGAACTGAACAAGATAAGAAAGAAATTAAAATTGGCATGTCTATGAAAGAAAGTGAACGAGAAAAGCTGGTTAAACTTTTATTTGATTATGTGGATGTCTTTGCATGGTCATATCAGGATATGCATGGGCTAGATACTAACATAGTTGAACACAAGCTACCACTCAAGCCTGAATGTGCTCCAATTAAACAAAAATTGAGGAGGATGAGGCCTGATATGTCACTTAAAATTAGAGAAGAGGTCAAAAAAAAAATTTGATGCTGGTTTCTTAGCAGTGGCAAAATATCCTCAATGGGTTGCTAATATTGTTCCAGTTCCAAAGAAAGATGGAAAGGTTCGAATGTGTGTTGATTATCGGGATTTAAATAAAGCTAGTCCAAAAGACGATTTTCCTTTGCCTCACATTGATGTCCTAGTAGATAGCAATGCTTAATATTCTCTTTTCTCCTTCATGGATGGTTTCTCAGGGTATAATCAAATCAAGATGGCTCCCGAATATATGGAGAAAACTACATTCATCACACAATGGGGGACTTTCTGTTATAAAGTGATGCCATTTGGATTGAAGAATGCTTGGGCAACCTATCAAAGAGCAATGGTAACTTTGTTTCATGACATGATGCATAAGGAAATAGAGGTTTACGTGGATGATATGATTGCAAAATCTCGGACCGAAGAAGAACATGTTATTAACCTTCAAAAGTTGTTTGTGCGACTAAGGAAGTTCAGACTCCGTTTAAACCCTGCTAAATGCACTTTTGGTGTAACATCAGGCAAGTTACTTGGGTTTATCGTTAGTCAAAAAGGGATAGAAGTGGACCTAGATAAAGTAAGAGCAATACAAGAAATGCCCACTCCACGCACACAAAAAGAAGTTTGTGGCTTTTTGGGTAGATGGAATTACATTTCTAGGTTCATATCACATCTCACCGCTACATGCGAGCCAATTTTCAAGTTGTTGCGCAAAGACCAAAAGGTTGAATGGAATGATAATTGTCAAAAAGCTTTCGAAAAGATTAAGTAGTACTTGTCAAAACCTCCAATCTTAGTGCCTCCTGTTCCTGGGAAACCTCTTATTATGTATCTGACAGTACTTGACGATTCAATGGGTTGTGTATTGGGGCAGCATGACGAATCTGGTAAGAAAGAACATGCTATTTATTATTTGAGCAAAAAGTTCACCAGCTGTGAAACAAGGTATTCACTGCTTGAACGAACATGTTGCGCATTAGCATGGGCTGCTCGTCGGTTAAGGCAATACATGTTATGTAATACAACTTGGTTGGTGTCTAAAATGGACCCAATTAAGTACATCTTTGAGAAACCTGCTCTTACTGGAAGGATCGCCCGTTAAAAGGTTGAATGGAATGATAATTGTCAAAAAGCTTTCGAAAAGATTAAGTAGTACTTGTCAAAACCTCTAATCTTAGTGCCTCCTGTTCCTAGGAAACCTCTTATTATGTATCTGACAGTACTTGACGATTCAATGGGTTGTGTACTGGGGCAGCATGACGAATCTGGTAAAAAAGAACATGCTATTTATTATTTGAGCAAAAAGTTCACCAGCTGTGAAAGAAGATATTCATTGCTTGAACGATCATGTTGCGCATTAGCATGGGCTGCTCGTCGGTTGAGGCAATACATGTTATTTCATACAACTTGGTTGGTGTCTAAAATGGACCCAATTAAGTATATCTTTGAGAAACCTGCTCTTACTGGAAGGATTGCCCGTTGGCAGATGTTGTTATTAGAATACGATTTGGTATATGTTACATAAAAAGCTATAAAAGGAAGTGCCCTAGCAGAGTATTTGGCCCAACAACCTGTAGAAGATTATCAATCTATGCAATGTGAATTCCCCGATGAAGGCATCATGACTTTATTTGAAGAGAATGAATCACCTGATAAATAAATATGGACGCTGGTTTTTGATGGTGCTTCTAACGCGTTAGGTCATGGAATTGGGGCAATTTTGATTTCTCCGGATAACCAATTCACTCCATTTACAGCTAGATTGTGTTTTGATTGCACAAACAATATTGTAGAATATGAGGCATTTGTCATCGGCATTAAAGCAGCCATTGAGTCAAAGATAAAAGTTCTTGAGGTATATGGAGACTCATCTTTGGTTATCCATCAAACAAAAGGAGAGTGGGAAACTCGAGATTCCAAATTGATTTTGTATCATACACATATCAACGAATTGGTAGAAAACTTCGAGCATATCACTTTTCACCATATTCCTCGAGAAGAAAACCAACTGGCTGATGCCTTGGCCACATTGTCATCAATGTTCAAAATAAGTGTCGGTCAGGATGTGCCAGTCATAAAAATTCAACAAAAGGATAAGCCAGCATATTGCTTATCGATAAAAGAAGAGCTTGATAGAAAACCATGGTTTTATGATATCAAATCATATGTTAAGAATAGGGAATATCCATCAGGTATTTCAGAGAACGACAAGAGGGTTTTGAGAAGGTTGTCAATGAACTTCTTCTTAAATGGTGATGTGTTTTATAAGAGGAATCATGATATGGTTCTCCTCAGATGTGTGGATAAAGCAGAAGCAGAAAAGATCATTCAAGAGGTTCACGAAGGTTCTTTTGGAACTCATGCAAATGGACATGCAACGGTAAGAAAAATCTTGAGGGCTGGCTATTATTGGTTGACTATGGAATATGATTGCTTTAGTCACGTAAAGAAATGTCATAAATGTCAAATATATGCTGATAAAATACATGTATCGCCCACCTCTTTGAATGTTTTAACATCACCATGGCCGTTTTCAATGTTGGGGATGGATGTTATTGGACTCATCGAGCCTAAAGCTTCCAATGGTCACCAGTTTATCCTGGTAGCTATTGATTATTTCACAAAATGGGTTGAAGCCGCTTCTTATGCCAATGTGACGAGAAGTGTGGTTGTCAAATTCATCAAAAGAGAATTGATTTGTCGATATGGCTTGCCAAACAAGATCATCACTAATAACGCGACTAATTTGAATAACAAAATGATGAAATAGTTGTGTGATATGTAAGACCCATAATTTTAAAAGTACCATTTATGTATTTTTGGTGTATTTTGGATTTTGGCTCGGAGGCTTTTAAGCCAAAGTTAATAATATCTTGGAGTTTTATAATCAAAAAGATATTTTGATGCCAATTAAAATTTCTCGTCGATAAATAAATTGAATTTAACTGCGAT
>NC_021164.2:38142444-38174945 GCF_000331145.2 Cicer arietinum
AAACCAAAAATCCATCCTTCTCCATTTTTCGTTTTCGTTGCTTCCTTTTCTTCAAAGCTAGTGACCCAAGGTTGGGTGTGAGTTAGATCAAGGTTTTCGCAACTCCACTCTTCCTCTTTGATTCGAAAACGAAGAAAAACGGTTTTGAGATCCAAACACAAACCCCTCCGTTTCTTCTAGATCCAAACCTCATTTCTCGAAGAGATAGAAGGGAAAGTTGCTCACTACCACGCTACGGTGCTAGTGAACTAATTTGGAAGCGGCGTTGCGAGCGGAGATTTTACCGGAATTACTCGCGGTACCGGAAACGCACGTTAAAGCTAACGTTGAGGTAAGGGCTCCTTCCAAACTTCTAGTTGCATTAGGGACTTATCTGTGGTTGTGTGGGAAGGAATTTGTTAGGGTTAAATGTATCGATTTGGGAAAATAACGAAACTAGTGCGTTATGGGTAAAAACCTTAGAGTTAGGTTTTGTTTATAATGATGAATGTTTCGTGGTAAATGAAATTTGATGTATCTGGGTGTTATGTTGCGTGATTTGTGTTCGTTGTATTTGGTGTGTTCGTACTTGATGTTTGTTAATTGGTGTGGTTGTTGTGAATTATGGTTTGAATGTGAAAGTATGTTTGAATTTGTTTCTGTGGAATTTGAAAACCATTAGAGTTAAACGAGTATTAAAAATGGGGAATCTTTTAATACCTCGGTTTACTTAATGTGTATTTGAGGAAAATGTTTAAGTTAACTGGGCGTTGAGAATGGGGAATCTCTTAATGTCCCGGTTACTTAACGATCGTTTTTGAAAATCGTTCCGGTAAATGAGTGTTAAGAATGGGGAATCTCTTAATGACTCGTTTACTGAATATTTTGTGTGAAAATCGTTTAAGTCAAAAGTATATTAAGAATGGGGAATCTCTTAATATGACTGTTTGCTTAACGTTTTGTTTTGAAAATCATTAAGATAAATCAGTATTAAGAATGGGGAATCTCTTAATATGACTGTTTGCTTAACGTTTTGTTTTGAAAATCATTAAGTTAAATCGGTATTAAGAACGGGGAATCTCTTAATGACTTATTTAATTAATGTTGTTTGAAAGTCGTTTAAGTTAAATGGGTATTAAAAATGGGGAATCTTTTAATATCTGCATTTGCTTAACGATTGTTGTGAATGGAGTCTGTGTATGCTCATGCATTTCATTTGGTAAATTGTGTCGACCCGTGATAGGTGACACCTTGGTAAACTGTACGGACCCGTGATAGGTTGTACGTTTGCGATTTACATTTTAGTAAATCGTGTTGACCCGTGATAGGTGACACCTTGGTAAACTGTACTGACCCGTGATAGGTGGTACATTTACGATTTACATTTTTGGTGAATTGTGCTGACCCGTGATAGGTGGCACCTAGGTAAACAGTACTGGTCTGTGATAGGCGGTACGTTTACGATTCCCGCTTTTTCTTTTAGTAAATCGTGTTGACCCGTGATAGGTGACACCATGGTAACTGTACTGACCCGTGATAGGTGGTACGTTTATGATTTACGCATTTTAGTAAATCGTGCTGACCCGTGATAGGTGGCACCTCGGTAATTGGTACTTTGGCCTGCGATAGGCGGTACAATTATGATTTACGGCCCTTCGAGGAGGGTTTTGGTTTGGAATTCCGAGTCCATGCATTTTGGCATATACGCATTGCATTAGGGTGCTTGGCACACGAGTCGTGTTTGATTGAGTTTTATGATTGAGTGATTTGAATTTGATTTATCGTGTTAATTGCGTTGAAAATGCTAAGTGTTATGTGTTAATTATTGTGTGTATGTATGATGGTTATCGAGATCCCAATTGCCGTGGTAATCGCGTAGAAATTGCTAAGTGTTAAGTTGTGAACTTGATTAGGAATGACTTAGGTTAATTCATGAATTTTTGGAAAAATGATCAGGGAAATCGATTTCCCAATCGATTGGATGGAAGTCAGGGGCTTGGCCAAATGAACAAAATCGATTAGCCAATCGATTTTGTAATCAGTTTTCGAAAAATCCCTTACGAAATCGATTGCCCAATCGATTGGCCATTAAGTCAGGGGCTCAGCTATCCTGTCAATCGATTGCCCAATCGATTGAATCAAGCCAGAGTTCAAAATTTCACTAAAAACCTTCAGGAAATCGATTTGGAAATCGATTGGTATTAAGTCAGGGGCTCCGTTATCCTGTCAATCGATTGCCAAATCGATTGATTCAGCCCAGGATTCTATTTTCATTAAAAATCTTCACCCCAATCGATTGCCCAATCGATTGGCTCAGTGAAAATCCTCAGTTTTAGTTGTATGATTAATTGCTCATGAATCTATCCATGTCTTGTTTTATTATGTGTTAATTAGGAGATCGAGAACTGCATTTTACCTTCATTTTCATTGGCAATGTACTGTATGAACTTTTCGCATATTGAAAATCCTGTTAAGGTGCATGCTTAGTTGAAAAGTTATTTTGAGCATTTAAAATCTTAATTGCTATGTGGTAATTGTTATTTTTTTTGGTTGGTGACCCTTTACAATTATTGTGGAAATCTGGGCTTTGCCCTCAGATGAGAGTCAGGACGGTCCTACCGGTTCGTACCCTACGGACGGGAATGGAGATGGGAACGCGTGATTGCAGTTACATTAGGAGGATCTCACGGGGCGCGTGGAGATACTCAGGGTGTATAGCTTTTTGGTAGGATGATCAGATTAGGATGATGTATAGGAACTAGGTGTCCTTCTTTTTGGATTGAAGTATTTTTAGTTTGGAAAACTGTATTTATTCTAATATTGTCAGTTTGACTTCTTATTCGAATGGGTTCCATGTACCATTTGATGTTGTGTAAATGTTTTGGATTTATAATTGGAGAAACCTTTCCGCTGCTTGTAAATTATAATGACTCAATTATTTATCCAAAGGCATTTCCTGATTTAATTCTTTGTTCGTTTTTAATTACTTTTGAAAAAAAAAAAAATATCATCGCTTTGAAAAACGGGGTTTTACATGATAGTTTCAAAATTTAGCACCATAATTCTTCGCCATATCGTCCGAAAATGAATGGAGCTATAGAAGCAGCAAATAAGAATATCAAGAAGATCATACAAAAGATGGTGGAGACATATAAGGATTGACATGAAATGCTTCCCTTTGCATTACATGTTTATAGAACCTCTGTTCGCACCTCAACAGGGGCAACTCCTTTCTCATTGGTGTATGGAATGAAAGCATTACTTCCTATTGAAGTTGAAATCCCCTCGATTAGAGTATTGATGGAAACAAAAACTAGAAGAGGCTGAGTGGGTTCAATCACAATTTGACCAATTAAATCTCATAGAAGAAAAAACAATGATAGCTCTATGTCACGACTAGTTATATCAAAAAAGACTTAAAAAGGCATACGAGAAAAAAGTTCTTCCTCAAGAGTTTCAAGAAGGGGACTTAGTGTTAAAGAAAATATTGCCCATAAAAAAAGATGCTCGTGGAAAATGGACCCCGAATTATGAAGGACCATATGTTGTGAAAAAAGCTTTTTCTGGGGGAGCTTTAATACTCGCAGAAATGGATGGAGATGACCTTCCACTTCTAGTAAATTCAGATGCAGTCAAAAAATATTATGCTTAAAAAAATGGGCTCGCTAGGTTGAAAACTTGAAAAGGCGGCCTAGGCAAAAATTAGAGCATCTTGATGGATTGGAAACTTGGAAGAGTGTTCCATGCAAAAGTCAGGGAAAAAATTCAAGCGCTTCATATTGGGGCAATTATTATTCTTGGAAGCTGATTATTAGGATTCCTAAATTACGAGAATGACTAGCTTTTGTTATGTCTCCACTTAAAATTAAACATACTCATCCCCACATTGTAACCCCTACCTCAATTGTTTTGCTTTCAATGTAACGAATGTACATTTTTCAATATCGTCATTCAATGTTGTACGTTACACTCTTTATATACCAATCCCGTTTCATTATTGATTTCTATTGTTTCAAAATTTTGTTTTATGACAATAAATGTTGGAATTTGAAATATGTGAAAATTTAAAAGTATTTCAAATATTTTGACACTTGAAAAGTATATACACGGGAACTCGTTTGATTCTCAATATATATGAGTGTGTGAAAAATAATAAGGAGGGTAACCATTTTAAACAATGGATTTTGCTTCGTCTCGAAAAAGCGGTCACACGAGACATACTGGAGTCGTCATGCAAAAATGGTTGTTATCTTCATTCATTGAATCTTGGGACGAAGAAGAGTATAAGGATTGGGGAATCAAAAAAATGAACAAAAATTGATCTATAATACATGACACACATAAATCATGCATAATTTACTCATACTCACATGATCCTTGCATCTTCATTGACACTTTACCTATACTAAATGCATAACACACAAATCATTCATACCTTATCGCTCGAATTGCAAGTATCATATACTTATTCTCCCTCTTTATCTACCTTCGAGATTGGACCAATTACGATCTACGCATCAGTAAACAATCCGAAGACGATCACTTTCATTTCTATAGATCTACACATCGGTAACCAATCTGAAGACGATCACCTTCATTTCTATAGATCTACGCATCGGTAACCAATCCGAAGACGATCATTTTTAATTTCTATATATCTACGCATCGACAAACAATCCGAAGACGATCACTTTCATTTCTATAGATCCGAAGACGGTCATTTTTAATTTCTATAGATCTACGCATCGGTAACCAATCCAAAGACGATCACCTTTATTTCTATAGATCTACGCATCGGTTACCAATCCGAAGACGATCACTTTCATTTCTATAGATCTATGCATCAGTAACCAATCCGAAGACGATCATTTTTGTTTCTATAGATCTATGCATCGGTAACCAATCCGAAGACGATCATTTTTTTATTTCTATAGATCTACGCATCGGTAACCAATCCGAAGATGATCACCTTCATTTCTGTCGATCTACGCATCGGTAACCAACCTGAAGACGATCATCCAATCCGAAGACGATAACCTTCATTTCTGTCGAACTACGCATCGGTAACCAACCCGAAGACGATTATTTTTATTTCTGTCGATCTACGCATCGGTAACTAATCCGAAGACGATCATTTTGCATATCTCAAATTTTGCTTGCATCATTCCCACTTTAACATCTTAAGGCACTTTAATACATGTGTTTGCTATTGGACAAAATTTAGGTCCTTATATTAATTTATCTTTTACCTGATAGCATGAAAACGAATATCATTATTATTCATATTTTCATATTTTTCAAGTAAAATATAATTAAATAGGGACAACTGTAGTACCCTAATTTTGTTCAATTTATTAAAAAATAAATCAAAAAGGAAATATATATTAAAAAGGGAAATAAAAATAATTACAATAAATAGGCTCATCAATTTACAATTTCAAATCTAATTACAATTCTAGAATCAAATCAAATTACAATTTTAATTTACAATTGTAATCAAATTATAACCAAATCAAACTACAACCATAAATATTAGGTCAAATCAAATTACAATTTAAGAACAAAAAGAGAAGAAAAAAAAAAGCCATGTCAGCTGCTCCATGCTTTGTCTGTTTTCGTTTTTGCAGCATTGCCTTGCTCCAGCTACCTGCCTCAATTGAATTTTTTATGTTGCTGCACTGCTTAAAGCACTATCCTTGTGCCTTTTGTAGCTAATTAAAAACCTTTTTTTTTTACAAGTCAGCTATTGTACACATGATAAAATATAAAAGACAAAATTATGAGTTTGAAACAAAAAAACTAAAAGACAAATATGGTAGAGACATGTAGACAAATGAACCAAAAATCTGCAAATAAAAAATACTCTTTAACCTAACAAATCAAATTTACTCAAACAGATGAACATAATCAGATAAAACAAATAAAAGCCAAAATCGTGAATGGATCAGCGGTGCAGGAAAATACAGATGATGAGCAAAGAAATTAAAACATCAAACAAGGATTTGGAAAGCTCAAACTCAAACAGTGGCATAAATAAGAAAACAACTAAACATATAAAAAAACTCTATAAATACACCCTATCAATTTTCAAGAAAGGAGGAAGAATCTGAGGTTAACTCTAAGAAAAATACACATACAAAGAAGGAGAAATGGGAGAAATCAGAAAGAGTTTTTAGTAACAAACAACAAACACGAAATATTAAGGTATGTTTTTTTTTCTTCCTGCACAATACATATTTTGCTATTTATCATCATCATCATCATCAAAATCACTCTTTTATTTAAAAAATGTAAACTTTTTTATTTAATGAACGAAAACGAATAAAAATCTGAACCTGTGATGATGTCTTCTTCGTTGTTGCCATCGCTGATGTCACTGTTGCCATTGTCGCGTCGCCGAGGTCGCCATCACCGTTTATGTGTTCTTCATTTTCCCTTTTATTTTTTAACCTGGCCGTAGCTGATGCATGCCATTAGCCAATCGACCTGAGTTTTGCCATCAACCCCAACCCAGTTGCACCTGGGGTTCTTTCTGACATCAGCTAACCCATTTTGCCAACAGCCCTAACCCAGCCGCACATGAGTTTCTTTCTCTCATCAGCCACCCAACCTCAATTAGTAGTTAGGGTTTTCTATTTTGAACTTTGTTTTTTTGTTTAAGTTACTTTGGGCTTGAGACATTTTACTAACCTATTCATTTTAATCTCAGCCAATAACTCAGTCCATTTAAATTCATTAATTTTTATTTTACTAATCTCATCCCATTTAAACTTTACTAATCTCAGCCCATTTAAACTTTACTAATCTCAGCCCATTTAAATTTTACTAATCTCAACCCATTTAAATCTTACTAATCTCAGCCCATCATTTTCTTCGCACCTCACCACCACTATTCAGCTTCACCAATCATCAAATAGGTCGCGTACTCTACTTTCGCATTGTTAATGCAGTGTAGGATCTCGAAGATCTTCTCGATTTCTTGCAGCCAAAGATCAACCTTGTCGGGGTCATGTTCCCCTTTAAATTTAGGTGGATCTTGTCGACGAAATTCATTCAATGCTCTTGTTGCATTGGCTGCTTCATCCATCTGATCCCGCTGTGCATCTCGTTGAGCCTGGACCGCAGCTTGTTGGGCCATTGTTGCGGCCATTGCATTCATGGCTTGGATCACTTCAGTCATGTCGTTTCTTCCTTGGGGAACCGATCGGTTTGTGCGACGAGCCATAACGCTTCCTAAAGTTATCTAATTAGTAAAATATTATAACGTAATTTTAACTTTTGGGTAGTACGGAAGTCTTTTATTAACACTATATAGTAGGTTCGGGTTATACGGAAAGTCGTTCTTTGGAGGGGTTCCCAGGAAAGAGAGGTGGGTCAATGGACCACTTAATAACCAAGTCTTTCCTTAGCCAGAATCCCTCCAATACAACTTTTTATGTATTATCCTTCCCTTCTATTTTGGGGATCATACAATTATACATAATATAGGGCTTAGAACATTGTCTTTAATTACATACATTTAGATCACATGATGAAAGCTCAAAATTACTTTGTGATTTAGATTGAAATAATTTTAAATCGTGGTAATAAACTCATAATTCACAATATCATACAATCATAAATGTTTATTGCTTGATTAAAATTTTTTCTAATCATAGGATCAAGAATTTAAAACATATATTTCATCATAATTACTCAAAGAAATTAGACAATTAAATTCACATAATTGAAATTTAAGTCACTAATGACATAAAATAGTTAGAAAATCAAACCCTTAGTATAAAAAGAAGTAGAGAGGTTAAAATTAATAAAATAAAATAATCATACGATGAACAAGTAAAAATCATAATGATTATAAAATGTAACAACTTAAATAAAATATAAAAGACAATGCCAATTAAAGCATGCAAGTAGTTACAGAGATTTCAGGTTTGAAAAATTTAAATAACACTATTACACAAAATATTTAAAACATATATTTAATGACAAAAATCGTGGAGGTTATACAATTGATGGCACATAATAGAAACTTAAGTAAAATTTAATAATTAGAAAACCGAGAAATTAACATATTTAATGGCACTTAATAGGAATTTAAGTAATTCTTAAAAATTCAAATTCAAGAAGGTTACACAATTAATAACTTAATAAAAGTTTAAGTAATTAATAAAATTCAATTTCAAGAAGGTTACATAATTAATAACACATAATAGACATTTAAATAATTAGTAAAACTCAAATAATTAGAAAATTATACAATTAACATGAGTAACATATCACAAGAAAAAAACATGCGACATACACGAAGCGTCCCATCCCACCAAGGTCCGAGAATTAGTGCTCTGATACCACATTGTAATGCCCTGGATTTTGATCCAAGACATTACTTAAAAATATTTATTTTCTTTCAAAAACGAAATTAATTTTTTTTTTAAAGTAGTTCATCATATGATCAATAAAATTTCTCTAGTAAATAGTTTGATTTCATATTTAGAAATAACACAATGCAATTTATCGGATATTATTATTTTTGTAAAGACAATTTACTAATTGTAAAAAATGTTCACTTAAAAATAGAATAATTCAAGTTTTTCCTAACGGAAGGACCCCGCCTCCGCATTTCTATTTAAAATCGACGATGAAAAATAAATAAACTTAAAAACTGTATCACAACGGTCTTATCACTACAAGCATTATTATTATTTTATTAAAGTACCCCTTTTCCCACGCACGTGCGCCAAGCAAACGTCATTCATGCAACTCTTCGAGATCATTAGTACCTAAATGTTGGTGTAAGGGGTCAGTTCATCCCACGCCAAAATAAGACCAATTAATAAGTTAACAACTATAAAATATAAATATAAAATCTTTTTGTAATAAAATATTTAGATAAATTGATTTTTATAATTCGTAAGGTGTACCAAAAATTATAAAATGTATCTAAATAACAAGTAGTAACTCACTTTAGAACAAATAATTATATAAAAATAACAATGACAATAAAATGTATGCAAATTATGCATGTCCTAAACATATATGATCCGGATATTGTCAGCCACTAAGGCATCCACACAGAAGTCACCCATACCAATGGAGAAAATTAAACCAACCATTAAGGTGTCCACAAAGATGCATATGTCAATGACAATGATAATGATGTTCGAAATGTACAAATCACTAGCCACTTAGGCAACCACAAATAAAACTATTCAAACTACAGATCATCAGCCACTTAGGCAACCACAAAGACAAATTATTCCAGATTAATTGCTTTTAAATTACATAAAACATCAAATTTACGTTATCATGGATGTTCATGGTTAGAACTCAATAACTTCAACACATCAAATGTGAAAAACTATCTCAAAAATCACTACGTGTTATTGATAAAAATTAAAACTCACATCACCAAGAATACAATAACAACATAAATTTCATTCCTTTTACTATAAAGTTTTTCGCATTCTAAAAATGAACTATTCATTAATGCATTCAATAATCAATTTTCTCATATTGTTAAAATTAAAAAATATAAAATTCTCATCAATTTCATCAAGACACAAGAGTCAAGAATTAAAATTAAATACATCGTAATAAACATGTTAATAATTATATCATTATAAAAATTATAACTTTATAATTAAGTACTATAAAAGATGTATGACATTAAACGTTTTCACAACAAACATATTGATCAAGGTATGATAATAAAAATATAACTCTATAATTAATTTCATCAAAATAGAGATATTACTCAAAAGAAACAATCAAAGCATGATAGTGATTTTCTTTACGACGAAAATAAAATCGACATTTTTCTTTTAAGACATCCAAACATCATATCAATATCTTACGAATCGCTAATTTAATATCTAACCTAACTCTGCATGGGGAAAAAGCTCTTACCTTGGACGCTTTCCTTTCACGTACCACTATATATCCCTCGAAAATCTCACCAAGATGAATAAAAGTTTATAACTTCGATCAGAATGCGAGGGAATGTAAGGATTGTTGTTTGAGTGGCTTAGAAAATATTTGAGATAAATGTAATGTTGATAATGGCGTGTGAGGGATTATGACTTATTTTCCTCTACTGCAAGTTTTATCGTGTCCTAAGAAGGAGATGTGTATGTGACTAATAAAGGAGACATAGAGCTGATCAGAGAGAATCAATAATTCTCTTCATTGAGTTTAATTGCACACATGAATAAGGAATTAAATTGGAATAATGTCATTCAATGACCAACCGTTAAGAATTAATTGACATTCATGTATTTATTCTTGCTAGTTACACATTTGAATGGACACAATATAAACTAAATGTTGTAAAATATAGTTATAAAAATAGTAGTGTGGGTGATTCAATTTTGACTTAGTCAAAATTGGCTTGATCATTGTTCACTCTAAGACAAATATTTCTACGAGTTTTAATTACTCAATAATAAAAATCCCAATAAAAAATTATTTAATATAAAAATAATTTATCAAATAATTAAACATCCAAAGAATAATTATCTTACTATCGTCAACTAAATTAATAAAAAAGGATAAACAAAACTAAGGATTTTAAATTAATTAATTAAAAAAACGGTGTTACAAGAACGTTCTCTGTTTTCTGGTTAAAACCAAGAACTTTCTCCGTTTTCTGTTTTCATAACCAAGATCAATCTTGAGTTGTTTTCTTAAGTTTTTAACAAAAATTTTTAGAAGGTGCATTTACAATTCAAACCCGCCTTCCTTGTAAATCGACATTGTTACTTCAAACAAACACATGAGGGAAAAGAAGAGATAAGATAAGAGGAACTTAATCCTATACAGAAGACCTAATAACATATAAGAATACGCCTCAAGAGTTCAACTGCTTCCTCCATTTGAGAGATGCGAGGGTCCAACTTGTGATCAACATCTTGTAGAGCAATTCGGGATTCCAGTTGTTCATGAAGAATGTTGTTTGTAACATCCAAATCAATGGATTAAAAATAATTAGAATGTCAAATTTTAAAATATTCTAATTTATAGATTATTTTGATTATATTATTATATTATTATATTTATTATTATTATTATTATTATTATTATTATTATTATTATTATTATTATTACTACTCTAATTGTTATCAATAATCAATTTACTTAAAATAAGGTAGCATTAGTAAGTTGTTTTGTTTGTTAGAGACTTATAAGGTGATAATAGGAAGTTTGTTTTGTTTGTTAAAAGTTTATGTGAAATAAATAATAACAAACAAGCTAATACACTGTAAGCAAAACCTGAGAATATGAGTTCTGGCTTGATGAGGTGAGGTTTTAGGACATACCATCTCTAGTAAAGGAGTAGCAGCTGACTCTAGTAAGATAGATGCAATATTAAGTTGGCTCCAACCTAAATTAGTGACTAAAGTAAGGACTTTCGTAGGATTGGCAGGTTAGTATAGGAAATTTATAGAGAGGTTTTCTAGTCTAGTCTTACCTCTCACCAAGTTGACTAGATAAGGGAAATTTTTTATGTGGGACTAAAAGCTTAAAGGAAGATTAATTTCAGCACCTGTTTTAGCTATACCAGATCCATCCATGAATTTTGTTGTTTATTGTGAGGCTTCTAAAAATGGTTTAGGACGTGTTTTAATGCAAGAAGGAAAAGTGGTAGCTTATGCTTCTAGACAACTTGGGTCACATGAGACGAATTATCCAACCCATGATCTTGAATTAGCAGTTGTAGTCTTTGCTCTTAAGATTTGGAGGCATTACTTGTATGGAGCAAAATTTAGTTTTTGAGTGATCATAAAAGCCTTAACTATTTGTTTGATCAAAGTGAATTAAATATGAGACAAATAAGGTGGATGGAGTTCCTTAAGGACTATGATTTTGAGTTGAAATATCACCCTGGGAAAGTTAATGTAGTGGCTGATGCTCTAAGTAGAAAATCCTTACATGTCACTACAAGAAAATAGACATATACTTACGGAAGTTTATAGTGACAACATAAACTACCGTAGTTATTGATAATCTATACCCACAGACAGATTTACCACCGTAGGTATAGATCACCTATACCGTTGAGGAACCAAAACTTATCGCTAATTGTTACAGTGAGATACCTATAACCGTGGGTATAGACATCTATTAAGATTCCTTAAAGAAACCAAATTCTCAATTATTTCTGAAAATTTGGTTACCCGCCCTCTGAAAATTTTCAGTAGAGTCAAAATTCATATTCCCCCCCAACTACGAGAACATCTTTCATCTTCTTCCTCGCGAATCATCTTCTACCTTTGTTCCAAAACCATTTTCCCCCAAAATTATTTCCCTAAATTAATCCTCCAAATTTATCAAATCCCCCCATTTCTATCAAATACTCCAAATTTCTCAAATCCCTCGTCCTCGTTTCTCTCCATCCCCAAATTTCTCAAATCCCTCTGCGATTGGGCTCAAACTTCCTTCTTTCTCTTAAAATTAAACCGGCATACTGAAATCGATTGCGCTAAAGGGCTTCGATTCCGCTGAAAGAAGGATTTCGTTGAAAAATATAAAGATATTGGTTACATCTCGCGTACTTGCCCATATTACTCATGGTATGCTTCTTGTTTCTCAAATCCGCTTCTTTTTCTTTTGGTCATCGAGCTAATCAATTTTTTGCGATTGCGCTTGCTGTTGCTCATCTTAATCGATTTTTCTAGGGTTCTTGTTTTTTGCTTTGGTATCTTTATTGTGTTCACCCTTTTATTGGGCCTTGCATTTTGGGTTTAAGGTTCATATTCTTGTCATGAAATCCTCAATTATTTTGCTTTTATCCTCATCAATCATACTCACAGTATATTTACCCTATTCTTGTTCATACTTTGCAGAGAAACAACACATTCTAAATTTTCGGCGTTTACTGCATTTTTGACATTGGTACGTTCTCACACCACACAACGATTTCATCATTGTTACATTTTTCCTTTAATGCTTATACAAGTATTTTATTTTAGGGTTTTTGTTTTTTATCAATCGGTGACAATTGATGTAACCATTTCCACAGTCACACTGATTATTACCTATTTTAGAGTTTGCGGTAAGTTTAGTTTATAATATTATGTTTGTGAATGGAAAACCAGATTACAAAATGGAAACTGGAAACATATTTGAAGTAAGAACTTGACCTTACTTGACAATACTTAATTATTTTGTTCACTTGCATAATGGTTACAGGAAAATCATAGTTATATTATTTTTGAGAAGAAATTTGTCTAATTAGGCTCTTGATATAGTTTCATGAATCACACTGCCAATTTGTTACTGGGGTTTTGTATATTGAGCTTTATATGAAACACACATGTAAATCACATCAACATAATTGAAATGTTTAGTCTTTTGTAAACATCCTTTTTCTGAAGCTGTAGCTTTGAAAGTATGATTGGAGTATCTTGTACTTATATGGTTGTATCAAACTAATTTTGCACAGAGTTGGACTTGAAGTTCCAACAATCGAAGCTCGATTTGAGGATATATATGTGGAAGTACAAGTTTATATTGGAAGCAGAACATTACCTACATTACTTAACTTATTTGTGAATGTGCTAGAGGTAATTCACTACTGACCATAATGATTCTTCTCTATTCGTTCGATTGTATCTAGTTATTGATTTCTATGATATTTTTTTTGTTAAGGGGTTCTGAAGTTCTCTTCAAATAATTCCAATTCTAAAGAAACAGTTACACATCCTTCTGATGTTAGATGTTAGTGGAATCATAAAGCCTTTAAACTATAAGTGCTAATTAACCAAGTTGAATCAAATTTCAAAAGATGACATGTAGTATCTTGGCAAATTCTATAGGTGCGGGAGGTTCTGTCAAAAGATGAAAAACCAATTTGCTTGTAGGTAAGAAAAATAGTTATTATTATATAAGAAAACTAATTTTAGATTTCGTTTGAGATTTTTTAGCCTTAAATTTTGGCCACATAATTTTTCAGTCCTTTGATGCTTAGACTTTTTTTCTGCAAGGAATCGGTGTGAAGAATAATATGATATTATTAGAATATTCTTTGATTATTTTTTTTTTCATTTTTATTTCCTATTATTAGTTTGACCTTTAGTCATGTTTGAATTAACTTTTATTTTCGTTGCTGTTTTTGGTGTAGGCCTAATAAAGATGTGGCTTGTATGATGGTACAAGAGACAAGTTTAATAAAGATGTTTAGAGATATGAATTTGGATGTGTCCCTTAATGCTTTAGGCTTGAATCCGAATAGGCTAGAAATTAGTAGTAACTTGAGATGGATAATACAAACTAGACACCTATTAGATAAAGTATTGCAGTCTCTTGTGGACATGGAGAATTATACCTTATCTGGTGACGGTTTAGTGTTTTGTAAGGATAAGATAATTGTTCCTAAGTAGGGGAGTCTTAGGGATAAGAATTTAAAGGAAGCTCATAATATTTAGTTTATGATACACCCATAAATAACTAAAGTGTATCAGGATTTGAGAAAAATATACTGGTGGCCAGGAATGAAAAAGGATGTCGCTAGCTTTGTGTTTGTATTTAGTATGTCAGAAGGCTAACATTGAACACCAAAAGCCTTCAAGATTGTTACGTGTAGAAATTCTTGAGTGGAAATAAGAGAGGATATCTATGGAATTTTTTTTTATGGGTTTTCCCTAAGACGCTTTTGGGTTATGATGTCATTTGGGTGATAGTTGACCGATTGATCAAATCAGCTCATTTCCTACCAATTAAAGCAGATTATAGTTTTGAAAGACTAGCTGACCTCTACATTAAGGATATAGTAAAGTTACAAGGTATACCCACCTCTATAATGTCAAATAGCGATCAACAATTTACCTCTGGTTTTTGCTACTAGACAGAGATTTAGCACAACTTACCATCCACAAACACATGGTCAATCAAAGAGAAATATTCAAACTATCGAGGATATGCTTAGAGCTTATGTTCTAGATGAAGGTAAGAGTTAGGCACTCTACTAGAATATTTTTATAACAATAATTATCACTTTAGTATATGTATGACACTATATGAGGCTCTTTAGGGAAGGAAATGTAGGTCTCACATAAGTGTATCGGTGTGAAGTTAGGGATATGTATTTAATATGATCTTATTTAGTGCAACAGACCACTAGTAGAATTCAACTAATTAGAGAAAGGATGCATACAACGCAAAGTAGGCAAAAGAGTTATGTTGACAAGAGAAGAAAACTAAATCAAAGCATTAAAAATAATTAGATTTTCAAATTTAAAAATATTCTAATTTATAGATTATTTTGATTATATTATTACTATTATTATTATTATTATTATTATTATTATTATTATTATTATTATTATTATCAAGAACCAATTGGCTTAAAATAAGGTAGTATTAGTAAGTTGTTTTGTTTGTAAAAGACTTATAAGGTAATAATAGGAAATCTGTTTTGTTTGTTAAAGGTTTATGTAAAATAGATAATAACAAACAAGCAATTATAATAACCTTTTGTTATCTAATTATCTATTATTAAGGAGTCAAACAAAACCAAACAAATATTTCTAAATGAATTCAATATGTATTTGTTTTATTTATAAGAACCAAAAGTTTAGTGGGACAAATATAGGATACCTATTCAAATTATCTTATAAATATTTAAATATAAATAGATAGAAAGAAGAAAATAGTGAATTAAAAACTCAATAGGGAGAACTATGCCAACATAAGGAGGAATAATAGTATGGTTGCGGTTGCAATAGAAGTTAATAGCGGTTAACATATACGTAACTTTTTTTTTATCAAAGAACGCTTCAAGAGGTGAGTAATCACACTCTTTAAACTTTCATGGTACATTTATTTTGGGAATTTGGGATGAAATATAGTTAGATATTTTGAATTGTATTTTCTTATAAAAATATATTTGGGATGAAATATATTTTATCAAAGAACGCTTCAAGAGGTGAGTAATCACACTCTTTAAACTTTCATGGTACATTTATGAACTGCAATAATAGATTATGAATTGAATTGCCTTTTTTATTTATTTATGATTGTTTGAATATATATTCTTTAAAATATTGTTTTATTATATTTTTTTTGAATGATTGTTGTTATTATATATTCAAATGAAATATTATATTGTAAATATGATTTTATGAAGATGATTGGACCCCACACTAGATGAGTTGGTGTTCCACGGGATGAGATAATACTTACTTTGCAGAAGTAGTATATTTCCATATAATGATGAAACAACGTTGAATTGATTGATTTATTTTCTGCAGAATAAATGTGTCTATTAGATTTATTTTTATTATTATAGATATGAATTATCGCTTATTTAATTGGATGAATTTTTATTAATTATTGGAAGTAATTGGTTATTATAGAAAAATCTTAATTATATCATGTATATTTCTAAAGAATATATTTTGGGAGAACACGAGTGTCATGATCATTTTTTCCGGTTATCGCACCAACTGCAATCAATACTTATTTTAAAATTGTGTGTACTATTTATTAGGATTTAATGTCTAATTTAAGTGTTGTTTTTAGAGACTGAGACCATTGGGGATGTCGAGAGGTGAAAAGTCTTACCTCCTTTATGAAAAGTAATTTCCTTAGATTATATTAGTAGATCCCTAATAAGTAGACATAGTGTCTACATTGTACTTTATTTTGGGATTAGTTATTAGATGCTCAGTTTTAAATATATTGATTATTAAGGAATTTTTAGTTGTCAGGTTTTATTTTAAAGATTTTACAATATTATTTACTTTGTAAATTTCATTATTTATTATAGTACCTTTTCTCTTATATAAATATGAAGCGAAAAGAAATCATTATTACCATAATTTTTATACCCATGTAACTAGGCGTTACATTGTTCACCGTCGAGGCAACTTCAAATGGTGAGCTTTCCTTCTCCTCATAAGAGGAATGTGACTGTCTTTTCCTGCCAAAAGACGAAAATAAAAGACAATAGAGGTTGAGATATGAAGGATGGAACGCAAGTACAGGAACTAAAAACATTGGTTGTATAAATAGCCTAATTTTTTGAGAAAGGAAATGAAAATGTTTTGGAAAACGAAAACGTAATGATGAAAATAAGGGCACAATAAGAAAATATAAGAAAACAAGAAAGATATAAATAGAGGATGAAATAATAAAACATTTATTCAATTCATATCACACCTATAACAAATACAAATTACATTACAACGGAATTACTTATTACAAAACACATTGACTGATTTACATCAATTATAGTAACTCTTTATGGAGAGAATTTTCATTCATTATTTTTATGTGTTCTAGGCTTTCATAAAAAAATTTCTTATCGCGTTTCCTTTTTCATTTTCTCTCTAATACTTGATTGATCAATAAGTTTCTGCTTAAATACGGAGAAGAAGTATATGTTAAGAATGTTACTGTTGGAGATCTTTAATCATTTTTTACGACAAATCAATGTTTAAGGCATATCTATATATATTTTCATAATTGATTTTGCATATCTTTAATTAAGAAGATTGATATTAAAGAATGTCATTATCAGAAGATGTCAAACACTTCTTCATTCAAAGGATAAGTCCATTATAATGAGTAGAGGATGTTAGAGCATATACTTCTTATCATAGCATCGACATTATATCAGAGTGTTGACTTGTGTTTAGGTGTTGAATTTTTGTTAGAGCATTGACTTGAATCAGAGTGTTGATTTTCTGTTAGAGCCAGACGATACAGAAACATTGACTTTCTATAAGAGTGAGCTTGTATTAATGGATTCATCACAAGAACATTGAGAGTGCGCTCATCAGAATCAATCATAGTATCAATAGCTTCTTTAGAGTCATTGTGAACTTGTTTAATAGATTCTCTTTTCTTTGTTCATCAAAGAATCTAGCTTGTACCAGAACATTGATTTTTTTAGATATTTCACTTAGCGTTTTCTTCTTTTGATCTTTGAGTCAGATGATCATAATGGTTTTAATTAGAGGCAAATAATCATTATAGCACTCTTTTCTTTTGTCTTCAGAGGTGCAATCCATGACTTGTATTTCTTTTGTCTTTAACGTTTTTTCTCGAACTGTAGATTGTCAGATGCATATTGCAATACTACTTATTGATATATTATTACTTACATTATTGGTAAACATGAATACTTGTTTCTTAGGTGATAATATTCTTTGTGTTAGAAATATTTAGATTATTATATCTAACTTACTCATAATTTATGTTGCCTCAAAATAGATAGTCATTAATATAAATATCTTTCCTCTAACTTAATATGCACCATTAGCAAATATAGTTATGGGATGCTTTTTCTTTATTTGTTTGTTTTTGTTATCATCAAAACATCAACTAGAAGAATGTAGCTAACACCACTTTTGCACTAACACAATGTTAATGTCAATGGCATAACAGACTTGGATATCTGATAAGTGTTACTTTTCTCTTTGATAGGCCTTAAAGCAAGACATGAATTGCTTTTCCCTTTCTAGATTTAAGCTAGCAATATTTCAATCATGCAACCAGTTGAGATATCATCGTAATCACCATAGTATTCCATGTCGATTATTGAAACTAGGTGTGTTTCTCTCTCTCGGCAAGCACGCTTCTTTTATATTTCTTGAAGGAATTGTTCAATGTGTACTACTCGAGAAGCTAATTCATTTAGATCATGGAAAACCTATCTAACTAGCTTCTACCCTAGCTAAGGATGCATACAACTGATGGCCATGGAATCATACTTTGCATTAGGGACTTAGACAAATCATTTACCTACCTTTTTTATAAACATTTCTATGAAGTCAGCAATCGATTCTTCCACTTGTTGTTTCAAAAACATCAAATCAGTTGTTGTAACATATGATAGAGCAATAAAATTTGTCATGCAAACACTTTTCTATGTCTACCCAATTCTGAATTGAGTTTGGTGGGAGAGAGGAATACCTTGTAAAAGTTGTTCCGATCAAATGATAAATCTAGTTCTCCACACCATGCACTAAGCCTTCCAGCGTGCTCCATTGTTGATTAGTCATCTTTATAACAAAATATAGCAAAATCAAGAGCTTTATAGCGTCTAGATAGAGGAAACAATTTGTCCACCCACTCAAGATATGGCTTCCTATACCTAGCCCTACCCATGGGTTTTAGATGAATCCCAAAGTACCTCCTTATAGTATCGGCAACAAGGTTAGGATCCTACAATTGTTGTCTAGCGCCACTCGTTGTCTTAATATCCTAAAATTGTTGCCTCAATTGCAATTAGCTAGCGCCACTCATTGTCTTAGGGTTTTGGAAAACCTAGTTGAAATTGAACCTCGGTAGAGGATTCCCTCATTGCTACTCCAAGTTAAGTTCCAGAATGTTTCTCACACGAGTTCCCAAAAATTTGTTAGTGTATTATGTTTGTAAAGAAAATTTTCAATCCATGTATGTTCACCAATATAATTCTCGTTTGTTCTTGGTAAAGTTAAATCCATTGGGTTACGTGAAGGTACATCACTTCATGGTAGGTGTATTGTGGGATTAGTTGATAAAAGTGGTTAATAACCCTATGGTTGCAAAGATGGGTACTTCACAACCAGTCTAGACATTCCTGTTGTTGGGTCGAAGGCTTGTCCTCCCACGTAGGGCACGTTGTTCATTTGCCACTAGGTGCCCCCAAGGCTAGGTGTGGCAAAAGTACTAGGTTGGGAATTGTAAGGACTAAAAGGTACACACTATATATGAGACACCTGCATACGAGAAGATATTGTCGTTGTAATGATCGTCTGGCTTTGAGATACAATTTTTTCCTAATCTTGGCTCGCTTTGTCTCAAGCTCTCTACTTGTTGAACTTTTTTGTGAACCGTGAGTTTTACAATGTTAACAAGGTGTTGAGAGACTTTATAGATGATATCATGTATCTCCATGGAATATGTTGTCTAATGAAAGAAACGACCATAACCATTGGTTTGTCTAGTGGATCAACAACCTCGTCTCCAAAAACATTAAGAACAACCACAAACGTAGGCAAATGTATTTGCCAAAGGTAATCGTGACTTGGGGAAGTGAACTTTTCAATGGTCATTACAGTAGCGTCCCATGGGGTTTTCCATGTTTGTTGTTGGGAGTAAGAATTATCCTAAGAAATGACTAATTATTCTCAACTTATGATTCTATTTTTCTTGAAAAGATTACACCAAGGAATAAACTATGTCCCTTAGCTATGAGTTCCTTAACAACTCCAAAGATTTTTAAGTACATTTTTGAAATTCAAGGTATGAAAATACAAATGAATAAAGTAAAGTAAATTGATAAAAGATAGATAAGGCATAAAAAGATTGTTTGATTGATTGTTTGTATCATAAATATTGTAGGTACCGGTATTTATTGACAAAACTAATTCTGCATATCGTGGCGTATAGGCATATAGCCTTGCTCAACTAATTATGTGGATAATGCATATGAACTTCCATTTGAGGGAATTTATGGTGCCCCACGATCGGCTCGACCTTCCTATTTCTTCAATATGTCCCAAAGGCATTATCTGCAGCTCAACGCATTCTTTTTTCCCTAGAATTGTGCCTCCGTTTGAAACGTTAATGGCGCTAAAAATGTAGAAAATGAGCACAACTGCCGAATTATAAAGTTACCCTATGATGTGACTCGGCCTTAAACCTCTGTGGCCTTTTTGTGTTCCTATTATCCTGAGAAAAATTCAACTAACTCATATTTTGTTGTTTCTAACACGCCTAATCCTTGCTCGGCTAAGTTGAAATCGGCTACCCTAAAATTCGACTGTTTATCTTCCTCAACTAACAAGTTATTATTCTTTAGGTGTAAATATAATCAATAAGGCGAATATTAAATTATACGATTATTATTATATTATGAAAGATATAAATTTATTTGCCTAACAAATATTAAAAAAAGATTGTTTTGATTATTTGATATTGTCTTTGTAATGACTCCTTAAAGAAAATATCATATGGACGACATTATGGATAAAACATTTAGCTACATATTTATTTAGAAATAACAAATGAAAAACAATAATCTTACTTACGCTAAGGAAAGAGAGCAAGAGAGATGGATGGAGAAGATATATGTAAATGCATTTATGATGTAAAGGTACAATATATTACCATGTATGAATACGTGTGGAATACGAAATTGAAAATAATAATCAAGGTATGGATGGGTACATCGATAAAAACACGAGATTTTTTTTATAGAATGTAATAAAAGTTAGCTAAATTTTTTAATTCATTACAAAATATTACAATAAAAGTAAAAAAAGTAAAAATAAAAATAGTATTTGGTTACAACAACAAAGAAAGTTAAGTAAGGGGATATAATGTTGACCTGGAGGAGTGGAGGAGTTAGGGAGTAAATAATAAAGAGGTCGCGGTTTTAATTCTACCTTTAGAAATACAAATAATTTAATAATAATTATCAATTTTAACCGTTATAAGGAGTGAATAATAAAGAGGTCGCGGTTTTAATTCTACCTTTAGAAATACAAATAATTTAATAATATTAATTATCAACTTTAACCGTTATAAAAAAAATAAAGTTAATAATGAGGTTAATATATGAGAATGCAAAAAATGTCACTCACAATATAATAATAAGGTTAAAGGGAGTAGTATAATCAAATAATGAATGCGTGCTGCTACTGAGTTGATGGAAAAGAGAAAAAATAGTCCTCATTATTCATGAAGGATAATGAACTAAGGCTTTACATCCTTAGTCAAACCTTGTTGGGATTCAAACTCTTTAGTTTCATCCTCATTGTCTTCCCCTGAGAACATATCATCCAAAACCATGGCGTTGACTCCAAGTATTTCCAACCAATCCATTAGGTCCTTGAGTTCATTAAGGGGACTAATCATTGAGAACTTAATCAAAAGGCTGTATATTGGCCTGAGCTTTAAGCTGAAACCCTTGTCGAATAAAGTTGCATGCTTTCAAAGCTTCCTCCTCATATTTCTGAGGGACGTCAACTGAAGCAACCATGTTTTCGAAATCAACTGCTTCTTGGAGTGTTAACATGGACTGGGAATCATTCATCATGGATCCAATTTTATTTTGGACAGATTTCTGAACATCGAAAAACTCATCAATTGTAGTATTTTAAGAGGGTATCTAGTGCTATTTATCATAATTTATACACCATAAATCCAAAATAATATATAATAATTGTTAAACAAAATTTGCAGCCGATAAATAAAATCTATTAACAAAGAAATAAAAATTTTATAACTAATTTAGGATATCATATTTCTCAAAATTCAAAAGGAACACTTTAAAGTTTTTCTTTTTATAAAAAAGTGAAATCTCCATAACTTTATTTAACTAAATTTTCTTAATTTAATTCCAAAAACTTTCTAGTAACTAGAAGGTTTTCATACAACAAGTCATTTCTAATTAAATAAATAAAAATACAACTTATGACTCTCATTCTCGGTAATACTGCGATTTTGCAAACGCCAGTCCAAAACAAACAACGAATGAGGTGAGTTTCGAAATCATGTTGATACTATCATATAAGTAAGAAGAACAAACAATTAATCATAATAAAAATGTAACATCACACAAATGCTCCTCAAGACAAACATCACATTATAAAGTCAAAATAACTCAAGGAAAATCAATACAATTGATTATAACATCAAATCATCTAAGAGAAATTATTATTGCATACGACACATATTAATCACAACAAACCAATTACAGAAAAATGTAATTTTATGCATGAGCTTAGACTCTACTTCATAATGTGGTACCATTCTAACGTTGAACTACTTGGTTAGTAGGCTTGATACTATGCCACAAAGCAAGTGGACGGACAATTCAAACTGGCCTTGTCCTCATATATTCCCTCAACTCAACCCGAGACACATATACGCAATAGTCAAGGTAAAAATGCGTTGCATGGTAGCTCCTGACATCTAGAGTGCTACCTCAAAGTCACCTAGGAATTCCCCACTCGAATACCTCCAAGGTCTAACATTTTTTTCTTTAGGCTCAACACTAGACCACCACGATCAAGCTTATTCAGTTGTACTTCCCCGAAATCACTAGGCATGTCAAGTCCTACCTATATGATAACTAAATAATTTCCACTTAAAAAACCATCAACATCTATTTTCCCCCCCTCGTTGGCCTAGACTACTACATTAAGAGCATCAACACTATTTCGAGTTACTTCAAAATTTTCATCACAAATTTATAATATCACTATCATCAATCATACATCATCATCATCACATAAACTTATCACAAATTTATAACGTCACTATTGTTAAGACAAAATCTCAATTTAAATGTTTTGATGATGATTAAACAAAAGATTAATTAAAGATTATTAATTATGATTCTAAATGTTTTAATATTTAACATGTGCTTTTGAGTGTGTTAAAACAAGATAGGTATCAAACATCAAAAATCAGATCTCATTAAAATAAAATAAAGCAATTCTGGAAAACGAAGATTGATCTTGAAGCAATTCTGGAAAAACGAAGATTGATCTTGATGTAGTTCTGGAAAACGAAGATCAATCTTGACTTATTGCTGAGAAACGAAGAACGATCTTCGTTTATGAATAATTAGTTCTCTTGTGAAAGTTTGAATCCTGAAAACACTATTCATCTCGTATCTTCATATAGAATAAGCAAGGATCAATCTAAGTCATGTTTGTTCTAGAATTCAAAGAATCAAAGACATGTTTCATTAAAGCATAATACAAGATCATTCTTCAAATGAGGCAAGTGCGAGTACAAAGCCACAAGCTGAAAAGTACACTACTGATTGTATTTGTCTAAAACCTGCACACGAGACTAAAAAACATGCACTCAACTCAGACATCTGTCACAATCACAAAGTACAAGTTAGTTCATGTTAAACAAATTCGAAGAACAATCTTGGATCTCAAGAACGTTCTGGGATGCAGCTGTGATCACTCTTGCTTTTTGGCAGACTTTATTCAACAACTGTTTCATGACAGTTGGCCCTACTTCAACGGTCATATGAGTTATCCCAAGCTATCTTGAAGTCTATAAAAGCAGCTTCAAGATGAAGAACAATAGATAACAAAAAGTGTAAAGAAAAGCATCAATCATTTCAATCTTACTTAAGTATCTCAATATAGTTCTTTACGCTTGTTGTTTTCAATCTGTGTTGTGAATCAGTAACAACTAAGTTTTATTTACAGAATCTATTTCTCAAACAAGAGTTGAGTAAATACTCATATTCTAAAATAGTCTCAAATCCACCACTTTGTAACTCAAGGTTATTTTGTCAACATAATCTTGAGTAATTTGCAAAAATTCTTTCATGTTTTGAAAGGTAACTTATTAAAATCTTTCTAAAATAGTAAGGTAGAACTGAAGAAATCCTTTCTAGGTAGAAGGGTAGAAACCGTGTAAAGATCAAGATTGATCTGTGAAAGTAGTGTGATAACCAAGAACAATCTTGCCTTTGAGCACATAGTGGAAAATCTCATTCTTGTGAGGACTAGACGTAACTCGTGTTTGGGTGAACCAAGATATATGCTTGCGTAATCTTTCTATCTCTATCTGTGTTTACTTTATACTTGATAACCAGATTTTATTTTGATAAAATGTATATTGTTGTTTTTGTAACAAACCAAGATCGATCTTCTTTATCACCAAGATCAATCTTGGATTAAATTCTTAACTTCAAAACAGAAATTTTAAAAAGGGGCAATTATAATTCAGACCCTCCTTCCTTATAATTGACATTGTTACTTCAACTATCATAAATCATATAATACATCAATCTTTTATTATCACATCACATAAACTCATTTAATCAAACATATGTACAAAATTTCATTCATCATCCAACATCCCAATAATATCAAATACCATACGATTATCGAAAATTAAATCAATCAACACCTTATAAATATTTCTATTTCACATTTTAATCTCATATTTTCACATTAAATAATTTATCTCTTAAAGGACTACCGCTGTACGTAGCGAGCCTCTAATGAATTGTTGGGAAATACATTTTTTTTTGTTCATCTAATATTATAATATACAGATGAATTTGAACGTTCTCTCACTCCTTACATCATTTTGACGCTTTCGTACGATATAAGAATCATAATAATTTTTTGCATCCATGACATGTCGACAACCCGCAACGAACGAGTCCAAAAGCGTCAATGAATTTGCAAAGTCAATGAAACGTGAATGATAATTTATGCATAGCCTAAAAATTGGTGTTACATAATTAATAAAAATGTTAGGAGACGAAATATATTCAAAACGCCGTGACACAAGTTATTAGGAAATGTCTCACCCACGCGTTGGAGCACTGACATGGTCCAATGTAAACTTCACCAAAACACGCAAATGAGTATAATTCTTGAAGGTTTCGACGAGAGGAATCCAAAAATGATGTCAGTTTTTCAAGACGATGAGCGTGCTGGTTTGAAATTCAAGGAAACAACTGCGACAAGGGTGGAAACCCATTTTCTTAAGTTTAACGGTTGGTGATTTGAAGTATATGTAATGGAATAGGGTGTTTTATGAAGTCCAAATATGGTCCCGGTTTTTGTTGGTGATAGTCGTGATGGCCGAAATCTTGATCAAAAGGTGGAGGTGTGATTTTTGACAAAGACGAATAGGGCGTTTCAATTTCTGATTCAAGTCGAGAATGAAAGATGAGATCACAACGATCACGAATGTGGTCTCAACACTTTCACTATAATAGTCGTGGTCGATGAAAGAAGAAAGAGGAGAAAACGATTGTGGAGGCGGCGGTGTAAACCAAGAAGAAGATGGGAACCTCTCATTCCGTCTTTTATTCCTTTTTTTTTTTCATCATCATCATCATCATCATCATCATCATCATCATCATCATCATCATCAGCATCATCATCATCATCATCATCATCATCAGCATCATCAGCATCATCATCATCATCATCATCATCATCAGCATCATCAGCATCATCATCATCATCATCATCATCATCAGCATCATCAGCATCATCATCATCATCATCATCATCATCAGCATCATCAGCATCATCATCATCATCATCATCATCATCAGCATCATCAGCATCATCATCATCATCATCATCATCATCAGCATCATCAGCATCATCATCATCATCATCATCATCATCAGCATCATCAGCATCATCATCATCATCATCATCATCATCAGCATCATCAGCATCATCATCATCATCATCATCATCATCAGCATCATCAGCATCATCATCATCATCATCATCATCATCAGCATCATCAGCATCATCATCATCATCATCATCATCATCAGCATCATCAGCATCATCATCATCATCATCATCATCATCAGCATCATCAGCATCATCATCATCATCATCATCATCATCAGCATCATCAGCATCATCATCATCATCATCATCATCATCAGCATCATCAGCATCATCATCATCATCATCATCATCATCAGCATCATCAGCATCATCATCATCATCATCATCATCATCAGCATCATCAGCATCATCATCATCATCATCATCATCATCAGCATCATCAGCATCATCATCATCATCATCATCATCATCAGCATCATCAGCATCATCATCATCATCATCATCATCATCAGCATCATCAGCATCATCATCATCATCATCATCATCATCAGCATCATCAGCATCATCATCATCATCATCATCATCATCAGCATCATCAGCATCATCATCATCATCATCATCATCATCAGCATCATCAGCATCATCATCATCATCATCATCATCATCAGCATCATCAGCATCATCATCATCATCATCATCATCATCAGCATCATCAGCATCATCATCATCATCATCATCATCATCAGCATCATCAGCATCATCATCATCATCATCATCATCATCAGCATCATCAGCATCATCATCATCATCATCATCATCATCAGCATCATCAGCATCATCATCATCATCATCATCATCATCAGCATCATCAGCATCATCATCATCATCATCATCATCATCAGCATCATCAGCATCATCATCATCATCATCATCATCATCAGCATCATCAGCATCATCATCATCATCATCATCATCATCAGCATCATCAGCATCATCATCATCATCATCATCATCATCAGCATCATCAGCATCATCATCATCATCATCATCATCATCAGCATCATCAGCATCATCATCATCATCATCATCATCATCAGCATCATCATCATCATCATCATCATCATCATCATCATCATCATCATCATCATCATCATCATCATTATTATTAATTATGTTTATTCTTGCATATGGGTCTAATCCATAAAACACATTTTAATTAATTGTTTTTATTTTTAAATAAAATTAACAATTACGAAAACTAATTTTTTTTAACATTTTTTATTTTTTAATAAACATAATTTAATTACTTAAATATTACTAATATTTCAAAATTAATATTTTATAAAATAAAATAATTAAAGTAATTAATCTTTTAAAATACATTAATAACCAAGACTTTCACATTCAAAATAATCACTGTAATTATACTTATTTTTTTTTCTTCAAATACTCACATTAAAATACTACCATCATTAGAGAATATTCGAAATTATTAAATAAATAAATATAACATCAACATTTTATATTAATTATTAAATCATAATAACTATATATAAAATCAAAATAGCATAGCAAGTATAGAAAAATAGAGAAAATCAAACACATTATTACTATTATCTCAAGATAGTTATTTATAAAATAAATAATTAAAAATAGAAAATAATTATAAATAATTGAAATATAACTACGTGCACACTTAATATTAGTCAAACGCACATGAAAATATCACATTGATTGCATACACACATATACACGTAAAATCTCATAAAATTTTATTATTTAAAATATTACACAAAAATACTATTATTTTACGTTACTCATTTAGTCCAATATGTATAAAACTAACAGATCATAGAAATCACTCATATAATAAAAATTAATCATAAAATTTATCAACATAAATTCTAAAATAATTTAACATCAAATTAATTATTTAAAATCTTATTTAATTAATAAATATTTATTATAAAAATTGAAATATTACAGGAGCCATATTGATTTTAGTGTCTTCCTGGAATAAGGTATCTAGAATCGATTCCTCCTCTATCCGAAATAATCCTCAAGTTCCCCATCTAACGAGTAGGAGACAATATCCACTGAAGCAACAATGTTTTCAAAATCAACTGCTTCTAGGAGTGTTAACATGGATTGGAAATCATTCATCATGAACCCAAGTTTATTTTGGACAAATTTCTAAACATCTGATAAACTCATCAATTGTTATATTTTAAGAGGGTGTCTAGTGCTATTTATCATATTTTATGGTTTTGATTCTTACTTATTCTTGTTTAATTCTCATTTTAGCAGACTTAATAATACAAATTACTTTAATAGAAAAAGCTCAGGTGCTGACAGGATTGGAAGTCTCAATATAATTTGTTGGATTCTATAGATATTAATGAAAATCTAACTTGGAACCAAATATAAATATAAATCAAAATAAATATATAATATATTATTTATTTATATTTATGAATAATGATGGACGAGAGCCTATTAAATTAGAAGAGGAGGCAGCTCAATTTTTAGAGCTTAATTAATTAGAACATAATAACACGGAAGAGTGATAAAGCAGGGGAAAATAAAAGGAGCATACGGCACATTGAGGAATGATTCACGAGACAAAGGAGAATAGTGGGAGTGGCACATTGGAATAGATAATTTTGTAATTGAGATATATTTTTCTACGTTTTAATTATCTATTCTTGTTTTATTTGAATTACTTTTTATTATTCAATTAATTTTTTTATTATTTTAATTATGTGTTAGCAATAGCATTGACCATTCTTTGTATGTTTTTAATCAATTAGTTGTTAACAATTGTACTGCAGTTAATTGATGAACTTATAAGAAATTGAGACTATAAATTATTGCATGATCAAACGTAATTTTATTCTTACAATCATTCAACATTTTTATGCTCTATGTTTTTTTTAGATTTAAACTCTTTGCAGGACCGAACAAAGAGTTAATTTAAGAAAGAAAAAAAAATATTAATCACAAATGATCAAACGAGTTAATGGTTTTAATAAAGAGGTTGATTATTGAATCAAAATAAAATAATCAAAATAAAATTAGAATCAGGACGAATCAAAGTTACAAATGAAATCGTGATCCTAGGATTTTCTCATCGATCCCCAAGTTTACGTTTTTATTCTTAATTATATTTTATTTTTTATTTCGTTAGCGTAACAACTCAACTATTTATTGTTAGTCTAAATGATAAATATTCTTAATTATTTTAATACTAGCTAATGAATCCTTATGGATACATAATTTTTTATACAACTTCTATAATAAAATACAATTACTCTAAGTGTGTTTTTAATGTAGCATCTCACACAACATTATTATTATTAGAGATTTGACTTGCTTGAGGTCCTTGTACATTTTGATTTGCCGTGTCTAGTATCTCCAACATTGCTATGTCAAGATTAGCATTAACCATTTGTCCTATGAACGCCTTACCCATAGCTTCGAGGACTTCCGATGGGGAGATCTCCTTCTGCCCATGGCCTTGGACCTTAGCAATCATCTACATAATTTGCTTCATCTTTTGGATTGACCTTATAATAATCCTATTTCTCAATATAAATAGATATATATTTATTTACTAGTTAATTCTTTTATGAGTATGAATTTGTGTGGTTTATTAATTAGAAATTTTTTGCAAGACAATTTAATTACCAGTAAAAAGGGACTTTTTAGCAAATTTTTCTCGAGTAGATCAAACACTACCTAATACACCCACCCAAATTAGGAAATAAAACACACACTTAAACATGTATGAGTGTTCGAGTTATTTAGGTTAGAGGTAGTTACTGATTACTGTAAATGAATTTTTTTTCGTTGAGAAATCATGAGTGTAAGGAACCCTTTTTGCATGCATCATATAAGAATTATTTGCATTTTTGAGTCGTTTGATGTCTTGCTAATTTCTTGATTTGTTAAATGCATGTTTGAAATATTGTATGATATTTGTTGGTTGTGAGGTTATGTTTTTGATTAATGATGTTTAAGGGATGGACCGTGAAAATAGAGGGAAATCCCTCAATTTCCTAGAAATTGCTTAACCAAAATGAATTGGCTAAAGGAACACAACCCTAAGACCAAAATTGTGGCTTCAAACTTAAATTCACTAGACCAAACAAAATTCGCTGAGAGAAATTTGATAAAAATGCAATTATTTAGCCCGTGACTTGTATTGGTTAAGGGAGCTCAGTTTAGCTAAGCTAAAATTCGACATTTTTATTCTTATTCATATGTTGTTTGGTATGTGATGTTTATTCACATAGCAATTATATTAATGTTTTACGAATAATACTTACACCTTGCATATATAATACGAACAAGATCATATAGTGGGTTATAGTGTGTTTCAAATTTAAACACTAAGTGATAGAACAATCCTTGGGATACTAATGATGGTTATGTCCAATGATCTACTTCACTCAAAAGTTAGAATCACATTGGTGATTCCCACTAATGTGGATCTAATTCAAAGTCATGATAAAATACTTCATGTTAATTTCAAAAATAATAATGATAAGTCTCATACATTGAATGCTTATTATATATTGTATTGTTTTCGAAACTTATGAAAAACTTTTTAAAAATTCCCCTTCTCGTTGTTGTAACTCATTGATATTTTATCTCGCCCTCTTATTTTATGTTTTAATAGATAAGAAGTAAGGTGCAAAGAATCATAGTAGCTCTAAAGACTTTTTTTAGATGATATTTTGTAGATGTAAACTATTAAATCTATGTTTTGGGATTATTGTACCTTAAACTTTAACAAGATAGCTTGTGATATTTTGTTACAATCTTATGAGTTGTAACATTATGTTATGATAAAGACTTCACTATGAATGTTGTGACTGCTTAAATTATCAAAATTGTAGTACCTTACATTATATTATAGATAAATAATGTAGGGTGATACAAACCAGTTCCTCTATTGCTTCATTTTTATGAGTCTTGATGAGGGTAACATTTGGAAGCACCTGGTCCTTTTATTTTTGGTTGAGCACCCACTACTCATTGGGGATATTTGTTGGGGGCTTCCTCATCTGCCTGCCACCAGTTCACCATTGTCTTTATTAACAAACTATAAGGAAGTTGTACTATTTTCCATAGTAACTTTGGCCACCTATTTCTTTTCCTTTACGATGGTCGTTCCTTCTACTTTTGGCAAGGTCGACTAAGCATCATAATGCACAATTGTCTGACCTTTCCCCCTATCATTTGACTAAGTGTTATGTCAACTTGTTACAACATTAATAGGAGATGTAGTAACTGACCAATTCTCTAGCGAGGCACCCAACTTTATGAGGTTTTCTATATTTAGGGTTACCATGCATTGATGTGACTTGAGTCCCCAATCTTTCAAAAATTAATGTCCTCCCAAGTATCATGGTGCTTGTCCTGCATTTAGCTGCAATTCGCTTAGGTTACCACACCTGCTGCACTAAATTAATGGACATCTCAACCATCCCTTTCTCAACTAGGTTGAACCTACCCTCCGTAATAGCCTTTATGATAGATTTTTAGAAGACGATACAACTAGCCATAGAATGGTTGTATGAGTTTTGTTATTTGCAATACTTTTTACCTATGATCTTGTAAGACCCATAATTTTAAAGTACCATTTATGTATTTTTGGTGTATTTTGGATTTTGGCTCGGAGGCTTTTAAGCCAAAGTTAATAATATTTTGGAGTTTTATTATCAAAAAGATATTTCGATGCCAATTAAAGTTTCTCGTCGATAAATAAATTGAATTTAACTGCGATGAATCCTTTACGGAGAATTTAATGCGTTTCGGGTGAAACGGTAATTTAACAAATATCTAGATATTTTGAGATATTTGTTAAGTTGTATTTATTATCTATATATGTTTGTTTGGAGGGAAAAAGAAAGGAAAACTAGAAGGAAGGAAAAGGAAAAGAAAATAGTATAAAAGGAAGGAAGGAAAAAGGAAGAAAGGAAAAACAAAGGAAAGAAAAAGAAAGGAAGGAAAATTGAAAAACTTCATCTTCTTCCTCTAACCGTGACCCATTTTTCTCCTTCCTCCCATTTTCAGTTTCGTCGCTTTCTTTTCTTCAAAACTAGTAACCCAAGGTTGGGTGAGAGTTAGATCAAGGTTTTCGCAACTTCACTCTTCCTCTTTGATTCGAAAACGAAGAAAAACGGTTTTGAGATCCAAACACAAACCCCTCCGTTTCTTCAAGATCCAAGCTTCATTTCGCGAAGAGTCAGAAGGGAAGGTTGCTCACTACCACGCCACGGTGCTAGGGGACCAATTTGGAGGCGACGTTGCGAGCGAATATTTTACCGGTTTTACTCGCGGTACCGGAAACCCACGTTAAAGCTAACGTTAAGGTAAGGGCTCCTTCCAAACTTCTAGTTTGCATTAGAGACTTATCTGTGGTTGTGTAGGAAGGAA
>NC_021164.2:38177839-38183856 GCF_000331145.2 Cicer arietinum
TTGTTATGTGTTAACTGTTATTTTTTTTGGTTGGTGACCCTTTACAATTATTGTGGAAATCTGGGCTTTGCCCTCAGATGAGAGTCAGGACGGTCCTACCGGTTCGTACCCTACGGACGGGAATGGAGAGGGGAACGCTTGACTGCAGTTACGTTAGGAGGATCTCACGGGGGGCGTGGAGATTACTCAGGGTGTATAGCTTTTTGGCAGGATGATCAGATTAGGATGGTGTATAGGGACTATGGGTCCTTCTTTTTGGTTGGGAGTATTTTTAGTTTGGAAAACTGTACTTTTACTAATATTATCAGTTTGACATCATCTTTGGATGGGTTCCATGTACCATTTGATGTTGTGTAAATGTTTTGGATTTGTAATTGGAGAAACTTTTCTGCTGCTTGTAAATTAAAATGACTCAATTATTTATCTAAAGGCATTTCCTGATTTAATTCTTTGTTCGTTTTTAATTACTTTTAAAAAAAAAAAAATATACCCTCGCTTTGAAAAACGGGGTGTTACAGATCTCCTCATGATGAGGTATTTTGTGACCATCCCATAACCTGATCTACTTATCCTTGAGCATATAATCAAATATCTGACAATTTGTATGAAGGTGCTAGAAAACATATAAAATGAGGGGTTTGAATTGTATTTTGACATTTATGCTTAGCCAACAATATATTTTGTTTATCAAATCATTCAACTTATGATCATAAAATAGGTTTTGTACAAAAATTATAATCATAAAGAACACAAACATATTTTTATAATCATAGAGATATAGAGAGATAAATAGAGAGAGGGAGAGAGAGAGAGAGAGAGAGAGAGAGAGAGAGAGAGAGAAAATACAGACATATTTTTATACTAGTTCAGAATAACCTGTTGCTACATCTAGTCATCCCATTATAGAGAGATCTTGCCTTAGTATAGTTGATGACTTAATTCACTATTTCAACAACAACATACAAGTATTTTTTACTCTGCTTCTCTTCAAGTTTTGAGTATTCTTCTATAGCCTCTTCAGGCTTTCAGTATTCTTCTTTTGTATCTCCAGGCTCTCCCCATTTGAACTTTTCTTCAAATTTCAAACAGTTTGTTGTTGAAGATCATAAGTATTGTTATACCACTTCTAGTGAAGGGGTTGTTGTTAATATCAGACTAATTTTAATCAATTCTATTTTTTTTGTCTTCTGAATTGACATAAAGTTTATTTTTTTTGTCTTCTGATACTGAGAAGAAGTATCCGTTGAGAATATTATTATTGGAGATCTTTAATCAACGTTTAACAAAAATCAAACTTTAAGACATATCCATATATATTCATAATTGATTTTGCGTAACTTCAATAAGACAAATCTCGGAGGATGACACTATCAGAGGATGTCATACACTTCTTTAGTCAAAGGATAAATCCTTTATAAAGTGCAGAGGATGTGGGAGCATAGACTTATATCATAGAGTTGACTTTATATAAGAACATTGACTTTCTATTAAAGTGTTGACTTGTATTATATTGTTTTCTTAGAGCAAAACGATCACGTGCTTGTCAACATTATCAGAGTGACCTTGTATTAATGGATTCATCATAGGAGCTTTGAGAGCGCGTTCATCAGAATCAGACACAACTTCAATAGCTTCTTTAGAGTCGTTGTGAACTTGTTTAATAGACTATCTTTTCATTGTTCATCAAAGGATCTAGCTTGTATCACAACATTGACTTTATCAGATACACTATTTAGAGTTTCCTTCTTTTGATCTTTGATTAAGATGATCAAAATGGTTTTTAGTTAGAGGCAAATAATCATTGTAGCGCTTTTTTCTTTTGTCTTAAGAAGGACAATCAATGACTTGTATTTCTTTTGTCTTTAATGTTTTGACTCGAATTTTAGATTGTTAGATGCATATTGCAATACTTCTTATTGCTATATTATTATTTGTTCTGTTGATAATATTCTTTGTGTTAGAAACACTTAGATCATTTTCTCTAACTTTCTCTTATTCTTTGTGTTTTCTAACGTAATCTACACACTTAAGAAATACAGTTAAGAGATAATTATTGTTTATTATTTCGCGTTAACAATCTCCTTTTTTTATGATGACAAATAACTACACAAAAAGAAATATCCACTCTCGTTGCAACTCAATTGACAAATAAAATTTTCTGCAACTAGAGATATTTTTAACAAAATCGTTTGGTATTAAATTCTTCGTAACGTAAATAAATTATTCTCTGACAAATAATTTTAATCCAATTTCCAAAAATATATTTTTGGCATTTAACTCGCTCAATACCAAAAACTGGGCTAACAGCCTAAGAAATTCCACACAAAATACCTTAAAATTGTATAATTTAGGATTTAAAATTAAGGGTCTTACAATAGATTTAAAATTGTATAAATGCTTTAACTCGAACTATAGATTATCATATGCACATTGCAATATTTCTTATTGCTATATAATTACTTTCTCTATTGGTAAACAGGATTAGTTGTTTAATAAGTGATAGTATTCTTTATGTTAGAAATATTTAGATTATTAATTCTAACTAACTCATAATTTATGTTACCTTAAAATAGATTGTCATTAATATAAATATTTTTCTTTTAACTTAATATGCACACTTAGCTAATACAGATAGATGATAGTTGCTCTTTATTTGTATATTTTTGTTCTCATCAAAATATCAACTAGAGGGTTGTAGGTAAAACCACTTTTGCACCAACAAAATTGATAGCGTTTCAGCAAGTGTACTGAATCGTTAAAGTAATAATTAAAACGGTAGTACCGAGTGTAAAACTCAAGGATTGCGTTTTACTATCGAATTATATTTAATTACTAAAATTGAACAAAAAGTTCCCAAATTAATTGAAATAATATTTAAAATTAATAACACTAGTAAAATTGATCCTTTATAATAAAAAAAATGTCAGGGATGAGTTTCACTTCGAGTCCAACCTTGGTGTCTAATTGGATCCTAATTATTGAATTCCTTTATTGAATTAATATCGAATTCTCTTTATTATTATTGCCCAAAAGTCTTAGTGATAGAACCTTTAATTTCAAAGTAACCCTTAATTCCTTAGTGGATTTAAGATTAGAATTAACCATTACCGTATAGGAATTCTCTTTTTAAACTACTGTCTCTGCAACTAATTTAATTGGTTTCATGACCTGCAACTATCCCTAGACTACAAATTCATGAACTTCTCATCTCAAGCATTCGTAAAGTCCTCTTCCGTTTAAAAATACGAATCTTAGAACATTTTAATGTTGATCAAGCAATAAAAAGCATTAAGCACATAGATGAGAAAAATAATTCAATAAAATCGTTTGTATAACTATAAATCAAATCAGAAAAATAAGGATTTCATCTTGTTACACTCACCCCTGAAAAATAGGGTTTAGTTACTCATTACAGAGATAGAAAAGATAGAAATTAGAGAATAATTACAAGAAAGATTCTTGATAAAACTACTCCAATGATGTTAGAAACGGTCGTCTTCGAGTTTCTCTACTAGAGCACAAGTCTCCCAACTTCCCAATAGTAAAAAAGGTCCCTAAAAAGTGAGGAAAAAAAATGCATTTTTAATGAATGTTGTCACGTGTCACACGCCCCAGGCGCATCGTTTGCGCTTCAAGCGCCTCTCGACAGAGTCTTCTGCCTGAAAATGCGCCTCAGGCATGACTGTTGCGCTTTAGGGGCACAACATCTTTTGTTTGACGTTTTTCTTCATGTTTCTCCTCTTTTGAGTCTGAATTAGATTTTGGTGTCTTCATGAAAGATGTAGCTATGGATTGTAGCTTTCATTTACACTTTGTTTTACTCCACTTGGATATCTACAACTCCAGATATGGTTGACATACTCTACATAGGTCATGTTGATTTCTCACAAAAATTCAGCACTGCATTAAAAAAAAGTAACAACGCAAAACTCCAAAAAAATCTCTACTTAATTAAGGAAATAAGAACATAAACATTTCATTAAATCATAGAAATAAAATTAACAAAATATATCAAATAACTCCTTAAATTAACTAATGAATAAGACTAAAAATAATGAAAAATATGCATATGATGAAGAGTCATCACAACCCCAAACTTAATCTATTGCTTGTCCCCAAGCAACAATCAATTTCAGATTTTGTATAGTTAAATCAAATTTAAACTCAATTTCTCAAATCAAATCAAACTCAATTCTCAAAGTTCCAGCTATTACAAAATATTTATCATGATCCATGGTTGCTTATAAAAAAAACAACACAATTCGTATATTTTAGCATTCATTCATCAAGTTCAACTCTCTCTTCATACAATCTGGCCAAATTTTCTCTCAAGTGTTTAACAAGGGTTATGAATTTATCACTCAAATCCTGGAACATGCATCACGCTACCATAGGCTTCAAAAAATTATAGTTAGCAATCACAATGCATCAAACACATACACTTTTGTCGGACTTTCGGGTTGTAATGGAGCTTAGGTAAATGTACGACATTTTGGGATAGTAGGCTTTACTACTTGGAGCTAGACATACATTTTCAAATTATTCTACCACTTTTTATTTTTCTTCACCTTTTCATTGTGGAGATTTTCAAACATTCACAAAAGAACCAAGAAGATATTATTTATCAAAGTACACAAACATTTTTTTTCTTTTTTTTTTCTTTTTTTTTCTTTTTGTAAGAATCACCACCCCAAACTTAAAAGATTGTTATCCCATGAGCAACCCCTAACTTAGAACTTTATCTAGACGAGATGTTTTTTTTTTCTATCTAACTCCAAGTAAGGTGATTTAGTTAATGTCAGGTTTTGGCTTTTAATGTGGTTAGTAACCGAAATAAAAGGGTAAGGCTCAAAAGGGCTAGCAAAAGATAAAAATTTGCATAGGATAGTTAGAAAGGCTCAAATGACTAAACAAAATTGCCTCAGTGTATGCATATATTACAAGTGATGCAAGTCAGAATTAGTGCAAGTTCTGAAGGGATAACACATGTCTAGATAATCACACAACAAAGAATTAAAGTGTTTAGGCTCAAATGTTCATAGCTATGATAATAAGAAATAGTATGAACTATCTAAATGATGCCAAACATGTCACTACAAAATTTATTTAGTTTTTTCTTTTAAAAAAATATGGCAAGTGAGACTTCGACAACCAAGGAGTAGTCAACATTGCATGCATTAGTGAAACTCATCAAATTGAGCAATAATATGAGCAAATAAATAGAGTTTAAATTTCAAAATATGAAACAAATAATTTAAGACTAGCTTCAAGTTGTTAAAAAATCTTTATCATAGTGCACATTTACACACAATTAAAAAGAAACAGATTTAAATAAAAAAAAATAAGATTGCAAAAATAAAAGTTACCTCTATCTATGGGTTGCCTCTCACGAAGCGCGCTTTAAAGTCATTAGCTTAACGCTTCAACCATTGTCAAAGTGTATTATATGACACAAAGAACACATCATTTTTCTCACCAAGGGGTCCATATTTCAAGTGAGGTGGCAATTGCTTGAGTTCAACCAGTGGCGTCTCTTTCTTTTTCTCTATGTACATTCCCTTTCTACTCCTCACATGTAGTACGGAAGCGGGGAGAGTGAGATGGTGATGCTTCTAACATGAATAAAACATCTTTTACTCTTGGATCTTCACTATATTTAACAACATCTTGGGGCAGACATGACACTCTCTCTAACAGCAGATTGGGTCCTTGATGTTCAACTTCTTCATCGACTATCAAATTGAAAATCTCCATTCGGTCGCACCCTTCTCTTTCGTTTGAATGCTCTATGGCTTTTAGAATATTGAATATAATTATTTCCTCATTTACCTTGAAGGTTAAGGTGTCATTCGCCACATCAATCATAACTCTCCATGTTGCTAAGAATGGTCTCCCAAAGATCAAGGAGATATCATTATCTTCCTCCATATCTAGTACCACAAAATCCACTAGAAAATTAACTTACCTACTTTGACCAACACATCTTCCACCACCCTATATGGGTGTTCCATTGAATA
>NC_021164.2:38183880-38189582 GCF_000331145.2 Cicer arietinum
TTCCGATGTCTAACCTTTTTTATATGGAAAGGGGCATAAGACTCACACTAGCCCCAAGACCACACAGGGCTTTCCCAAAAGTTCTATTCCCAATAGCGCAAGGAATAGAGAAGCTTCCAGGATCCTTAAGCTTAGGTGGCAGCTTCCTTTGTAGAATAGCACTACACTCTTTAGTAAGCATCATTATTTCACTAACAACTTTTCTTCTTTTTTAACAGAATCTCCTTCATGAACTTGGCGTATGTCGGCATCTGCTCTAGTGCTTCTGCAAAAGGAATGTTAATTTGCAATTTTTTAAAAACATCAAGATATTTACCAAATTGTTTTTCAGTTTCTTCCTTTTTTTAATCTTTGAGGAAACGGAAGTCGAATATCTGGTTTTGGCAGTGTCTCCTTTTTCTGTATCATAGGTTCTTCCTCCTTTTCAAGAGCGATGTGCTACTCAACTGATGTCGGGGTGACCATTTCCTCCGAGTGGGTTGAAGTTGAAGTACTTCCACTATGTTTGCCTTTAGGTGGTACTTGTTCACTTACCTTGCCACTCCTCATTGTCACTGCATTGATATTATTTCGCAGATTCGGAACTGTGTCACTAGGCAAATTTCCAGGCACTCTTTGTGCCATTTGTTGAGCAAGTTGACCCAGTTGGGTCTCAAGATTCTTTATTAATGCAGAGTGATTTTTCTGGATGGCTCTTGACTCTTTAATGAAAGAACTTGTGCTTGTTACTAGCTTCTCAATAGCATTCTCCCAAGCAGCTTTTTGAGGTGGAGCTCGATTTGCTTGAGCTCCTTGTTGACTCTGAGATCCACCCTGTTGATCTCTCCAAGAAAATTTTGGATGATTTCTCCAACCAGGGTTGTACATACTAGAGTAGTGATTGTTCTGCTTCTCGTTATTACCCACAAAGTTCACCTCTTCTAGTTCTTTTGTATCATCTTCATATGGTGCTTCACACACTCCATTTTTATGTGCTCCACCACAACAGTCACAACCAGTATGTTTCAATAATTTGACAGGGGCCATTTGAGGTTGTATATTTAGAGCTGCCATCCTTTTATTTATCTCAGCGGCGATAACATCTTTTATCTGTCTTGAAAGCAACCTGCCTTGAGCCAACCCAACATCCATGACATTCAATTCCCGTATACCACTTGTTGACCAACCACCTCTATCATACAACATCATTTGTTCACCACCTGCTGTAGCATCCAACATAATTCTAGTGCTAGGCCTCAAACCATTACAAAATATTTGCATCTGAGCAATGTTGTCATAAGCATGATTGGGGCATCCTGCTAGTAAACTCTTGAACCTCCTGTTAGTGTCACGAAGAGATTCTCCTTCTTTCTGTTTGTGTGTATGTAAATATTTACATGTACCAGATGCATGTTCACTGTGATGTTATTGTTTTGAATTTACTCTCAATTCATTTGAAAATCTTATTTTATAACACGAAATTGAGATATATTATAGAGTCAAGCTAATATTGGCTCGGATCGAGTCTTGAGTGTTTTATGATTTAGTATTTTATTATTTGTCATCTGGGTATTTGTGATCTGAACCGTCATATATTTGTTATATTTTCTTTGAAATTGTATATGGTTTTGTTGTAATGGCTCTAATCGAGTATTGTTTTGTAATGGGTCTTACACCGATTATTGTTTTTCACTGATCGTAGCAAATCGAAGCTTTACCATTGCGACAAGGATGGAAATCAGTGGAAGGAGAGAGGTGTTGGTACTGTCAAGTTCTTGAAACATAAGGCTACTGGTAAAGTTAGGCACCAGTCATCTCAATATGCGATTTCTTCGCTAAATCTGCGCTAAATCTTTGTTTTGTAATTTTGAATTCGAGACTTTTATTGTTCTCTCGATTGTGTTACACTTTTGGCTACAATGAATGACCAAGAGCATGCTGGGAACGAGAAATCTTGCATTTGGCATGCTAGGAATTTTGCTGATGGTGAACTTAAGGATGAACTTTTTTGCATTCGTTTTCCATATATTGAAAGTAAGCACAAGTTTTCAAGTTGCATTTTGCAGATGGATTTGTTGACATACTCTGTTATTATGTTTGGTGTTTTCATAGTTAGTTTTATTAGCTTTATTTAGATCAATTTTTTTATTCACTCTTAGATAAAGTTGGTTGGTATAATTTTAGATGTCTTGGAATTATCTGTCACCAGTTGGCTACTATGAACTGATTTGATTTTTGGAATTGGAATTAGATAAAGTTTCAATTCAATTCATTCCATTTCCTTAAAGTAATTTAAGACATAATAGGTACTAACTAATTAGTGTTTGTTTTGACGTGACATGGTAAGGCATTGCTAAAGCATTAACAGCTCATGATACAACACACCCAGATGGAACAATAGGATACAACCACCACAACTTGACTGTTCTTCAACAACATTGTACTTTCTTTGATTAAGATGGCAATTGAATCATTTTACCCTTGGGAAACTTATATTAGTGAATATATATATATATATATATATAACTTTTTTATTATTATTTTCTAATCCAATTAAATACTAGTATTCTTGACTTTATTTAGGACTATTTCAGGGATGCGTGCTCTTGGATTTAATGTCATTGCATCAGTTATTATGGCTATTGGTATCAATCTTGCAATGAGTTATCCCACTCTTCTTGTGAGTTTTTTTTTCTTCTGTTAGTTCAACTAAAAATATAACCTTGTTAGACTCAACATATTATGAATAAAGTCAACATTTGGATTAATGTTGATTTTTACAGCAATGGTTTCCTTCACTCCTATTTCCTATCTACATACACAACATGCATAGAGCAAAACATGGGAGTGACTCTGGAGTCTATGACACAGAAGGACGGTCAATGTTCAATGATACTTTCAAATGCATTAATTAAATTATTTTGACTATGAAGCTCATAGACATTTATTTGTCTTTTAAATAAATGAAACAATAGTTATGTACCAGAAAATCTTGAGAACATATTTAGCAAGTATGCTCACACAGTACCTGACAAGCTGAAACTTGGAGAGATATGGAACATGACTGAGGGAAACAGAAATGTATTTGATCTATTTGGCTGGTAAAAATATATTTTGAGTTTGTTGAATAGTTGATTATATGGTCCAATTGAATTGGTGACATAATTAATTATATTTGAATGTTTGAATTGTAGGGCTGCAGCTAAATTTGAATGCGGGGTTCTTTATGTTCTATCTAGGGATGAAGATGGTTTCTTGTCTAAATAAGCTGTCAGAAGATGCTATATCAACCAGCTGGTGACAGATAATTCCAAGACAGATGGAATTTGAATTGTGAAGTTGCTTACGATGAATCTCTTCTTAATCACTATCCTTACTCAACCATAATCAATATCCTTACTCAGTAGTTACTTTATATAACTTTATGCATTACTCAACCATATAACTTTATGCATTACTCAATATCTTTTCAGCATTATTTTATGCCATTACCAGTTATGTTCGCTTCACATTGTGTGGAGTCGGAGGCACTCTTCTTGTGTCTGGATTCGTCTTTCTAACCTGTACAGGTCAAGATGATGCAAGGCACAAATTTGGTCACTATGGAGGTATGCCTTACCATGATGTCCTTATATTTGATAAGTTTCTATGGATAGTGTTAGTGTGAATCTGTTCATAACTCTATCATTAATCACTTTTCAGGTTTCACATGCCCATTTATGTCACTGTTGCCTACAGCTTGCATTCTCATCAATTCCTACCTACTTATTAATCCTGGGTAAGCATTAGTACTTATCTTTCACATTTTAAATATGTATATGGTTAATCAAGTTCACTTCTTAAATATATGATTCATTTATTTAGAAGTTGCTAAAGGTGTGTGGAACTTCAACAGAAGATGTCAAAGTGATTTTCTTCTGTTGTTTTTTGTTTTTTTTTTTTGCGGAGTTGACTTTGACTATGTTAATTTTACCATTCCACCATATGTTTTTTAGTAGTTATTTTTGTTGTTGTAATTATTGGGAGGTTTTGTGTAATGCGTGCATTTGTTAATTGGGGGTTATTTGCCAGACATTTGTTTGGTTTTTTTATCGGTTATTTATCTGTTGATTGAACTTGTTAGATGTCTAGATAAACACTAATTTGATCAACTTCTGGTGTTGCAGTACCTTTGAATCTGTCATATTCTCATGGCTAAAGCATTTTGTATTAAGTCATTATTATTCAATAATTTGAGTCAAATTGTTTGTTGTTTGTTTTTATTTTTGAGCTATTATGATAATTTTTGATTATTCACTGTGTTTCTTAAATGTTAATTATTGGTTTGAGTTTTGAATGGGTGTTTTATTTAGCTTTGTGATGGTTTCTTGGGCGCTAATACGTTAAATTGTTGTGTTGATTTTCTGCTTGCAGCAAACAATGAAATCTTTGGCTAGGGATGGTGAATAATAGTAATCATTCAAGTGATTTAGTTGTTGTAAACTACAAGTTTTTGATGAAGACAAAGATCAACCATTATGGTCAAAGCAACAACCTCAAAAAGAAGTTCAAATATCTTCATTAATAAAGCTTCAAATCCAAATGTTAAAATGTAAAGGTATATGATACAAACCAATACTTCAATTACATGAGAACAAGTCATATTTACATATGCATATAAAGTATTTTCAAAAGTCAAAATAGCATTAAAAAAGTCTTAAAACTAATATTTTTGACAAAATACATAAGTGTATTTGAATACAGCATCCTGTGTTCGAATACAAAGCAAGTCAGAAGCAAAAGTCTCAAAGTTGTATTCGACTACGACTATGTGTAGTCGAATACACTTCAAGTCAGTGGCCAAAATCCTTATATATGTATTCGACTACAACCTTCTGTAGTCGAATAAAAAGTAAGTCAGTGGCAAATTTTCACTAATCTGTATTCGACTACAAACATGTGTATTCAAATACAAGGTGTAATTTTTGAATATTTTTGAACGTCACAAAGAGGTGTATTCGAATACACACATCCTGTATTCGAATACAATTGGAAGCAATACAATTTTTCAGATCTGGAATGGCTCCAGATCATTGTATTTTTTCATCAAACCTCTTGGATCAATGGCCACGAATCTGAAGAGATGTTTATGGAGTATAAATACCCCATAACTTCAGATCAAAAATACACAATCCTTGAATCAATACCTTGTACAACTTTGAACAAAATTATGATTTTTTACAAACTACTTGCATTTCATTTTCATATCATTCAGAAAGGTTCTCAAGTACTTGAATTGTTATTGGATTGTTTATCAATATACCTCTCCTTATTCTTATTCAAATCATATTGTATCACTTGTAAAAGAAAGTAATACTTTCTTAAAAGTAGCTTAATCTAAGATAGTGGTGTGCTATCTTAGAAGTGTTGTTAGAAGTTTGTAGCAAGAATCCCAGAGTGGGAGTTGTACATTTTCTGACAATTAGTGGATCAATCTCTTGTGGTGTGCAAGAGGACTGGACGTACCCTTTGTTATAAGGGGAACTAGGATAAATCTATTGTGTTCATCTATTTACTACACCTTACTATTAGTAGACATTATATTAACTCAGAAAATTCAACTACCATATCACTAAAAACAAGAAAATTTACTAACACCTAATTCATCCCCCCTCTTAGGCGTACTTCTATACTTACAATTGGCATCAGAGCAGGTTCCGGTAATTTGCTCCTCGATCCTTATT
>NC_021164.2:38189897-38192082 GCF_000331145.2 Cicer arietinum
GTAGAAAACGGTCCCTATGTTCCAACAACAGTTATCAATAATAAAGAAGAAGTAAATATAAAAGTCTCATGGACAGATGATGACAAAGGAAAGTATTGTTTGATAAAAAGGCCAAAAACATGTTACAATCGGCACTTGGAATGGACGAATTTTTCCGTATATCCCATTGCAAAACAGCTAAAGAAATCTGGGATACACTTGAAATAACACATGAAGGAACTATTGAGGTAAAGTGTTCCAAACTCAACACATTATCTCAAGAGTATGAATTGTTCCGAATGCAACCCAAAGAATCTATTCTGGACTTGCAGAAAAGATTTTCTCATCTGACCAACCACTTGACGGCTCTTGGAAAAACCTTCACTAATGATGAATTGAACCTTAAAGTTCCGAGATCATTAATAAGGGCATGGTAACCTAAAGTAACGACAATTTCTAAAAAGAAAAGCCTAACAAAGATGTCTCTTTATGCACTTTTTGGAAAACTCCAAGAACACGAAATCGAACTTGGAAGGTTAGAACAAAATGAAAGTCAAGAAAAGAAGACCAAAAACATTGCTCTAAAGACCGAATCAAGAGAACAAATAAAAGATGAAAATTCAGATGAAGATGAAAATATTACGTTCCTTGTTAAGAAATTTGGTAAGTTTCTTAAAAATGACAGAACTTTCAAAAGGAAAAGTTTTAGGAAGAAAGATAGTTCTACTTCAAATCAAAACTTCACTTGCTTTGAATGCGTAAAACAAGGACATATCAAGGCAGATTTTCCAAACCTTATTAAGAAAAAGGCCACCAAAAAGAAAGACTTCAAGAAGGCATACATAGCTTGGGAAGACAACGAAGTAAGTTCATCTTCAGAAACAGAAAGTGAAGAATGCGCTAATGTTGCATTGATGGCATCACATCAATCAGATAACGAAGAAGAGGTTAGTAACATAGACTCCTTTCTTCTTCATAAAACTAATAGTGAATTGATTCTAGAATATAATGAGGCTCAAAACGCCATCAAGGAACTACTTATTGAATGCAAAAATCTGTTCAAACTAGTATCAACACAAAAGAGACAAATCTCAAGTCTTCAAGAAAAAGTTGACACTATTGAAAAAAATTAGGAAAAACTAAAACAAAATTTTGCATGCAATAAATGTGATTCCCTCTCCTTCAAGATTGTTCAATTAAATAGAGTAATTGAACGATATGAAAAGGACAAATAGGCTTGGAAAATGTTTTAAATATGCAAAGATACTCAAATGACAAAAGTGATCTTGGATACTCAAAATTTGATAAATCAAACTTGAATAAGACCATTTTTGTCAAAGCAAGTAATCAATCCAATCAAGAAAAGATTATAATTATGAAAAAGGATCACCATTATAAAGAGAAAATTATTCATAGTAAATCTCATACACATGCTTTTAAAAATAGATTTACTCCTACTTGTTCTTATTGTGGTCTTCATGGTCATACACCTAATATCTGTCACATTAGAAACATTAGTGTTCCAAGAGGGCATTACGTATGGGTAAAGAAAGGTACTAACCATCAAGGACCCAAAGCACATTGGGTACCTAATAAAATTTAATTTGAATTTTGTAGGTATGCAAGCATGGTACATATAATTTGTCATCTCTCTTCAAAAATTTCATCTTAAAGTTGTTAAAATAAAATTCCTTGATGATTATTGTTTTTTGATATATAAATTTGTGTATTACGTGTTGAGATTTCCATAAAAATTTAGTTTTTAAGCAAAAATTCGCATATGTAGTCGAATACAAATGTATGTATTCGAATACATACTTTTCCAGAAATTCTTGTATTCGAATACAACTTATGTGTAGTTGAATATACGTTCCCAGAACAATGTGTATTCAAATACAACTAGGTGTAGTCGAATACGCCTTCGTGTTTTTGCCCAGATATAAAAGTTGTTTCACATTTTAGGGTTATTTTACATTTGGTATTCGAATACACAACTGTAGCCTTTCCTCTCTTCTACCAAAATCTCGTCCATCCTCCTTTCACTCAGTTACCCATTCACCCAACCTTGCAAACTACATCAATCTTTCCTTCTTTCTTGACATTTATCATCAGATTTCTCACATATCTCACCTTTTCTCTCAAACCCATTTTTCACCAAAACCTCATTTCTCTCCATGGATGCCCGCAAACGAGGACCAAGAACCAA
>NC_021164.2:38192479-38194194 GCF_000331145.2 Cicer arietinum
TGAACATTCCCTTTAAAGGTCAAAAGTTTTGTCCCAACAACTTGTGTGAATGGGATGATATCTCTAAGTATGATGTGTATGTTGCCCTATGTCGATTTGACAGACGCACAATGGAACAAAAGCGGACTCAGGCTGGTTCCAAATATGCCCAACAACGGTATGGAGTGAGAAATCTTACCGTTGATTATCGCCTTTTGCACTATTTCCTTAGCTACATTCTGGTTCCAAAGGCTGGAAATTACTCCCAAATTTCGGAGTTTGAATTACAAATTATGAATTTCATGTATGAAGGTTGTCAAGTAAATTGGGCACACTTTGTGAAATCTGTCATGTTTGGATCCCGAGAGGCAATTGGATTACCATATGCAAAGGAAGTTTCCCGGATTTTGGAACACTTTGGGGTGGACTTCTCTGATGAAGTCATGTATACACCCACAAAAAAAAATATGTTTATTTAGGCGTCCTGCCTAGCATGCGGATAGTATGGAATGAGCAGCTTGAATCTTTTGTGCATAAAGGTGATTATTATCAACCATCTGATGCTGCTCAAGAAGACACTGCTGGACCCTCAAATGCTGCTGCCCAGGCTGATGAAGATGGCGAGGAAACAACCTTTGATGATGATTATATCTCCAATCAAATGCTCATGGCTCGCCTTGATTCTTTCCAAACCTTCTTCCAAACTCAATTCCAAAATCTGACCACTTCTATCGACACTCGCTTCCACAACATCGAAACTACTATTTCTCGCAACTATGACACATTATCCCAAGACATTAGTAGTTTATTTGACAAAATTGATCATTTCCACATTCCAATGCATTTTGACTAGTTTGATGCTAGAAGTTCATTTGCTTGTTTGCTTGTGTAATAGTTTGCTGTTAGGATGTTTAAGTATTTTAGTTTGGTTTCGCTTACCAATTCGGTCGTTTTGATGTACTTTATTGAACATGACTCCATCCTTTATTATGTCATTCTCTTTTGATTCCAAAGTGTGATATTTTTTCTTTTAATTGTGTTTATATGCTTGATATTGTATGTTTCTATATTTTTCCTTTTTTTGATCATGTCAAAAGGGGGAGAAAATTTGGTATTGTTGTTGCCTTAAACATCTTGTAGTTCCTCAAACAATTTTTTAATTAATCACATACAACGGGGGAGTACGCATATATTACGGGGGAGCAATGTATGCTTTATATTTTATGTTTCTATATTTTTCCTTCTTTTTGATCATGTCAAAAGGGGGAGAAAATTTGGTATTGTTGTTGCCTTAAACATCTTGTAGTTCCTCAAACAATTTTTTAATTAATCACATACAACGGGGGAGTACGCATATATTACGGGGGAGCAATGATTCAATTTCCACAATCTCTCCACAACAACAATATTTTGTCATAATCAAAAAGAGGGAGAATGTAAACTACAAGTTTTTGATGAAGACAAAGATCAACCATTATGGTCAAAGCAAGAACCTCAAAAAGAAGTTCAAATATCTTCATTAATAAAGCTTCAAAACCAAATGTTAAAATGTAAAGGTATATGATACAAACCAATACTTCAATTACATGAGAACAAGTCATATTTACATATGCATATAAAGTATTTTCAAAAGTCAAAATAGCATTAACAAAGTCTTAAAACTAATATTTTTGACAAAATACATAAGTGTATTCGAATACAGCATCCTGTATTCGAATACAAAGCAAGTCAGAAGC
>NC_021164.2:38194222-38202208 GCF_000331145.2 Cicer arietinum
TATGTGTAGTCGAATACACTTCAAGTCAGTGGCCAAAATCCTTATATCTGTATTCGACTACAACCTTCTGTAGTCGAATACAAAGTAAGTCAGTGGCAAATTTTCACTAATCTGTATTCGAATACAAGGTGTAATTTTTGAATATTTTTGAACGTTACAAAGAAGTGTATTCGAATACACACATCCTGTATTCAAATACAACTGGAAGCAATACAATTTTTCAGATCTGGAATGGCTCCTGATCATTGTACTTTTTCATCAAACCTCTTGGATCAATGGTCACGAATCTGAAGAGATGTTTATGGAGTATAAATACCCCATAACTTCAGATCAAAAATACACAATCCTTGAATCAATACCTTGAACAACTTTGAACAAAATTATGATTTTTTACAAAGTACTTGCATTTCATTTTCATATCATTCAGAAAGGTTCTCAAGTACTTGAATTGTTATTGGATTGTTTATCAATATACCCCTCCTTATTCTTATTCAAATCATATTGTATCACTTGTAAAAGAAAGTAATACTTTCTTAAAAGTAGCTTAATATAAGATAGTGGTGTGTTATCTTAGAAGTGTTGTTAGAAGTTTGTAGCAAGAATCCCAGGGTGGGAGTTGTACATTTTCTGACAATTAGTGGATCAATCTCTTGTGGTGTGCAAGAGGACTGGACGTACCCTTGGTTATAAGGGGAACCAGGAATTCTTATTCAAATCATATTGTATCACTTGTAAAAGAAAGTAATACTTTCTTAAAACTAGCTTAATCTAAGATAGTGGTGTGCTATATTAGAAGTGTTGTTAGAAGTTTGTAGCAAGAATCCTAGGGTGGGAGTTGTACATTTTCTGACAATTAGTGGATCAATCTCTTGAGGTGTGCAAGAGGACTGGACGTACCCTTGGTTATAAGGGGAACCAGGATAAATCTATTGTGTTCATCTATTTACTGCACCTTACTATTAGTAGATATTATATTAACTCAGAAAATTCAACTACCATATAACTGAAAACAAGAAAATTTACTAACACCTAATTCACCCCCCTTCTTAGGCGCACTTCTATACTTACAGTTGTGTTAATTCATATGAATCTTTTTGTGTTAATCTTGATTATTAATATTATTACTATCTTTTATGTATACTCAGACTTGTGATTTGTTTGTGTTTTCATGTTAAGTATAATGTATTGTTAACGTAGTTGATGCCATCATGTGACTCCTTGGGTTGAGGCACGTTTAGATCGATTATGTTTATAATTACATTAGTGTTTTAGTTCTACTTATTTGTTGTGACAATGCTACGATTCAATTGATATTTAGTTGATTTATTAATTGCTATAATGAAGTATGAGATTTAGTTAAATTTTGAATATGACTTGTTAGATTGGTTCAAATTTAACCGATGTAATAAATCAAATTTGAATTGGCTTGTTAGATTGGTTCAAATTTAACCGATTTATTAAATCCATTTTGAATTTGACTTGTTAGATTGGTTCAAATTTAACCGATGTTATAAATTATTTTTGAATTGACTACTTGTTACATCTGTCATTTTAGCCGATTTTATAATTAACTATTTATTACAACGGTTGATGTTAGATCGGACAAGTAACCGATCTAACATGTACATAAAAACCGATGTAATAAGGTTTAATTGCACTAATGCATGTAGCAAACATACTATCATTTTTCCACACTAATCCTCTATTTCTAGAAACTTTTGACTATAACATTTTAAATCCACTATAAATGTAGAAAATAGATAAAAAGAATTAAAGACTATGAAAAGAAAGATAAATTTACTTACTAGAATACATTAATACAAAAGAAAAAAAAGACTGCAACTTTAAATATATGTGTGTTAAGGAATAAGATATCCATGGCAAGCCAATCAAAATCTAGTCAATCCAATATAGACTTTAACTTTGTTACTTTGACATATTTGTCAACCACAATGTAGTAACTTGGAACATAATATTATACTATTTTCTTTTAAAGATATACGCTGTTCTTTTTTATAAAAATAAAAAATGAAACTTTTGAAAAAAAAAAAAAAAAAAAAAAAAAAAAAAGAAACTTTTGAAAAAAAAAAAAAAAAAAAAAGAGGCTAAGGCAGCTTTAACGCATGTTTTAATAAAAGACTTTTTTGACGGTGCCTTTTTGTTTCCCAACACTAGCAACTATAAAATATGATTTGTTTCTTTCAACAATTCAAATACATAATTAACTAAATATACAGTATAATTTATAATTTATAATTTAAATAATAAATAACACTCAAAATATTAATTAATGACTGACAAATTTTCCATAAAACAAATCTTACAATATCATAAGTAAATATAATAATAATAATAATAATAATAATAGTAATAATAATAATAATAATAATAATAATATTCCATAAAAAAATTTAAAAATTGCAATAATAATAATAATTAATCATTCAAAATTTAACAAATAAACAAATTATAAAATTATAAAAATAAAATATATACAAGTAATATTTGAATTTAAACACTATCATCAGATAATATTTGTCATAACATAATGTTTATTTTATTATATTATATAGATGTGATATTTAGTTTTTTTAAATACAACCTTCACATATAACACTATTGAGTTTAGTCTATAAATATAGATAATGAATTACTCGAATTGAGTAACTATGAAATTATATATTTTTTTAAATTAAAATCAACTCATCATAACAAAAATCAACGTATAAAGTGAATAATTATTTTTCTGATAAATCTATTTAAAACTCTATTAATATATGTGGAACTAATTATTTTTCTTGTTGAACTTTATTAGATAAATATATAGTCAATTAAAAACTTCATTTTTTTAAAACACAAGTAAGTCTCACGAATATTTCTTAAAGAATTATAATTTTTTTAACGATAAAACATAATAACATTAAAAAAATATGTTTATAGAATATATATTAACATCACTCCCTTATAGCTAGCTTACCTATTAAACTTTCTCCTTTTTTTTTTTATTACAATAGAATGAAATTTTCTCTTCTACTGGGTACTTAATTGGAACTGATAATATTTGTCATAACATAATGTTTATTTTATTATATTATATAGATGTGATATTTAGTTTTTTTAAATACAACCTTCACATATAACACTATTGAGTTTAGTCTATAAATATAGATAATGAATTACTCGAATTGAGTAACTATGAAATTATATATTTTTTTAAATTAAAATCAACTCATCATAACAAAAATCAACGTATAAAGTGAATAATTATTTTTCTGATAAATCTATTTAAAACTCTATTAATATATGTGGAACTAATTATTTTTCTTGTTGAACTTTATTAGATAAATATATAGTCAATTAAAAACTTCATTTTTTTAAAACACAAGTAAGTCTCACGAATATTTCTTAAAGAATTATAATTTTTTTAACGATAAAACATAATAACATTAAAAAAATATGTTTATAGAATATATATTAACATCACTCCCTTATAGCTAGCTTACCTATTAAACTTTCTCCTTTTTTTTTTTATTACAATAGAATGAAATTTTCTCTTCTACTGGGTACTTAATTGGAACTGAAACTAATGTTTCTCCATTTAGGACACCAAAAAATGTTAGCCAGACACGTGTCCACAGAGAATTGGAAGAATACGATATTTCAACGCCTTCCATCGATCATGCAACGTGCCATTTCATGACCCTACAGAATCTTTTCCCAGCCAACAACAATGAATACAAGTAGATTTGTGGATATGACATTGAGATAAAAGGATAAGCCAAAAGACATGCCAACCGTCGGATTCCAAATATCGCACAAACCAACCGTGGATCATAAACAGAGCACAACAACCACATGAATGGTTCCCAAACGAAATACATATGAAACAAGCCATTCACAAAACAAAAAAACCAACCACATTTTCATCTTCAATAATCAATCTATTTTTTTTTTCTTTGTCACCACCGCCATAAGTAGTTCAACATGACCACCGTTACAACACAGGCTTCTGCGGCCATTTTCCGGCCATGTGCTTCGAAATCGAGGTTCCTTACCGGATCATCCGGTAAACTGAACAGAGAAGTGGCTATTAGACCAATTGGTTTTTCTCCTTCTGCCTCTTTTAAGGTTGAAGCCAAGAAAGGAGAGTGGTTACCTGGATTGTCCTCCCCAGGTTACCTCACTGGCAGGTATGTAAATGCTATATCGTAGCATCAATATTTTATTGTATACTTAATTGCATTTTTGTTCTGGTATTTTATCACACTCACAAAACTAGTCTCCTAATGTCTCTCAATCATCATATTTATTGTAGTTTTGGTCCAACTTATATTTGTTACCCCTATATAGTGATTTTTGTCTCCAAAAATGGAGATTTTTGGCCCTATAGTAGTTTGGAAGAGAAAATATTTTTGGTTTAAAAATTTTAGGTTGAAACCATAATTGCAACAAATATGATAGTTGATGGACTAAAATGTTCAATTGTAAAATAATGCAACTATTAATTAAGTAATTGGATTCAAGTGGTTAATAAATTTTAGTTAAAGACGATTCGTTTCAGAGAATTAGAGTTCGAATCTTGACTAGAATAATTTTTGGTCTAGGGAGACTCTTTAATAAAATAGAAGACCAAATGTGCAATTGAACATTTAATTATATAGAACAATTCTTGCATTTGTCTAGAATCCGTCAAGTAAAATTAGTAAAATAGATATTAAATCTTGTTCTCAAGTAAGTTTAATATTATTGTATACTTTTGATTGTTTATGCCAAGTAAATAAATGTTTAACGAAAAAGGATTATAACATTCATGTTTCAAAGAGTTTGGTTGTGATTTATAGACAAAATATATCAATTTTTGTTGACTAAATTATAACTCTATTGTCTTTTATAAAAAAGACCAAATGATAGTATCTTAAGAGGGTGGATTCTACCCAGACTCCCCAACAATAACTTAGTGAAACTGAAAATGAATGCATTATGTATAGTTAATAACATGTTAATTTGTTTGTTGTGTGTTGTTATTAGTCTTCCTGGTGACAATGGGTTTGATCCATTGGCACTTGCTGAGGATCCAGAGAACTTGAAATGGTTTGTTCAAGCTGAGCTTGTGAATGGACGTTGGGCCATGTTGGGTGTTGCAGGGATGTTACTCCCTGAGGTATTCACCAATATTGGAATTATCAATGTTCCAAAATGGTATGATGCTGGGAAAGAAGAGTACTTTGCTTCATCTTCAACCCTCTTTGTGATTGAGTTCATTCTGTTCCATTATGTTGAGATAAGAAGATGGCAAGACATTAAGAACCCTGGTAGTGTTAACCAAGATCCTATCTTCAAGCAATACAGCTTGCCTCCAAATGAGGTTGGATACCCCGGTGGCATTTTTAACCCCTTGAACTTTGCACCAACTTTGGAGGCTAAAGAGAAGGAACTTGCCAATGGTAAATGCTTTATTTATTTATTTATTTATTTATTTATTTATTTATTTATTTATTTATTTATTATGTCTTGTTACATCTCAAATATTACAGGGTTAAATATGTTGTTGACACTTAATTAACAAATATTGTTTTTAGTTTTTATACAAATTTTATTTGATTAAAATAATAGTATATTTTTTGTCGTCCTTAGTCTCTTATTAGAGATTAAAACTATTTTTGATCGTTGTCTCTTACCAATTACGGTTGGATATTTTGCTCCCACTCAAGGTGACTTGAGTTCAAGTTTAAAAATCTACAATTGATAGGTTATATATAAATTTCATTGTAAATCTTTAAAGAGATAGGTGAATCTCCCTTATCATGAGAATCCCTAATCTAAATTTTCTCTATATTAAAAAAAAGAGATTAAAAAGCGTATACTTGCATTTTTGGGGATAAAAGCTATTAAATTTGTTAAAAAAAATATATTTAATCCATTTTTTTATAGTTATGAGTTTGTTGGGTTAAACTTGTTTATTTATAATGTTTGCAGGGAGATTGGCAATGTTGGCATTTTTGGGATTTATAGTTCAGCACAACGTGACAGGCAAAGGACCATTTGATAACCTCTTGCAGCACCTTTCTGATCCATGGCACAACACCATTATTCAAACACTGAGTGGCAACTAAAAACTTTGTTGTATTCAATTAATGACATGAAAGCCTATTTTCTAATGTATGAAAGACAGTTGGGCATGATTGTTAAAATCCATAATCTATTTTCATGTACAGAGGAACTAAGATGGTTTGATATTGTTCTTTATATTCTCAAGTTTATTAACTAGCAATCAAACATCAAGTACAACAATTTTCCAAAATGTTAAATTTACTTACATCTTCCGCAAGATTAAACCCGGTTCTTCAACCAACATCTTGTATTTTAAGGATTGAAGAACCGAGTTTTTCTTGAAAAGATCTCTTGAAAAATTACACACAGAGAGAGACTTGTCTCTTATATGGGTTTACTTGGATCAACTCAGGTTTGTCGGGGTTTAATGCCACTTTTAGAGGGTTTAGGCATAAAGAATAAAAAATGCTTTCAATTAAAACTAACCAAAATCACAATCTACGATGAAAAGAATGCTTATCCTATGGGCTATGGTAGCCATTTTCATTCTACTAAGCAACGCCACAAGTTCTAGAAGCAAAGATTGGAAAAAAACATTCCCACCCAAAGATTTTTAGAAATTTATAGTCTGATTGTTGTTTGTACAATAAACGATAAGCATAATTGTGATAGTAAGGATGGCATGATCCCAAAAATGGTATGATAAGTTGGCTTGAGTAAGTTATGACAAGCCTGTATCTACTACATGTGTGTATGTTTTCTCTCAACTAATCCATTTCGGTGATGGGTGTGAGGATATATTGAAATGAGAAAAAAAAAATACAAGAGAAAATTGGAATTGCGTTTTTAAAGTTTTAAAACCTTCTCATAATTTTGCTCTAGACTCCTTGACATTCTTGTCTTCTTTCATAGTTAACAAATAAAACATCAAGGATATTCTTTGTTTCTTTGTCACTAATATTATCAAACTCTTCAAAAGTAATAGCGTTCATCATGAAGGTTCTTTCTTTATGATTCATCTTGAAATTCTTTTGTTGATCACCATCTAGTTGTTTTCTTGCTATGACAATACTATTTGCATCTTTTGGATCTACATATCTTTCTCTAACCCAAATCCCCATAGTTGAGGATTTTGATAAATGATGAAACTTCACGGTTTATCTTTCCAATACTCAAATCTCTCTCCATCAAATAGTGGAGTTCTTTTATTTTTTTATTTTTTTATTTTTTTTATTTTTTATGTTTCTACCTGAAGCTTCATCACCAGAGTTAAGCATCTTTTAGTCACAAGTTCTTAAGATTTTTTCTAAAATACAGTAATGTGCTCAACCAAAAGACTGAGCTTTGATGCCAATTGAACATGAGAAACACAAGAAGTGGAGATTTGATTTATGTATAAAAACTTTTCTTTTTTTAAAATGAATGACTTAAAACCTTTTGAAAACAATGTTTCTTAGATAAAGAGATACTAGAAAGAATAAGAACAAAAACAATTTATCATTGTTCACTAACAACACGATAGCAATGTCCAATCGTTTCAACTTGAAGGATTTCTCCAATAAATCAAACTATTTTTTCTTTTTAATCACTAGAACATAAAACTGTCTTCATGACTATGTTATAGTCTTCTTAAACTTCTAACTTAGTATGCTAAAGCTTTTGTGGTTACACCCACTAATGGGGTAAGTTACAAGGATGTAATAATTTGTGAATTACAAGATAAATCTCAACAACGGATAGAGATATTAATCTCTAAATACACGTGAATATTTTTCAGTTGAAAGTGTTTTGGAAATAAGATCACTTGAGGTATTGATTTTTGATTTTGTAGAGTGATTGCAAATAACTTTTTTGCATCAGAATTTTAAAATTGACGCATGAGTACTTTTATAGCACTTGGAATTAAGTCGTTATTTTTCATACTGTTGTAGGGAA
>NC_021164.2:38202281-38206088 GCF_000331145.2 Cicer arietinum
TAGGGAAAGTTGCATATAACTTGTACGATCTTGTACTATTTAGGCTACTTGATGTGAATTTCAAAATTGATAGTTGTCCTTTTCCACAGCTTAAAATCTTCTTCAAAGAATATTCTTGTTCAAGACAAATGCAAACATTAATGGGTGTAACCTCATAAAGAACAAATATTTGTTATTGATGTTTTGTTGATAGTAAAGAAATAGAAGAATTATCAATTGCATGGTTACTGGAAGTATGCAGATAGTTTAAGACATAACAAGGATATGCCTTATCGACTATCTGACATGATTTGCTTAAACAATTCTGACTTAATTAGTGATAATTTTCTATGTGTGAAACACATAAAATATATTTTCAACTAATAAACAAGTGAATATATTTACTAGTGAAATAGCTAGTTATAACTTAGAAGAAAAGTTATGTTGAACCAAGCCCCGTGAAACTCTTCTCTATAGATATTTGTTAACATTAATTAGGGGAAACCCATCCTCCGAATAAGAAGATAAATCACAAATGGAATATTAGAACAAATGGCTCTAGTCCAAACCACTTATGAGTAGTCATCTAGAAGTGATGAGTAGAAGAATTGAAACTGATAAAGCGTCCCAAAGAGAAATCAAGTAATCAATCTTCTAATGAGAAGACAATGAACATGATATTCCTCTAGTCTACGTTTGTCTAACTCTAAATATCAAAAAATATCACAAAAGCTCAAGTAGCCTTTGCTGCAATGGTCTACAAATATCAAATGTAAATAGACAGTAGACTATGCCTATCCCCAATGAATCTGTTTCTCAACGGATACATTTTAAAAGCTATAAATAGGAGCTTCTTTGATCTGAAGAAAATGATGACTATGTCTGACTTGTGATAATGTTATCTAGGTGAGAATGAGAGAGAAGAATGGTCTAATATAGAGAAAGATATGTTCATATTTGATAGAAAATTTCAAGAAAACAATTAAACATGAGTATGAAATGTAATACCCTCTCTTTTGAGAGTAATTAGATTTCTCTTTAAATCAATCAAATAGATAAAAAAAAATTCGTTATGAATGAATTGTTTTACTTCAATTGATATAATATTTTAATTTTGTAAATAATCTCTCAATGTGAGTTGGAATCATAGAAATGATTTTGTATCAAATTAGATACAAACACAAACCTTTGTAAACGGCCCGATAGTGACAATATCTTTTAAATTTATTTTAATAGGGTGGTGAGAGGTTGAGAGTGAATTGACATGGAAAGAGTTTAAATAATACTCAATCTAGAGAGACTTGGATACTACTTGGTTCCTCGCGTAATATAGATGTTTTGCTAAGATTACTAAGAGCATCTCCAATGGTAGCAAAATAAGTTCGTTAGCTAGCGTGTAGTTACGTAAAATTCAGTTTTTGGTGAGTTCACTGTTGGAGTTGTGCCAACCTTTCATTACGGTTCTCTCAAAAAAGAACTTACTTTCATAATTTAATAATAATAAAATTATAACCATTATATTTTTTTTATTAATTTATTAATAATAATAAATTTATTACCGTTCGTGGGCTCTATTTAATGAACTCATGTTGAGTCACCGTTGTAAAAAATGAATGAGTTGCTTCAAGATGATGTGACACAGTTGACCTTGTTTAATGAACTCATATTGAGTTCATAATTGGAGATGCTTTAAGAAAACTATAGGTTTTTCTAATACTAGCATGAAGAGGCGGTTACTACATTACTTAAACCTAAAGAGGTACTATATAAACTCAAGTCAAGAGATAGACTATGTTAGTATTCCTGAGGAATCTATAGAGTATACCTCCATCAAATTTTTGTTTTAACTAAAAGATAAACTTTTGATAAAAAAATCTATTTTAAAAATATGCTTAGAAAATCCACAAGACCGACCAAACAACCGGCTTATTAAGGAGATTTTTGTTTGCAAATCCACATCATTTTAATATCATATTTCAAACTTCATTACCTATTCAAAACTTTCCCCAAAATATCGTCATTATCCCAAGTAGATGGCAGTAATGGAACTTGAGATAGATACACTTTCTCATTCATTCAATCAACAGTTTCTTGCTCTAAAATTGAGTTCTCAAATGTTCTTTGAATGCTTTGAATACATATCAATCATAAAGGAGTCGTGATTTTGACTCTTACATTTAAGCAAGGATTAAGCCACCAATTACTCTATTCTTTATCCCAAAATCCTAACAACGAGCTTATAACCCAGAAAATTTGAACTTGTTATTTCAACTTGCAGGCTAAAGAATGATGCAATTGGCTTCCTCAATTACCCAATCTAAATAGAACTGATTATATATAAAGCATGGTTCGTTCCTCCAACCTATCAATTATTGTTATCATTATATTTTTTTCTAACATATATAGTATGAAAATATAAACAACACAATCATTAATTTAAAATTTTACCCCAATAACCTATATAGATTAAGGTACTAACCAACATCATCTCGTAAGCACGACATTTTCACTGCCGCAAGAGTATTGGCATATACATAGTCACCAAGTAATTACAATTCATGACATATAGGACGGTAATTGCAGCAAAATAGGGTCACTCACATATTTACATACTAATACAGAAGGCCAGAATGGTAAATAATAGGATTATCAGTATAACTTTTATCACATATTACATATAACATTCGAAAGATCATATAAACCTCAAAATCTACCTCTAGAATCATTTCAAGTGGTTATTATTTTTTAATTATTCTTCTCCATTCTTTGAACAACCCATTAAGTATTGAAAAATTCTCTCATTAATAATTTTATAGAAATTAATTTAATTCTAACATAATAAGAATAATATTTGTATTCCTTAATTAATAATTTGAACTATACACTTAACTATCTATATTACATATCTATAGAAAATCCTTTCGGTTCTAGGAAAGCCATAAGCATACACTCTTGAGGCGAATAAACCATTTAAACAAGAACCACACTCTAATACCATTTGGACGGCTATATGTTTTCACGTAACCTAAAGAGAGTGAATAAATTATTTGATATGCAAGCGAAAAGTGTTGTTTAGAAAACGTTTACAAAAAATTTCAATACACTATTGGATTCAATTCAGCAAATGTCACTTCAACTCGTAACCATGACAACGTTCCCTTCAACTCTTTGATTATGATGAATTTGACTAAGAAGTCTCCCTTAATCTAGTCAAAATTTTCCACTTTGCATGCTGCTACAAATAGATTCCAGTCATGGTGGAACACATATTTTTCTTCTTACCAACTAGAATTGTCAGCATGGTATGATAGGATTCTTGTTGGTTTTGTGGTTGAATCCATAGATTCTCACCCCGAAGGTAAACTTTCATCTCAACAATTCCAGTACTCTTGAAGTTTTACTCTTACAATTTTTATTCCTAAAAAATGTGTTTGTCACATTTTTTCAGAAATATGCTCATAGGTAACGGTCCAAAAAATGCTCTTAAAGGGTGAAAACATCCAAATTTGAGAATGGGTATTGGTGGACCCACATCACATATAAAGGTGAAACATTGTATGGCAATCTTGAAATATGGAGAATTAAAAAAAGTATCCAAATAGTATTTGTATTAGAACTGAAATGGACGATAGAGAAAAAGTATCAAGAAAATGCAGATTATATTGGTTAATTGATCATACTCAAAAATATTGTCCAAATGTTACGAACAACTCTAATCAATCTATGTAATTTTAATAAAATTTGTGTTGTTGTTTTTTATGAATGAATTATGTTATATATATATATATATATATATATATATATATATATATATATATATATATTTGT
>NC_021164.2:38206480-38212012 GCF_000331145.2 Cicer arietinum
ATATATATATATATATATATATATTTGTTAATTTAAAAATGAATTGGATGTAAAAAAAAATCCCTTAAAGAAGTCGCTTTAAATCACAAAACTTAAGCTTTATTAAGTAAGTCGCTATTTGCAAATGTGACTTGTAACCAAGTAAAAGAAAAAGATATTTTGGTATATAACTTGAGCTTCATTAAAATTTTCAACATTAACTATTTTGTTTTTCAACAACTTCAAATAATTAAAATTATAACTTAGCAACAAGAAAATTTCATTCCAACGCTTCTTTTTTAATCTTTCTGAAATATTCAAAAAGCAACAACACTTTAATTTGTTGAAACTATAATCTTTTTTAAGTATGTCTTTTTCTCTTTTCAAAGTTTCCAATACAACTATGAAAAACTCATATTTTGTTTTTAAAAATTTATAGAAAAAATTCTCCATGACCTATTTCTCTCCATTACTTTTTCCTTACAATATGACATAAGACAGAAAAATATTTCAGAAATTCCAACCTTCGTTAAGGTATGAGATGTAAAACTGAGACAATTACTTTTATGAAGGTTATATTAGTGATATCATTGTTGTTGAATAATATGGAAAATACTTATAGAGGAATAATCTTTAGTCTTAATAAATCAGCCACCTTTAAACTCTAGAGCCAACATCTACCATGGAGGTGTGACTCTTGTTTTTTAGTTTGACATTAAATCTCTTGAAACTTATTCAACTATATTATAACATGTTCCCATATTCTCATAAGTCTATTTTAAATTTACTCTACAAATATTTATATTGCAGCAACATGTGGGTAAATGCGGCCTAAATTGCAGCTGTTCTTATTGTTGCAACGACTTCAAAATTTGTAATATTGTGAGTACGATTGCAGTTACAAACAACAATTTGAAATCATAATCTACAGAACTTCAGATTTATATATAATGAATATTTTTGTTCTTTATGTTTCTAAAAATTTCTACCAAAGAAAGTTGTAGAAGATAACGTATTAGACCACAAGACTATAACTATAATATACATATATTCTCATCACTACAAGAAATTTTACCTTTAATGACCCTGAAAATTTGTAGGTAAAGGTATACCAACCGTAGGGATAACCAAAATTACCTATAGCGGCGGAGTTTTTTTTTCGTGGTATATAATTACCCAATATCTACATATTTTTCCCGTTGTTATAGGATATAGTGATAGAATTTTTTCCGTTACAGTAAACATTTGATTTTACCTACGGACATTTCACCGTTGGTATATACCTTAGCCATAATTTTTAAACGTTATACCTACTGTTTTGATTTTGTCGCTATACAATTAAGTGACAACTTATTTATATTGGTATAGGTTTTAACATTAATAAATTTGCTATAAATATTAATTTTTTGTTATCAACAAAAATTATATAATAATTTAAATTTTTATTTTATAAAATTAACCAAATATAAATACACGATGAAATATATATAAGATAAAATGTGTTCATCATATATATTAAAAATTAACATAAAAGTCTTACAACGATAAACCAATAGTTAAACAATGTTCACCATAGTGCACTGTGGAGTATTTTTACTTAGTAGTGGAAAACATTATCTTACCAACATTTATAATAGACATCTTATGTCATACATAACAATCTCAAAAAAACATTAAGAAATTGAATTCACTAAATTGCCAATATTTCATCTTCAACAACTGAATAAATACACGATTCAATATAAAATTATTACTAATAAAATAGAGAAAATATTAATAATTTTAATCAAAATTAACTAATACTATCTAATTACCATTTTCATTATTTTCATTGTTGTTTGGACTAAATGAATTCAAATGGTTTTGAGCACTAGTAGCATCAGGAACCTATCACAAAAAATAGAAAATATTACTTAAGAAAAATAAGTATGAAACTTATGAAGCTAGTTGGATAAGATTAATAACTTATGATATATATGCATTGCAGTTTGTATTATATCATTCACATCTTCTCTAGAAAATTGATTTTGAATTAAAGTCATCATGACATTTCCTAACAAGTTTTCCATATTCTTAACTCTTTCGCGCAACTCTTCATTTTCAGATACACAAACCTTCGATTTTTTAGAATGAGGAATCTTGCCCATACATCGCACACGTTCGTTTTTATCAGGTCCTTGTACTTGATAAAATATGTCATCCTTCCAAGACATAGAACCTTGTGTGTCTTGGGTTGATTGAGAAGTTTCAGCCTCATTATTATGTTTTTTTAGTTCTTCCTAAAAAATAAAATAAAAATTATTAATGACAGGTCCTTGTTTTTGATAAAATATGTCATCCTTCCAATACATAGAACATTGTGTGTCTTGGGTTGATTGAGAAGTTTCAGCCTCATTACTATGTTTTTTTAGTTCTTCCTAAAAAAAAAAAAAAAATTATTAATGATTGAAAATACCAAATTGAAATTGACATTCAAAGCATGTAGTACTACAATAAGATCCAATTAAAAAACATCAACACTGCATATAGGCTAACAAGTACAACATCTCCTAAAAGGTCAAGTAAAAAACCAATACAATCATCATACAAATAAGAATGAAAACAATTGGAAATAAAATTCAACACTTTGTCAAACTTTATTTATACACATTTTATATATTTGTACCGTTTAATTATTATCAAAACTTAGAATCATTCACGCAGCCTTTTCATTGACAATTGATTCGTCTTAACGAGTGCGTGTATCAATGTAAATCTTTTTACGTCCAGGCAACACTCCTTTGCCCTTTTTTATCTACAACCAAACAAATAAGTTAAATGCATTATCAGCTTCAACTTCAAGCCATTCTCTATTAGCCATTTGGGAAAATCAACTGAAAATGGATGATGCAAATTTTTAAAATTAATAAGTTTTTTTCCCCTTTTTTTTATTGTTTTAACACAAAGAAAAATTAAAGACAAAGGCAACTAAAAATATAATCAAATTTCAAACACATAATGCAAGTCCTAAAAAATGAACAAGCTGAAAATTCGAAAGCACAACTTGCTAAGTATAATCAAGCTATTAAAAAAGGAACTCCCATGGTGTCATCTGATTTTTTTCTTTTAAAAAATGGAAGATCATGCAAACATTATCATTAATAAAGCAAATTAGTCATCAATTGTTTTTCTTTTTATTTTCATTTTCCATTCCTCTATTTGAATACATATATATTTATCCTGATACTGATGCACTCTAGCTTCACCATACTTCACGGTTCAAACCAACTTCAAACTCCAACAAATAAGTGAACTTTATCCATCTATAGATTTGAAAAGAGCGTCAAAAAAATTTCTTGTTTTTTTTTAAGAACAAATAATTTGTTAAGAACATGGTATTCAACAACAACATTGGATCAACAAGAACAACGTGTAAATCCTTCTTCAGGTGGTTTGACACGTTATCGATCAGAACCATGTTCTTATTTCAACAACATCATTGACAGAGAATGCTACAAACATGTTTTCAATCGACCTTCAAGTCCAAAAATAGAACGAATTTAGGCTCAGAAACAAAACGAATTTTCTCAGAAATTCTAGTATGAACCCTAACTTTCAATCAAACTCACAAAAAATCAAAATTAATCACTAAAATGAACCCTAACTCTCAATCAAAATCGCAAAAAATTCAAAACAACACAAAAATTACATATAACTAAGGTCACAACTTAAGGTGGGGCGAAAATTCATAAATAGTACAGAAATTCAAAATTTACCGGTGGTGCGAGAATGGTGGTCACAAGGTCAGGTCACGATGGGTGATGACTCTTCATCATATGCATATTTTCCCACTATTTTAGTCTTACTTATCCTCAATCATTAATTAAATTAAGGATTTATTTGATATATTTTGTTGATTTTTGTTCTTTGAGTTAATAATTTTTTTTTGTTTTATTTTAGTGATTAAGCAGGAATTTTTTGTAATTTTACATTGCGTTGTGTTTTAGTGTAGTGCTGAATTTTGGTGAGAAATCAACGTGACATATGTAGAGTATTTCATCCATATTTGGAGTTGTAGATGTCTAATTGGAGTCAAACCAAGTGCAAATGAAAGCTAAGATCCATAGCTACAACGTTCATAAAGACACCAGAACCAAATTCAGACTCGAAAGAGGAGAAAAATGCAATATACGCCGGACAACAGATGATGAGTGCGCCCAAGCGCACCTGAAGCGCTTTTTCCAGCATTTGCTACAGCATAAACGCGCCTGGGGCGCGCGACGCGCACGAGCAACCATAAAAATGCAGATTTTTACTGTTTTAGGGATCTTTTTGACTCTTGGGAAGTTGGGAGACTTGTGCCCTAGCATAGAAACTCAAAGACGGCCGTTTCTAACATCATTGGAGCAGTTTTATCAAGAATCATCCATGAATCCTTCTTGTAATTCTTCTCTAATCTCTATCTCTTTTATCTCTGTCATGAGTAACTAAACCCTATTTGTTAGGGATGAGCGTAACAAGATGAAACCCTTATTTTTATGATTTGATTTCTGTTTATATGAATGAGTTTATTGAATTATTTTTCTCATCTCTGTGCTTAATGCTTTTTATAGCTTGATCAACATTAAAATGTTCTACGATTTGTATTTTGAAACGGAAGTGGACTTTACGAATGCTTGAGATGAGAAATTCATGAATTTGTAGTCTAGACATAAGTGCAAGTCATGAAATCAATTAAATTAGTTGCAAAGCAATAATTTACAAGATAATTTCTATACGGTAATGCTTAATTCTAATCTTAAATCTACTAAGGAATTAGGGGTTACTTTGGAATTAAAGGTTCTATCACTAAGACATTAGGGCAAGAATAATAAAGAGAATTCGGTAATAATTCAATAAAGGAATTCAATAACTAGGATCCAATTAGACACCAAGGTTGGATTCGAAGTGAATTCAGTAATTAAATATAATTCGATAGTAAAACGCAATCCTTGAGTTCGACACTCGGTACTACCGTTTTAATTATTACTTGCAACAATTCAGTACACTTGCTGAAACGCTATCAAGATTTTGGCGCCGTTGTTGGGGATTGTCAATTCACTATTGAATTTAATTTATTTACTTAATTGAAATTCTTTGTTCTGCAATAAATTATTTTTTATTTTATTTTTTATTTGTTGAACTTGCTAATGTCATGTCTAGTGGTTTGTCTCTTCTTTGTTTGAGATAACTATTCGCTGTAGAGCATGGAAGATTATAATGATGATATTCTACTACAATTAAATGAAGAGTGTGATACTTGTCTTATTTCGGGTATATGTCGCATGATTGAGGGGCAAATCTTAAGCTATAGATTTTTAAAATATCACCCTCAGATCCCTCCGATGCAGCCTCTTAGGTGTGACTTTTACGGAGAAGCACATAAGAATGGAAATTGTGCTGATGACCTTGCCGAACTAGTAGAATATGAAGATTTTTTCTCTCACAGTTACAGAAAACGACGAGTGTTATATTAAAAAGATCTATTGCGAACAAATTCTACCTCCTAAAATTCTATCCAAAGAATCAAATGAC
>NC_021164.2:38212344-38260012 GCF_000331145.2 Cicer arietinum
ACATCACAAAGTAAAACTGATTGAAACAAATCGATTGGGAAATCGATTGGGTAAGTCACAGGGACAATCCATTTACTAGGCTAATCGATTGGCAAATCGATTGCTTAGATAATATCTCAAAAGTAACATGATCTGTGACAAACACAATCGATTGGACAATCTATTGTGAGAATTTCAATCATGTTAAGTTTGGTATCAATCGATTGAGAAATCGATTGAACTAAACAACTAGTAAGAACTTTTCAGAAAAATACTACCAAATCGATTGGCACTCCGATTAACATGAAATTAGCTAAGTTCCTATTTTAAACACAATCGATTGGCAAATCGATTGACACAAATATTTGAAATCACAGGGAACTCTCAGTTCGTGGTCAAATCGATTATGTGTATTTTGTGAATCGATTATGTGACTTAGTAAATCGATTAAGTAATCGATTGGTGTGACTTTATTATTGGAACAAAACACCTGACATCGATTATGCAATCGATTCATATAAGTCTGCACATAATTTACTGAAAATTGTTTTTAAAAGAATCGATTGGGAAATCGACTGGTTTGTATAGTTTCAAGATTCAAGAAAAACAAGACTTGCGATAATCGATTGGAAAATCGATTAAGCCCGTTTTATAACTTTAATGAATCGATTGGTAAATCGATTTATTAGTTGTTTTTCAGAAACTATATAAACAGTTTTCAATCTTTTTCTCATTAACACATAACAATACTTGAATATACTTCAGAACACTGAAGAACTCTTAAGAACTTTTTGATCACATTCTGATATTGCTTATTCAGATCAAGACCAAAAGATTATCCATAATCATTAAGAGAGCTGAAAAAGAATTCTTGAGAGAAAAAGACAATGTTCTCACAAACATTCAAATGAACAACCAGATTCTTGTGAGATACATTGATAGAGATTGAAGACAAAATTTGTACTACTTTTATTTCTTTCTGTAAACAAAGTATTGTAAATAAACAACTGTGCAAAATCCAGTGGGAAAAACTGGTGGCGATCTTCTTGGATGAGAGGCCTCATCAAGAAGGAGCTGGACTTGATCTTGTGTGAGTCTGACGAGTGACTGCAAGGATCAAGGGGTTAAGCAATAGGAAAGATTTCGAGTTAGATAGATAAGTTTCGAGGAAACTGGATAAATCTATAAAAGAGTCTCATTTCTTTCTATTGAAGAAAAAGCTGAAATCTAGTTGGATTGTCTGGACTAGATGTAGGCTGTCATAGTGACAGCTGAACCAGGATAAACCTCGGTGCATTCTATCCCTTATCTTTTTACTTTTTATGTTTGATCTTGTATGCTATGTTATATTTCCGCTGCACATAAATCTGAATAAATCTTGCATCGTATGATTGATTGTATGTTCGATCCTGATTGTATGCTAGACGTATTTTGTTTTCTATATTGCTTTTATTTGTTAAATACTGTCATATTCTGTAATAACGAGGTCATAATAATCAACAAGACTCTCACATTACGGACGTTTTGGTTGAATTCATGAAGAATAACATAGTTTCAATTGAAAGATTTGAAAGTCAATGTGAGAGGTTATTTGAGCAAATGGTTAAGTTTGAGAAGATGGAGGAGAAGTTGAAGATTGAAGATAATTTCATTGTTGTGGTAGAAGAAGATAAGCAAGAGGAAAAGAGGAACAAGAAAAAGAAAAAAAAAAGAAGAGATTGATAAAGTTCGAGATTCAATCTATGCATTCTTTATCAATGTCCAATTGAGAAGGACATGGAAACAACATCTTTTATTTCTTAACTTCATGGAATTTCTACCAAACAAAAAGAAAAAGAAGGATGATGTGTTCTTCCTATCATATATGCCACCTTGACAGTAGTTGAGACGTCAAGCTCAAGACACTAAATGAGCGTTTATTGGGAGGCAACCCAATTTTATATCCTTTGCACCATATTTATTTATTGCATTTCAGATTTATTTTACTCCATTTAGTTCCAATTTTAGTCTCTAATTGCTAGTTCTTTTAGATTTGATGTTTGGTATGAGCAAGGAATCAAAAAGATGCGTTGAGAAGCGATTGTACCATTCCAAATGACAGAACACGCGCCCAAGCGCGCCTGAAGCATTGTTTCCAGGTGTTGCTACTGCCAACGCGCGCCTGAAGCGCGCCCAAGCGCGCCTAAAGCGCTTTTTCCAAACACTAGGAGGCATGTTTTATGCTGATCTATTTGCACCTCACCAGTATACTCGCGACCATAGGAACAAGAGCGGATGATCTAAACGAGAATCCTTGAACTACTAAACTAAGAGAAGTTTTATTTCCTTTTATTTTCTCTTACTATTGTTTGTCCTGTTTCTTTCCGTTTTCTCGTTTTCTTTGTTTAATGTTAGTGTATTGTGACTTTCTTTTCTTCATGTTTTTTTTTTCCTTTCACTAAATCTGTACTATGATGAAACAGTTGTACTGACTTGCACTTAATCTTAAAGTTTCTGTTTGTGATTTTGAAAGTTAAATTTCATTTCTTAGATTATGTTATTACTCAAGTCGACAACCCTTCTTAATGCACGCATTCTTGATTAGTAAATGGTTGTAGAAGGCTAATATGCCATCAATTTTTCAAAAATACAATTTTAACTTTTCAGAAGCATGTTGGCTTTATTTTGATTGTTCATACTCTCTCTTATTATCCTAGTTGTGAGCTTTTGAGCCTAAACACTTAAATTTTTTGTTGTGTGATTATCCAGACATGTATTATCCCTCGAGAGCTTGCACTAATTCTGACTTGCATCACTTGTAATTTATGCATACATTGAGGCAATTTTATTGGTCGTTTGAGCCTTTCTAACTACCCGATGAAAATTTTACCCTTTGCTAGCCCCTTTGAGCCTTGCCCTTTTATTTCGGTTACTAGCCACATTACAAGCCAAACACCTAACTTTAATTAAATCACCTTACTTGGAGTTAGGTAGAAAAAAATTCTTGTCTTGATAAAATTCTAAGTTTGGGGTTGCTAATGGGATATCAACTTTTTAAGTTTGGGGTGGTGATTCTCACAAAAAGAAAATTAAAAAAAAAGTAAAATCAATTTGTGTACTTTGGTAAATAATATCTTCTTGGTTCTTTTGTCAATGTTTGAGAATCTCAATAATGAAAAGGTGAAGAAAAAAAATGGTAGAATAAGGTGGAAATGTATGCCTAACTCCAAGTGGTAAAGCCTACTATCCTAAAATGTCTTACCCTTACCTAAGCCTCATTACAACCCGAAAGTCTTCCAAAAATGTATGTGTTTACTGCATTGTGATTGCTAACTAGAATTTTTTCAAGCCTATGGTAGCGTGATGCATGTTCTAGGATTTGAGTGATAAATTCATAACACTTTCTAAACACTTGATAGAAATTTTGGTGAGATTGTGTGAAGAGAGAGCTGAATTTGATGAATGAATGCCAAGGTGTACAAATCTTGTTATCTTTTTTTTAAAACAACCATAGAGCATGATAAATGTTTTGCAGTAGCAAAAACTTTGAAAATTGAGTTTGATTTAATTTGAGAAATTGAATTTAAGTGTGCATTTAACTGGACCAAATCTGAAATTAATTGTTGCTTGGGGACAAGCAATAGATTAAGTTTGGGGTTGTGATGACTCTTCATCATATGCATATTTTCCCACTATTTTAGTCTTATTTATCCTCAATCATTAATTAAATTAAGGATTTATTTGATATATTTTGTTGATTTTTGTTCTTTGAGTTAATAAAATGTTGTGTTTTATTTTGAGATTAAGTAGGAATTTTTCATAATTTTACATTGCGTTGTGTTTTAGTGCAGTGCTGAATTTTGGTGAGGAATCAACGTGACATATGTAGAGTATTTCAGCCATATCTGGAGTTGTAGATGTCCAATTGGAGTCAAAACAAGTGCAAATGAAAGCTAAGATCCATAGATACAACGTTCATAAAGACACCAGAACCAAATTCAGACTCGAAAGAGGAGCCAAATGCAATATACGCCGGACAGCAGATGCTTAGCGCTTGGAGCGCGCCCAAACGCACCTGAAGCGCTTTTTCCAGCATTTGCTACTGCCCAAACGCGCCTGGGGCACGCGACGCGCACCAGCAACCATAAAAACGCAGATTTTTACTGTTTTAGGGATCTTTTTGACTCTTGGAAAGTTGGGAGACTTGTGCCCTAGCATAGAAACTCAAAGACGACCGTTTCTAACATCATTGGAGCAGTTTTATCAAGAATCATCCATGAATCCTTCTTGTAATTCTTCTCTAATCTCTATCTCTTTTATCTCTGTCATGAGTAACTAAACACTATTTGTTAGGGATGAGTGCAAGATGAAACCCTTATTTTTATGATTTGATTTCTGGTTATATGAATGAGTTTATTGAATTATTTTTCTCATCTTTGTGCTTAATGCTTTTTATTGCTTGATCAACATTAAAATGTTCTACGATTTGTATTTTGAAACGGAAGTGGACTTTACGAATGCTTGAGATGAGAAATTCATGAATTTGTAGTCTAGACATAGGTGCAAGTCATGAAATCAATTAAATTAGTTGCAAAGCAATAATTTACAAGATAATTTCTATACGGTAATGCTTAATTCTAATCTTAAATCTACTAAGGAATTAGGGGTTACTTTGGAATTAAAGGTTCTGTCACTAAGACATTAGGGCAAGAATAATAAAGAGAATTCGGTAATAGTTCAATAAAGGAATTCAATAACTAGGATCAAATTAGACACCAAGGTTGGATTCAAAGTGAAACTCATCCCTAACATTTTTCTCATTATAAATGATCAATTTTATTACTGTTGTTAATTTCAAATATTATTTCAATCAATTCGGAAACTTTTTGTTCAATTTCAGTAATTAAATATAATTCGATAGTAAAACGCAATCCTTGAGTTCGACACTCGGTACTACCGTTTTAATTATTACTTGCAACGATTCAGTACACTTGTTGAAACGCTATCAATGGGGTTGGTGGTCACTTTGTCGTCGTGGATGTAGTGCAAAAACAATGACAGCGACGACGAGAACAGTGGATGTGATGCGAGAACGGTCAAAGCAACGACCTGAGCGGTGGATGTGGTGCGAGAACGGTGGTCACAGCTCGAGATTGAACGAAGGTGAGAAGGCAACAGATTAGGGCTCGGGATTGATCGACGATGAGAAGGAGAAGGCAACGGATTGAGGCTCGAGATTGAGAGATTAGGGATTTAGAGAATGAGAGGTTTTGGGTCAATGAGGAGAAGGAGTTTAATGTGCTCGAGATTGAGAGGTTATGGATTTAGCAATTGAGAGGTTTTAGGTGAAAGAGAAGAAAGAGTTTAGTTGGCAGTACTAACATTTTGGCTCCATTAATTTTTTTTTCACTTTTGCTTCCCACACCGCTCATTTTACTTCCCACACCCCTCTTTTAAAAATAAAAAAAACCAATATACCTTTCCCTCTATATTCACTTAACCCCATCATTTCTATCTTCATCATCTTCATCTTCATTAACCTAACATCTTCAATCTTCTTCAATCACTTTCATACATTCCATTTTCAATAATCTTGAATCATCTTCAACATCTTCATCATCTTCACATTGTAGTTAAAGTGACTCAACTAGGTACGTATGTTGTTGTGTTTTTTAGTTTCAAATTTTTTCAAAATATGGGTTTTGTACGTGAACTCAGTTCACGTACATTTACGTGAAATGAATTCATGTACCTGATAAACTTAAGAAAACTCAAATGATACATGATTTAGGTTTACGTAGACATATGTGATTTAATATTGTGTACGTTAATGGAGTTTAGGAATTCACATAAGATACGTGAACTAAGTTAACGTATGTGTACGTGAACTCACTTCACGTAGCATCTACGTGAATTGAATTCAAGTAAATGTACGTGGACTGAGTTCACGTACAAGTCATATTATTGAAACATATGAACCTTACGTGAACTGAGTTCTTATATGTTTACTTGAATTCAATTCACGTAGATAATACGTGAAGTGAGTTCACGTAATGCTCAAAATTGTGAATTTTATTTTTTTGGTTTTAGGAGTTAGGGTTTTTTATGTTATATTTATGTTATTTTTTGGATGCAGATAAATGGATCAAGGGGGAGATAACAAGTGACGAAATGTATGAAGGTTTGGAACCTGATTTTGAGAAAATGTATGATGATTTGGATCCTGATTTTGAAGAAATGTATGATGATTTGGAATCTAATTTTGACGCTATGAATGACAGAGTTGAACTTGTTATGATTGATGTGACTGATGTGTTTACCACCGGCATGATGTTTGATACATGAGATGATTTATTGAAATGGGCTAGAAATTTTGGAAGGGAAAATGGAATTGTCGTTGTCATTTTTAGATCTGAAACTGCGACAACACGACCAAGAACAAAGACAAAATGAATTCTTGGTTGTGAAAGAAGCGATAAATATAGACCTTGGAAGAATCCTAATCTTATGAGGAGTACTTGGACTAGAAGATGTGAATGTCCATTTAGATTGAGAGGAACATGATCAAGTGTTGGTGAGGGATGGTATCTGCATGTAATATGTGGTCTCCATAACTACGAATTGGCCAAAAAACTGACTGGTAATTCCTTCTTAGGCCGAATGTCCTAAAACGAGAAAAATGTACTTGATGATATGACGAAGAACTTGGTAAAATCAAAAAACATTTTAATGACACTGAGGGATCATAATGTTGAAGGTTTGACGATAATAAAACAAATTTATAATGCACGTCAAGCATATCGTTCATCACTTAGAGGTAATATAACAGAAATGCAACATCTTTTGACATTGATAAAACGCGACAAATACGTCTATCGATATAGGAAGGTAGAGGGTTCATACGAGTTGAGGGATATATTTTGGGTCCATCCAGACGCTATCACTCTTGTAAATAATTTTCACATAGTATTGATTATGGATAGCACATAAAAGACCTGTAGGTATCGAATGCCATTACTTGAGATTATTGGTGTTACATCTACTAAAATGATATTTTGTGTGGGATTTGCATATCTACAGTTTAAGTGTGCTGATAACTTCGCGTGGGCACTACAAATGTTGAAAGAACAGATTACAAGTCATGAAGTTGAAGTCATCGTTACTGATAGAGACCTTGCTTTGATGAATGCAGTTGAATATGTTTTTCCAAAACCACTGAATTTATTATGTTTGTTTCATATATGCAAGAATGTCGAATCCAAGTGCAAGATGACTGTGTTTCCAAAAAAGAAGCATGTGCAAATAATGAAGGCATGAGAGGCTCTTGTTTACAATTATGATGAGGCTTCGTACTACATGAAGTTGGCTATCTTTGAAGGAATTTGTAGTAGCTATTCTATTTTTATGATTATGTACACGAGCAGTGGTTAATGCCTCACAAGGAAAGGTTTGTTGAGGCGTGGACAAATAGAGTTATGCACTTCGGAAACACCACAACACAAAGGGTTGAGTCGGCGCATTAGAGTTTGAAAATGATATTACAAGATAGTTTGGTGATATATATAGTGTTTGGGAAACCATCAATAGCATGATTGTATTACAACACAATGAGATAATAGCATCATTTGAAAAGAGCATCATTCAAAAGGTGCATCGATATAGTAACAGATTATACGCCAATTTGCATGGTGTTGTGTCCAAAAATGCAATAGATCACATTGCAGCAGAGTATGATCGCGTGGTATGTAGGTATTGATCATATTGAGTGTCGTTGCACGATTAGGACAACACTTGGTCTACCTTGTGCATGTGAAATAGCCAGGTATAGTATGATCCGACGTTCCATTCCATTAGACGATATTCATGTTTGGTGGAGTAAATTAACTTTCCATGTTGATGCATCAAGTAAACCTTCAGAGTTATCTGTGAAACATGAAATAGATGTGTTAGTGAAAAAGTTTGAAGAACTTGGTGTACCTGGAAAAATTTCACTTAAAGGTAAATTACGAGAGATCGCGTATCCATCCACTATACCGATGTGTCCACCTGTTGCCAAGGTTAAAATAAAAGGTGCACCAAAAAAACACAAAAGTAAGGTATCAAAAAGAGATAAATCAACCAATTGTGATCCATCTTGGTGGGAGTTTGTGGATGCAAGTGTTCGATGCAGTGGCACAAATGCGTGTAGCACTATAACAACCAGTAAAGTACAAAAGCTCACACCTCGACCATCAGTCCAAAAATTCACACCTCAACCATCAATTAGCAAAGTTCAATAACCAAGAGTTCTCCTCTTCAAAGATTGGTTTCCAGTTGAAATTCATAAATTCATATATGACGCCGACGGTTATGGTAATTGTGGATATCGTGCAGTTGCAGGTTTACTTGGAATGAGTGAGAACTCTTGGGTATTCATCCGTCAATAGTGTGTGGTAGAGCTTCAAGAGTTCATGTCTCATTATGAGAGAATATTTGGTGTAGAAAATTTTATTCGACAAGTTATACACAATGTGTATGTTGAGCAAGTTGCAATTATGGATAATTGGATGACACTTCCAGAAAATGGGATATGTGATTGCTTCGAAATTTAACTTAGTTTTCATCGCATTCACTTAACCAATTGTAAACATGTTTTCTGCTTCGAAGTCCACCACCAACATCTATGTCAGATCATTGTATGATTGTTATTGCATTTGTTAAGAACTGTCATTTAGTGCAGATATTAATTGTTATAATTATTATTGATAATTTTTATAATTATTATTAATTTATAATTGATAATGGATTTATAATTGTTATTCATTTTAGCAGGTTTACTTAAAGTCATATTCCCATATACCACCAGCAACTAATTTGTGGAAAAAAATAGGCTAAATTACATATGCGGTCCCTTAACTTAATTTCGGGAAAAGTTTTAGTCCTTTATATTTTTTTTCCCGAGTTGGCCCTTTATTTTAATTTTAAGTGACCATTTGATATTTTATGTTTTAAAATGTCAACAATGTTGTCCTTTTTTTTACAAAAATTCAAAAAAATCATCAAATTTTTCAAACAAAACCCATAAAATTCATTATCATCTTCAATAAAATACAAATTTAATCAAATTCATAACTTAAATCTTGAAATAAACTCATATTTTCATTCTTTATTTGATGTTGTTGGAGATGAAAATATGAGTGTATTTGAATATTTGAGTTATGGATTTGATAAAATTTGCATTATATTGAAGATGATTATTAATTTTATGGATTTTGGTTGAAAATTTTGATGATTTTTTTGAATTTTTGTATAAAAAAGGATAATATTGTTGAAATTTTAAAACATAAAATATCAAATTGTCACGTAAAATTAAAATAAAGGACCAACTTGGGAAAAAAAAAAGATGTCTGAATCCAAATAGATATCTTTAATATACTGTCGAAATTCAAAATAGATATCCAAAATACATATCCAAAATAGATATCCAAAATAAAAATCCAAAATACATATATGAATCTCTATTAAACAAATCTAACTAATGCCTAAGCCCCTCTATGTCTCGTACGATATTGTACTACGTTGGTCTAATCTCTACCACCACCCCTCTGAAATTGCAACACTAAAATTAATTCATTCACGAGTGCGATGCCATCTGTTAATACCAGCTGTCGACTAAGAAGCTCCTCTACAATTTGTATTGCTCGGCTCTACATTAATTAATTTAGTTAAACAAATTACATGACTAATTAATTTAATTATGTCATAAATTAAATTTAAAAGAATTTACCGTTGTTTGAACTGAAACATGATGATCATCGGCAGGTTCTGCAACCGAAGGAGCTACATGGACTGGTTCTCTACGAATGACATATGGATGAGAAATCCGACGAAACCAGTCCATGTACTCATTCGCGCAGTCTGCATTTCCCTGTACAACTTCCCCAACGTCAACTACATGCACATCATAATTCGTAAACATGATGTCCATTTCCTCTGGTGTGGTCTTCTTACCTATTGTCTCCAAAGGTGAACCAGAGATGGCTTAGACATGTCCATATTGACGCAATACCCTATCTGACAAGTGAGCATACATCTTGATACCCCAGTGTATCCACCTCTGAATAATGAAACAACCTAAAATGGTCGTTTCGGTCTATGCTCTCTATAGGGTGTCCAACATATGTCATCAACTTCAATCTCGTCGAATGTTTTCCTAAATGGAAGAACCAAACCCTTATCCCATTTTGGCTTCTATCTAAGTGCTCTAGGATAGTCCTTAACATAAATATGAGAGAGCCTACAACAATTTGCACATAATGCTGAAAAATGCTTATACGCCCACGCCTCCACATATATAATAAGATATCCATAAATCAGTAAAGCAACCTAGAAAAACAACAAACAAACCATGTTAGAATACATGTAATAGTGTCAGATACCCTGATACTGTTCTAGTCTGATGCACGTTCGCTTCTCGAAGATTGACGTATAGGTAAGCAAGCGCAACAACACCCCATGCATATCCCCCGCATGAGTGGAGGTATCTGAAGCATTCAAGGTAGACAACACTCACTGCGAATGCACTGTTGTCGCTGAACAACGTGCAACCGACCAAAAATAAAAGAAATGCCCTCGCAACCATCTGTCAATGTTGATCAGCACATCATTGATGGTATACGTCAAACAACCAACTATACCGAACAGTGGTTATCCGCGTCAGGTTAAACTCAGCATATGTAGTAGCCTGACTAACCCCAAGAAGCTCATCCAATAATTCTGCAACATCATTCTTTTTAAATATATTAACGCTGAAGAATGCACTAGTGATGAGTATATGCAGCAGCAAGGAGATATCTTCAAGAGTAATGATCATCTTCCCAATTGGAAGATGAAAGCTATTGGTGTCATGATGCCACCTCTCGACAAAGGCAGAAATGATCCATTTGTCGATCATCTCATAGCTGCATTTTAGCAACGTATATAACCTGGAGCTTTTAACAAGTTCCCCAACCTCTTTATTTTCAATAACAACTTCTTTTAATTTTTTACCGTTGCTAAAAACTCTTAACTCTCCGCGATCCTGAAATAAATTAACCGATAAATATAAGTTAAAACACATTAAGCAACTATTAAAAATTTAATTTGATTCGGAAAATTACCACGCCGTCCCATAGTCGTGTCGCAACATGACCCCTATATGTCCTTAGGACAAACCTGTCAACCGTACCACCAGGATATTTGTCATCTGCTTCCTCCTGTTGGGCCTCTTCCGGTTGCGCCTCTTCTGCTTGTTTCTTCTGTAATCTTCATTGTTCACGTTGAGCCCGTGCAGAAGCGGTTGGTCTAACACGACGATCGTCATTATTCAAAGTCCCATCATCGATTATAACACGACACACTCTATCAGAAAATATTGTGCGCACCATTTGTGCATAACCAAATCATAATCATTATCAAAACAATATAACCATTTATGCAAGTCCATAAACCTAACCTACGTGAACTCCCTAAACTAACCCCTACGTGATCAGTTCACAGACTATGAACTCCCTAAACCTACGTCATCTGAGTTCACGAACGTGAACTCCCTAAACCTGCGTGATTTAAGATCACGGGCGTAAACTCCCTAATCCTATGTGATCTAAGTTCACGAACATGAACTCCCTAAACTAAACCCTACGTCAACTGAGTTCACGTATGTGAACTCAATGTCATCAAACCCAGAAATCACGAACACCAACACCAGGGATAAACATTCAAAAACAACCATTGATAAATATTCAAAAACAACAACACCATTGATAAACAATCAAAAACAGAAAACACGAACACCATTGATAAGGATTTGCTTACTTGATTGAAGATGATTGAAGTGATGAAGGTGTTGAAAATGATGAAGATGTTGAAAATGATTGAAGAATGTTGAAGATGATTGAAGAAGGAAAGTATGAAGATGATTGAATGTTAGGTTAATGAAGATGATGAAGAAGGAAGTATGAAGATGAATGGGGTTAAGTGAATATAGAGGGAAGGGTATTTTGGATTTTAAAAAAAATATTGAGGGGTGTGGGAAGCAAAAGTGTTATTTTTTGGGTTCCATTAAATTTTATTTTTTTGGCTCCACTAAAAAAATTTGGATTTTGGCTCAATTGAAATTTTTTTGCCTCCATTGAAAAAATTAAGATTTTGGCTCCATTGAAATTGGCTGCATTGAAAAAATTAGGATTTTGCTTCTATTGAAAAATATAAGCATTACGTCTGAAGGTATAGAAAAGTCTACCCTATAACGAGTAATCCATATATGAAACATTGCACCAACCCTACAATTAGTCGCTACAACCCTTTTCATATAGACTTTCTAGCTTTAGACAAGGTCATATTCCCAAGCAGTCGTCTGAGGGCATAACTCAAATTCCACAATAATTGTAAAGGGTCACCAACCTAATTAACAAGTAGCATTAAGCAAGTATATCATGATATCAAGCGATAAACAAAGCATATATATATATATATATAACAAGCATGACTCGTGTGACAAATCACCCTAATGAATTGCTTATATGCAATTGCACATGATTCCAAAATTTAAAACCTTCCTCGAGGGGAATAAATCATAAATATACAACCTCAACACATACTAGTACTATATAACAAGGTGTAGTCGCAACAAACTAGAACGATTTACTAAAGTGTAGTCACAATTGACTAATACGATCATTAATCCTCATAAGGATAAGAGGATTATTAAGTAAATGTAGCTATTAAAAGACTCTTACTCCTACAAAGCGTTCCTAATTACTCCTACAAAGCGTTCCTAATTACAAAGCGTTCCTACAAAGCGTTCTTTGGTACCTTAAATAAAGAGTCTTCTTAAGTTTAAACCAACACTTGACACTTTGAAACATAACCCTAATTCAACAATTACCCCTAAAGTACGAAAAAGTTTTGTTTCAAAATTCATTTAAGGATTAACAGTCACGATTTCAAAACTCAAATCTTTTTTTAATAGATAAACTAGACTTGTTTTCTTTTAAAAATAAAAAACAACTTGTTATAATTATTTTTCAAAACTTCTTTTCTAAAAGATTATGACTTTCTTTTTGTCTCTTTTATTTCGTTAAAAAATTTCAACATAACCTCAAAGTCTTAAACTTTTTCTTACAACACCAACAATTATAAATCTTTTTTTCCAAAGTTCCAACTTCGCATTGTTTTTATTAACATTTTCAAACCTTAAAAAATTTCAAAAACAGTTTAGGTTAAAACTTTTAGGTTTTAAACTCTCATTAAGTCCAAGATAACATTACTAAAAAAATTGCGCTTAGAGTCGGCCAATGCCGGAGCTTGAATAGAAGTATTGAAGTGGTAAAAATTTTAAAATTTTAATGAATAAATAAAAAGGTATAATATAGTATTGTATATAAAAATTAAGTTGTAAATTTATAAAAATATAATGACGATCAAACTCTTAACACTTATAAGATAAAGCAAACAAATTAAATTTTTGTTGACAACTTAATAATAAAAAATTAGTTTCTAAAAATCTATTTTTTTTTCAAACACTAAAAATTTATATAAAAAGTGTGACCTTATATTGTCAGCACATCACAACCATCAATAAGTGCGATTTTAAAAATAATTATAATAAAAGTCAAATTGTTTTATTAATTTGACGGTTATGATTAAACAACAATGTAAAATATCTTTACATTGTCAATGCATACAAATTAAATCCAAATTTTTATACTATTATTACAACTCTATTAACTACAAAGGACAATATATATATATATATTATTTAAGATATCAATACTGACATAGTGTGAATAAAAGATAATTGTTTGATTTGAGTATTATACCATCTATTTTAAAATCACGTGAAATTATATCTCAAATCAATAAAGGTCGAATTTATTGATATAGTTCAATTTGGACTCAAACTCATAAAAAAGTAGCAATCTAATTTAATTAATTTTGGTTAAATTTTTGGAATTATAGGATCATTTGGTTTGATTTTAAGATCACTATATAAAATTCACAATTAAATCTCTAGATAAAATTCGCAACTCACATAGACATTCGGGTTATAAATAATTCCTTTCAATTTTTTTATAATAGACATTTTGGTTATAATTTAGTCAACAAAAATTGATCTATTTGATCCATGTTAGGGATCAAATAGATCAACTTTTGTTGATCAAATTATAAATCAAATGTGTATTATAAAATAGAAAGTAATGTTATTGGAACACAAAACTTAACATAAAATATAACACAAATACAATAATGTGTAAAATAAATTGGATCGTGTTTTATATTTGTATTTCAATGCACATTATTGTATTTATGTCAAATTTTGTATTAAATTGTGTTTCAATAAAATTACTCAAAAAAAAAAAAATAGTAGTATTTTTTAAAAAAATTATTGAAGACTTTGAGGTGGTTGTGATCATCCTATGTCTCCAAAAAGATTCCCCCCCTAGAGTCGGCCAAAAGCTCACGGTAAAGGGCAAACAATAGATGCTAACACTATTTCAACGTTGGAGTCGGGGCTTTGGCTAAAAGACTTGAAGCTAAATCTTAGCTTTTAGCATAAGAAGTCCGACGCTACATTAGCATCGCCATGACCCATCCAAACGGGACGCTATTAGCAAATTGATTACTTCTTCGTTAAAGTGAACTATTTGAAAGTCCATGTTTGATAAAATATAGTGTCATACAATCGACATTAAAGTGAACTGTATAAAAGTTAACTGCAACATCTAGCATCAGACGAGAAGACTCTATAGTAAACATTTAAATTTGACTCGAAAAATTATTGTTTCGGTGTAATTGATGCTAAAAATCAATTTTTTTGCAGTAACTAATTGTACCTTTTGTTTTGCACCTGATACTTATAAATGTTAGAAACAACTGTAACACATCAAATTTTTCATTCATAATGCATTAACATAACCAACAATATTTTTTCAAAGAAAAAAAATCATAACAAACACAATATAAAATAACAAAGTTGTTCTAATACTATAAAATATCATAGTCACACAACAGAGGGTTGTCTTCCAACTAACTACAGAAAGGTACTCATCTAGTGACTGTTTTTAACAACTTAAAGAACAAGATCATCCATCGTCATCGAGTGATTGGTTGTTTAAGTCATCATCATAATGAGGATGTGAGGATTGTTGACACTGTATGATCCACCAGCTGATTTATGCTCCAAAGCATCAATGTGGTCTACAAACAATTTCCTTAATGCATCAAAATCATTCTCTAACTTATGTGCACACTTGTTAGCATCTTTGGCGACCTGAGTAGCCACTCGAGCTTGGGCTATTGCATCTTGAGCCGTTTACGATCAACTCTAATTCTAGCCTCTCTCGCCGCTTCTTAAGAGATTATAGTCACAACCCTAAAAGGATTATGGGATTGTTGGGTAAGAGACGTGCATCCATGCCGAAGGTTGACATACAAGTCGCATATGCCATAAACGCGACCACGGGTACAACCCCCTGCAAACTGAGCGATAACTAAAGTATTGTCACTCTATCTACCTCTTGATCACCATCTTCACCTTTTTCGCTAATATGTGTTTGTAATTCCCTCAAATTTTGTTGAAGTGTGCCTTGCTCAATAGGATAAAAAAGGAACTCACTAGCCAAATAAATGTTAAAAAAATATATAAAACAATAACTTATATAGGTAGAGTCTACACGACTATCAACCCTAAGCGCCAAATTTATTCTAGTGAGTTTTCAAAAATAACTTGTCAGGATGCAAATCTCTTTGAGGATCATGGGAACTGCAAATTAAATCAAGATTAATAGATCGCAAATAAGATTATGGGACTGCAAATTAATTAAAGATTATGTACTTTGTAATGTATTTTTTAATTGTTTAAGACATACAAATTTCAGCTACTGTAGCCTAATATAATAAGGTTCTATGATAAGATTATGGGAGTGTAAATTAAATCAAGATTAATAGACTACACATTAGATTATGGACTGCAAATTAAATCAAGATTATGTACTCTGTTGTATTCTTTAATTTTTCAAGACATACATATTTCAGCTATTGTAGCCTAATATAATAAGGTTTTGAAGCCTAAGGTGTACATCACTAAATACAAGCTCAAGTGCCACATCAATATACATCAATATGAGTCTTGCGGCTTGATGTATGGACAACCCCATCTACGTTGAAGCTCGATTGATGTTATTTTGGTCGGAGACCTTCTTGAATTCTTCACCTTCCCAATATGCTTGAAGACGGGTAAACTACCATTTTCGTCCCTAGGAGTGTAAGACATTATTATTTTTGTCTTTGACTCAGCTATAATTTCAAATTAGTTATCAGATGATCAAAATAGTCCTTGAAAGATACAACTTACTATTATAAAAGTCCTTGAAAGATACAACTGACTTTCAAAGTAGTTTGTGACCATTATGATGTTACAAACTAAATTGACCGACGTTGTGATAATTAGAGAACTAATTTGAATTTTTGACTGAGTCAGAGACTAAAATGATAGCATCTTACACTTTTAAGGACTAAAATGATGATTTACCCGCTTGAAGACCAATCAATGCTTCATCACCTATCCAACTAGGTCAGATCCCTTTCTTTGTCAGTTTCGTAAGTATGTCTATGAGGCGTTTAGTGCACTTTTGTTCATACAAGTGTTTGACAACATTATGATCACGAGGATCCTATAACACTTTCTCCTACAAATAATAAAAAGTATGTTTCGTATAAAAATTTAATTTGGTCTCAATTACACCAAGACTATAAAGAAGACAGTCACCATTTGATCTTAATTATTTCACTTACATCAATCTATTTCAAGCAATTATTCCAAGATTTTTGAAACCAATCTATACCAATCAATTCATAAACTCAACTAAACCAATCTATTCATGTCATATAGGTGCATTCATGTCATATAGGTGCAGTTCAACAAACTAGGATCATACATGCATAATAAATGTTAAGGAATCATTGACAAACCTTGTGCATTTATATGCAATCCAAATAAAAGACAAGACAATTAATTTCTAAGTGTTATTTTTTTGAATAGGTGATGAAGCAAGGCAGACTCTCAACCACGAAGTCCCCAAGATAAAACAGCCCAGATACTCTGTATCGGAGTTCTACTGCACTGTAGAAAACCGTTCTAGAATTACACCCTCAACATGGCAGTCTTACGACTGACACTCGTAATATGGCACTAAGGCCACTCGAAAGAATGAGAAGAAACAGTAAGAAGGGGGAGAAGTGAGAAAAGCCTCAGATACAAAGAGCTTTTGGTGTGATTTTCCAACTGAGGAGAACCATCTATCTATAGAGGAAATCCGCAATTGGATTTGAGAAACTCATGGATCATCAGAACGTGTGCTCCAAGTAGTGGCCCTCAGAAACGTGCGCTCCAAGCCCCCAAAACGTGCGCTCCAAACTTAGGGATTTGACTCTAACTTTTGACCGGACAACAAGGGAAACGTGAGACCAAAGATTAGGGTTTTGACCGGGCAAAAACAGACGCACGAATTTAAGGAGGAAGACTGGATCAGATATGACTCGGTGGAGGGCAGTTACGTAATTAACGTTTCAATTAGAGATAAAACGCAAGCAATCAGTTAATTAAAATGATTAATTAATTTTCATGCAAAAAATAATAATACACCACATAGGCAAAGCCAAAGCCAAAGCCAAGCCAAGCTAGGCCGGGCCGAACTGAACCGAACCGGGCCAAGCAGAGCCGAGCCGGCCGGACGGACGATGGCGGCGCACGCACGCGTTTGTGGTGGTCAATATTGCTTGCGTTCTCCCTCCTTCACAAAATTGGGGTGCCCCTTGGGGCCCTCCCCAAGTTCATTACCTCCACCTTATATACCCTTCTCAATTTTTTTCAATTCACAACAACACTAGCTCTCATAAATGTCATCATTATTTCCAATAAACTTTCATTAAAGCATCATCATTTCCAACAATCCCCCACTTGAATTTAAAAAATAGGTTTTCGAATGGCGTCAAACGCTTCTATAAGATTGTGCATAAACAAAGGTGTCTCTTGACTTGAACCTTTGCATAGCAAGTAAGATTCAGATTCAACAAGAGTGACACGTAGTCTTGAACTCTATCTCTGACATCAATCCCAGACACAACCTTTTCATTAGGTGTATTCTCAAAAGCCCTTGCATTTAGGACCATGCACGTGTATCACAGTATAGTGAACGCTCTAGGAATGCTGCCTCGAAATTCCATAGGAAGCGGCCCCCACTTCCACATTCACGTATGTGAGTCTATTAAGAGTACTACTGTAGCTAGGCACTCTACTCCATATAGAGTATAGATCTCATTAAGAGTTTCTATTATCTCATCCTTTTATCGCTTCAGGAATCATGCTTCTCATATATAATATAGCATGTTCATCTCATATCACCATAACTTGTTATTATCCATTGAACCTAATTCTTGGGATCTCCAGTCTTTTAGGTAGGGTTACCATCATAAGTGAGTCATTGATTTATAGGCAATAGTCCCATCCTTTTGGATATACTAAGGACTTTCTCTCTAGCTAATCCTTTCGTCAAAGGATCAGCTAAATTTTCATCAGTGCGTACATGATCCACTATAACAACTCCTTTAGAAAGTAATTCTCTAATTGTGCTGTGCTTACGACGTATTTGTCGTCTCTTACCGTTGAAATAACGATTCTCAATTTTGCAATAGCGCGGTACTATCGCAGTGGATCAACACAGCTGGCAACGACCTTTCCCACAAAGGGATCTCTGCTAGCAAGCATCTCAACCAGCTTGCTTCTTCACTAGAAGTAGTTAGTGTTATCATTTCAGACTCCATAGTTGACTGAGCCAATATCGTCTGTTTCTTCGATTTCCATGATACAGCACCACCGGCTATACTGAAAACATAGCAACTGGTTGCCTTGGAGTCATCTGATAATATGTTCCAATCAGCATCACTGTATCCTTCAAGGACGGCAGGAAATCTTTGATAATGTAATCCGAGACTTATGGTCCTTTTAAGGTATCTCATGAATCTTTCGATAGTGTGTCAATGCTCCATACTAGGTCTACTAGTAAACCTGCACAACAATCCCATGACATAGGCAATGTCGGGTCTAGTACAATCAGTGGCATACCTGAGGCTGCCAATGATGCTCGCATATTTTGTTTGTCTAACACCTTCACCAGAGTTCTTGAAAAGTTTTACACTTGGATCATATGGTGTGCAAGCAGGTTTACAGTCAAAGTAATTATATTTCTTTAGAATCTTTTCAACATAGTGAGATTGATCCAAAGAAATTCTCTTTTCTGACCTAGTAATCTTGACTCCAAAGATTACACTCGCTTCTCCGAGGTCTTTCATATCAAAGTTGTTGCTCAACAATGATTTCACATTATTTACAGCATGAATGTTTGAACCAAATATGAGTAAGTCGTCTACATAGAGACATATGATAGTGCAAAGGCCATTTTCATATTTGTAATAAATACATGTCACTTTCATTCACTTTAAACTCATTCGACATAATCAAGTTATCAAATTTTTCATGTCATTCCTTAGGAGCTTGTTTAAGACCATATAGAGACTTATCTAACTTACAGACCTTGTCTTCTTGTCCATGAATTACAAAACCTTCAGGTTGTTCCATGTAAATTTCTTCTTCCAGGTCACCATTTAAAAAGGCTGTTTTAACATCCATCTGGTGTATCACCAGGTTATGAATAGCCGCAAGTGATATAAGCACCCTAATGGATGTTAGTCTAGTGCTTTCAGTTTCGTCTTGTTTGTTGCTTTCAGTGCTTGTTGTCACAGGAACTTGACTAGGTTCGCTGCCCCCACTATTTCTTGATTTGAAAGAGAATTTATTTTCATAGAAGTCAACATCATTTGATTCTATGATCACTTTCGCGTAGGTCATAAAACCTATACGCTTTGTTGTTTACTGCATACCCAATGAATGCACATTCATAGGCTCTACTTGCGAGTTTAATTCGCTTGGGATCAGGGATTCTGACATAAGCCAGACAACCCCATGTTCGAAGATAAGACAAGTTGGACTGTCTTTTCTTCATTATCTCATAAGGAGATGTTTTGCTTTTAGAATTAGGAACTCTATTCAAAACATAGCAAACAGTCAAAATAATTTTCCCCCACCTGTGAGATGCAGCACCAAAATTAAGTATAATAGCAACAACTAATTCAGTAAGAGTTCTATTCTTTCTTTCAGCTTTACCATTCATTTCAGGTGAATACGGTGCAGTAGTTTCATGTACAATTCCTTGGGTTTTATAAAACTCATTAAACAAGCTGGAATCATACTCTATTCCTCTATCACTACGAATTTGCTAAATTGATTTTCTATCTCAGTCACAAAGATTTTAAACATGTCAAGCGCTTCACTTTTATTTTTCATGAGATATACGAAAGTAAAGTCAGAACAATCGTGTAAGACCCTTAATTTTTAAATCCCAAATTATGCTATTTAAGGGTATTTTGTGTTGAATTTCTTAGGCTTCTAGCCCAGTTTTTGGTATTTAGTGAGTTAAATGCCAAAAATATATATTTTTGGAAATTGGATTAAAATTATTTGTTGGAGAATAATTTATTTACGTTACGAAGAATTTAATACCGGACAATTTTGTTAAAAATATCCCTAGTTGCAAAAACTTTTATCTGTCAATTGAGTTGCGACGAGAGTAGATATTTTTATCAAATGGTTTGAGAGGTTGTGGGTGAAATGGTAATTTTGATAAATATCTAGATATTTTTAGATATTTGTTAAGTTATATATATATATATGTGTGTGTGTGTGTGTGTGTGTTTGGAGGAAAAAAAGAAAGGAAAAAGGAAAAGAAAGAAAATAGAAAGGAAGGAAAAAGGAAGAAAGGAAAACTGAAGGAAACCAAAAAAAAGATTTTCATTTCCCTGTTACTCGCGTTTTCTCCCTCTTCCTTCTCCATTCTTCTTCATTCGTTTCTTTTACTTCTTTTGCTTCAAGAAAAGGAACCCAATGCTTGGTGGGTGAGAAGACAAGGATTTCTCAGCTTCATTCTTCCTCTTTGATTTGAAAACGAAGAAAAACGGTGTTAGGTGTTTTCAAACCGTCAAACACAAACCCCCACTTTTCTTCTAGATCTAAGCTTCGTTTCGAGAAGAGATAGAAGGGAAAGTTGCTCACCTCCACGCTACGGTGTTGGTATCAGTGACCTCGCAATAAAGAAAATATATCAGTTTTCGTTACCAAATTAATCTGTATCAAGCGCACAGCGGAAATTAAATTTTGAGGCATGCAAAGTTAGCAATATAGAAAATTAAAGAGAGAGAGTTAGAGAAGAAGACACAGAGATTTATCCTGGTTCGGTTGTTCCACAACAACCTACGTCCAGTCCTGAAAATCCAATCGGATTTCAGATTTTCTTCTCCTTCAATAGAAAGAATCAATTACAGATTGTCCAGTTTCCTCCCTGAAACCTATCAATCTCTAATTATATCTTTCCTATTGAATACCCTCTGATCCTTGTAGACACTCAGCAGCCTATCACAGAATCAAAGTACGACTCTTTCTTGTTGAGCCCTCTCAACCAAGAAAGTAGCCACCAGTTTCAAGCTGGCTTTTCTTGCGTCCTATTCCTTTCAAAGATTTATTACAGAATGAATAAAAGATGTAAAACAAAAGAGTCTTCAATCTTTATGAATGTTGCTCCTCACAAATCTGGATATTCATGGATTGTTCATGAGCACATTATCATTTCTCTTAGATTGTCAACAAACTGTATTGAGATCTGTAATCACAATTATGAAGTTGTTAGTTTGTTGCCATGAACCGTTTTTGAGAGCATAAGAGAAATTATGAAAGATATGAAAAAGTTATGTAAAAGTTCTTAGAAGTTATGAGAATAAAGATTGAAAGACATCTTATATAGTTTCTGAAAAACCAACTACGAAATCGATTTCCCAATCGATTTTGTAAAGTTATAAAATGAGCTAAATCGATTTGCCAATCGATTATCGCGATCTTGGTTTTCTTTAATCTTGAAACTATACAAGCTAATCGATTTACCAATCGATTCTTTAAAACAACACTTTTCAGTAAAACATGTCCAGACCTGTATAAATCGATTGCCTAATCGATTTCTGGGAATCTGTTTTGATAAAACTATTTTCAATCGATTACTCAATCGATTTGCCAAACTTCTGAGTTCACTGTGTTTTCAACAAGATTATTTCAATCGATTTGCCAATCGATTGTTTTCAAAACAGTGGCTCAGGTTTTTGATGTAAATCGCTTTGTCAATCGATGTGATTCAAAATAGTGATTCAGTTTTAATATCAATCGATTTGCCAATCGATTATTTTCAAAACAGTGGCTCAGCTACTTGTTATCAATCGACTTGTCAATCGATGTGGTGGCATGTTCCTGAAAAGTTTTACCTGGTGTTTAGTTCAATCGATTTCCCAATCGATTGCAACCAAACTTTAACAAAATGAAAGTGTTAACAATAGATTGTCCAATCGATTGTATTTGTCACAGGTGAGGTCATTTTTCAAATAATACTTTGTCAATCGATTTGCCAATCGATTTCCTCAGCACTGGAGTGCCACTGTGACTCATTCAATCGATTTACCAATCGATGTGTTACCATCAGGTTTGATTTGTGAAATGTTCAATCGATTTACCAATCGATTACTCTCCAAATCAGAGGCTACTGACTTGTGCAGTTTTCATTTTTAATTGATCTAATCGATTGCCTAATCGATTGCACATTCACAAACACTTAAGATTTCCTTACACCCTTGTTATGAAATCGATTTCCCAATCGATTTACATATTCAGAATTCAACTTTTGTTGATTTCTTGTGTTCCAAGCAATTTGATCCAAGTGTGTAGGGTTTGATTATGGTTCCTGAAATCTTGCTCAATTCAAACATTAGATTTATCATGCATTGTATATTGATTCAGTTTTTAATATCAATCGATTTGCCAATCGATTGTTTTCAAAACAGAGGCTCAGCTACTTGATATCAATCGACTCGTCAATCGATGTGATTCAAAGTATTGATTCAGTTTTTAATATCAATCGATTTGCCAATCGATTGTTTTCAAAACAGAGGCTCAGCTACTTGATATCAATCGACTCGTCAATCGATGTGATTCAAAGTATTGATTCAGTTTTTAATATCAATCGATTTGCCAATCGATTGTTTTCAAAACAGAGGCTCAGCTACTTGATATCAATCGACTCGTCAATCGATGTGATTCAAAGTATTGATTCAGTTTTTAATATCAATCGATTTGCCAATCGATTGTTTTCAAAACAGAGGCTCAGCTACTTGATATCAATCGACTCGTCAATCGATGTGATTCAAAGTATTGATTCAGTTTTTAATATCAATCGATTTGCCAATCGATTGTTTTCAAAACAGAGGCTCAGCTACTTGATATCAATCGACTCGTCAATCGATGTGATTCAAAGTATTGATTCAGTTTTTAATATCAATCGATTTGCCAATCGATTGTTTTCAAAACAGAGGCTCAGCTACTTGATATCAATCGACTCGTCAATCGATGTGATTCAAAGTATTGATTCAGTTTTTAATATCAATCGATTTGCCAATCGATTGTTTTCAAAACAGAGGCTCAGCTACTTGATATCAATCGACTCGTCAATCGATGTGATTCAAAGTATTGATTCAGTTTTTAATATCAATCGATTTGCCAATCGATTGTTTTCAAAACAGAGGCTCAGCTACTTGATATCAATCGACTCGTCAATCGATGTGATTCAAAGTATTGATTCAGTTTTTAATATCAATCGATTTGCCAATCGATTGTTTTCAAAACAGAGGCTCAGCTACTTGATATCAATCGACTCGTCAATCGATGTGATTCAAAGTATTGATTCAGTTTTTAATATCAATCGATTTGCCAATCGATTGTTTTCAAAACAGAGGCTCAGCTACTTGATATCAATCGACTCGTCAATCGATGTGATTCAAAGTATTGATTCAGTTTTTAATATCAATCGATTTGCCAATCGATTGTTTTCAAAACAGAGGCTCAGCTACTTGATATCAATCGACTCGTCAATCGATGTGATTCAAAGTATTGATTCAGTTTTTAATATCAATCGATTTGCCAATCGATTGTTTTCAAAACAGAGGCTCAGCTACTTGATATCAATCGACTCGTCAATCGATGTGATTCAAAGTATTGATTCAGTTTTTAATATCAATCGATTTGCCAATCGATTGTTTTCAAAACAGAGGCTCAGCTACTTGATATCAATCGACTCGTCAATCGATGTGATTCAAAGTATTGATTCAGTTTTTAATATCAATCGATTTGCCAATCGATTGTTTTCAAAACAGAGGCTCAGCTACTTGATATCAATCGACTCGTCAATCGATGTGATTCAAAGTATTGATTCAGTTTTTAATATCAATCGATTTGCCAATCGATTGTTTTCAAAACAGAGGCTCAGCTACTTGATATCAATCGACTCGTCAATCGATGTGATTCAAAGTATTGATTCAGTTTTTAATATCAATCGATTTGCCAATCGATTGTTTTCAAAACAGAGGCTCAGCTACTTGATATCAATCGACTCGTCAATCGATGTGATTCAAAGTATTGATTCAGTTTTTAATATCAATCGATTTGCCAATCGATTGTTTTCAAAACAGAGGCTCAGCTACTTGATATCAATCGACTCGTCAATCGATGTGATTCAAAGTATTGATTCAGTTTTTAATATCAATCGATTTGCCAATCGATTGTTTTCAAAACAGAGGCTCAGCTACTTGATATCAATCGACTCGTCAATCGATGTGATTCAAAGTATTGATTCAGTTTTTAATATCAATCGATTTGCCAATCGATTGTTTTCAAAACAGAGGCTCAGCTACTTGATATCAATCGACTCGTCAATCGATGTGATTCAAAGTATTGATTCAGTTTTTAATATCAATCGATTTGCCAATCGATTGTTTTCAAAACAGAGGCTCAGCTACTTGATATCAATCGACTCGTCAATCGATGTGATTCAAAGTATTGATTCAGTTTTTAATATCAATCGATTTGCCAATCGATTGTTTTCAAAACAGAGGCTCAGCTACTTGATATCAATCGACTCGTCAATCGATGTGATTCAAAGTATTGATTCAGTTTTTAATATCAATCGATTTGCCAATCGATTGTTTTCAAAACAGAGGCTCAGCTACTTGATATCAATCGACTCGTCAATCGATGTGATTCAAAGTATTGATTCAGTTTTTAATATCAATCGATTTGCCAATCGATTGTTTTCAAAACAGAGGCTCAGCTACTTGATATCAATCGACTCGTCAATCGATGTGATTCAAAGTATTGATTCAGTTTTTAATATCAATCGATTTGCCAATCGATTGTTTTCAAAACAGAGGCTCAGCTACTTGATATCAATCGACTCGTCAATCGATGTGATTCAAAGTATTGATTCAGTTTTTAATATCAATCGATTTGCCAATCGATTGTTTTCAAAACAGAGGCTCAGCTACTTGATATCAATCGACTCGTCAATCGATGTGATTCAAAGTATTGATTCAGTTTTTAATATCAATCGATTTGCCAATCGATTGTTTTCAAAACAGAGGCTCAGCTACTTGATATCAATCGACTCGTCAATCGATGTGATTCAAAGTATTGATTCAGTTTTTAATATCAATCGATTTGCCAATCGATTGTTTTCAAAACAGAGGCTCAGCTACTTGATATCAATCGACTCGTCAATCGATGTGATTCAAAGTATTGATTCAGTTTTTAATATCAATCGATTTGCCAATCGATTGTTTTCAAAACAGAGGCTCAGCTACTTGATATCAATCGACTCGTCAATCGATGTGATTCAAAGTATTGATTCAGTTTTTAATATCAATCGATTTGCCAATCGATTGTTTTCAAAACAGAGGCTCAGCTACTTGATATCAATCGACTCGTCAATCGATGTGATTCAAAGTATTGATTCAGTTTTTAATATCAATCGATTTGCCAATCGATTGTTTTCAAAACAGAGGCTCAGCTACTTGATATCAATCGACTCGTCAATCGATGTGATTCAAAGTATTGATTCAGTTTTTAATATCAATCGATTTGCCAATCGATTGTTTTCAAAACAGAGGCTCAGCTACTTGATATCAATCGACTCGTCAATCGATGTGATTCAAAGTATTGATTCAGTTTTTAATATCAATCGATTTGCCAATCGATTGTTTTCAAAACAGAGGCTCAGCTACTTGATATCAATCGACTCGTCAATCGATGTGATTCAAAGTATTGATTCAGTTTTTAATATCAATCGATTTGCCAATCGATTGTTTTCAAAACAGAGGCTCAGCTACTTGATATCAATCGACTCGTCAATCGATGTGATTCAAAGTATTGATTCAGTTTTTAATATCAATCGATTTGCCAATCGATTGTTTTCAAAACAGAGGCTCAGCTACTTGATATCAATCGACTCGTCAATCGATGTGATTCAAAGTATTGATTCAGTTTTTAATATCAATCGATTTGCCAATCGATTGTTTTCAAAACAGAGGCTCAGCTACTTGATATCAATCGACTCGTCAATCGATGTGATTCAAAGTATTGATTCAGTTTTTAATATCAATCGATTTGCCAATCGATTGTTTTCAAAACAGAGGCTCAGCTACTTGATATCAATCGACTCGTCAATCGATGTGATTCAAAGTATTGATTCAGTTTTTAATATCAATCGATTTGCCAATCGATTGTTTTCAAAACAGAGGCTCAGCTACTTGATATCAATCGACTCGTCAATCGATGTGATTCAAAGTATTGATTCAGTTTTTAATATCAATCGATTTGCCAATCGATTGTTTTCAAAACAGAGGCTCAGCTACTTGATATCAATCGACTCGTCAATCGATGTGATTCAAAGTATTGATTCAGTTTTTAATATCAATCGATTTGCCAATCGATTGTTTTCAAAACAGAGGCTCAGCTACTTGATATCAATCGACTCGTCAATCGATGTGATTCAAAGTATTGATTCAGTTTTTAATATCAATCGATTTGCCAATCGATTGTTTTCAAAACAGAGGCTCAGCTACTTGATATCAATCGACTCGTCAATCGATGTGATTCAAAGTATTGATTCAGTTTTTAATATCAATCGATTTGCCAATCGATTGTTTTCAAAACAGAGGCTCAGCTACTTGATATCAATCGACTCGTCAATCGATGTGATTCAAAGTATTGATTCAGTTTTTAATATCAATCGATTTGCCAATCGATTGTTTTCAAAACAGAGGCTCAGCTACTTGATATCAATCGACTCGTCAATCGATGTGATTCAAAGTATTGATTCAGTTTTTAATATCAATCGATTTGCCAATCGATTGTTTTCAAAACAGAGGCTCAGCTACTTGATATCAATCGACTCGTCAATCGATGTGATTCAAAGTATTGATTCAGTTTTTAATATCAATCGATTTGCCAATCGATTGTTTTCAAAACAGAGGCTCAGCTACTTGATATCAATCGACTCGTCAATCGATGTGATTCAAAGTATTGATTCAGTTTTTAATATCAATCGATTTGCCAATCGATTGTTTTCAAAACAGAGGCTCAGCTACTTGATATCAATCGACTCGTCAATCGATGTGATTCAAAGTATTGATTCAGTTTTTAATATCAATCGATTTGCCAATCGATTGTTTTCAAAACAGAGGCTCAGCTACTTGATATCAATCGACTCGTCAATCGATGTGATTCAAAGTATTGATTCAGTTTTTAATATCAATCGATTTGCCAATCGATTGTTTTCAAAACAGAGGCTCAGCTACTTGATATCAATCGACTCGTCAATCGATGTGATTCAAAGTATTGATTCAGTTTTTAATATCAATCGATTTGCCAATCGATTGTTTTCAAAACAGAGGCTCAGCTACTTGATATCAATCGACTCGTCAATCGATGTGATTCAAAGTATTGATTCAGTTTTTAATATCAATCGATTTGCCAATCGATTGTTTTCAAAACAGAGGCTCAGCTACTTGATATCAATCGACTCGTCAATCGATGTGATTCAAAGTATTGATTCAGTTTTTAATATCAATCGATTTGCCAATCGATTGTTTTCAAAACAGAGGCTCAGCTACTTGATATCAATCGACTCGTCAATCGATGTGATTCAAAGTATTGATTCAGTTTTTAATATCAATCGATTTGCCAATCGATTGTTTTCAAAACAGAGGCTCAGCTACTTGATATCAATCGACTCGTCAATCGATGTGATTCAAAGTATTGATTCAGTTTTTAATATCAATCGATTTGCCAATCGATTGTTTTCAAAACAGAGGCTCAGCTACTTGATATCAATCGACTCGTCAATCGATGTGATTCAAAGTATTGATTCAGTTTTTAATATCAATCGATTTGCCAATCGATTGTTTTCAAAACAGAGGCTCAGCTACTTGATATCAATCGACTCGTCAATCGATGTGATTCAAAGTATTGATTCAGTTTTTAATATCAATCGATTTGCCAATCGATTGTTTTCAAAACAGAGGCTCAGCTACTTGATATCAATCGACTCGTCAATCGATGTGATTCAAAGTATTGATTCAGTTTTTAATATCAATCGATTTGCCAATCGATTGTTTTCAAAACAGAGGCTCAGCTACTTGATATCAATCGACTCGTCAATCGATGTGATTCAAAGTATTGATTCAGTTTTTAATATCAATCGATTTGCCAATCGATTGTTTTCAAAACAGAGGCTCAGCTACTTGATATCAATCGACTCGTCAATCGATGTGATTCAAAGTATTGATTCAGTTTTTAATATCAATCGATTTGCCAATCGATTGTTTTCAAAACAGAGGCTCAGCTACTTGATATCAATCGACTCGTCAATCGATGTGATTCAAAGTATTGATTCAGTTTTTAATATCAATCGATTTGCCAATCGATTGTTTTCAAAACAGAGGCTCAGCTACTTGATATCAATCGACTCGTCAATCGATGTGATTCAAAGTATTGATTCAGTTTTTAATATCAATCGATTTGCCAATCGATTGTTTTCAAAACAGAGGCTCAGCTACTTGATATCAATCGACTCGTCAATCGATGTGATTCAAAGTATTGATTCAGTTTTTAATATCAATCGATTTGCCAATCGATTGTTTTCAAAACAGAGGCTCAGCTACTTGATATCAATCGACTCGTCAATCGATGTGATTCAAAGTATTGATTCAGTTTTTAATATCAATCGATTTGCCAATCGATTGTTTTCAAAACAGAGGCTCAGCTACTTGATATCAATCGACTCGTCAATCGATGTGATTCAAAGTATTGATTCAGTTTTTAATATCAATCGATTTGCCAATCGATTGTTTTCAAAACAGAGGCTCAGCTACTTGATATCAATCGACTCGTCAATCGATGTGATTCAAAGTATTGATTCAGTTTTTAATATCAATCGATTTGCCAATCGATTGTTTTCAAAACAGAGGCTCAGCTACTTGATATCAATCGACTCGTCAATCGATGTGATTCAAAGTATTGATTCAGTTTTTAATATCAATCGATTTGCCAATCGATTGTTTTCAAAACAGAGGCTCAGCTACTTGATATCAATCGACTCGTCAATCGATGTGATTCAAAGTATTGATTCAGTTTTTAATATCAATCGATTTGCCAATCGATTGTTTTCAAAACAGAGGCTCAGCTACTTGATATCAATCGACTCGTCAATCGATGTGATTCAAAGTATTGATTCAGTTTTTAATATCAATCGATTTGCCAATCGATTGTTTTCAAAACAGAGGCTCAGCTACTTGATATCAATCGACTCGTCAATCGATGTGATTCAAAGTATTGATTCAGTTTTTAATATCAATCGATTTGCCAATCGATTGTTTTCAAAACAGAGACTCAGCTATTTGACATCAATCGACTTGTCAATCGATTTGGTGGCATGTTCCTGAAAAGTTTTTACCTGGTGTTTAGTTCAATCGATTTCCCAATCGATTGCAACCAAACTTTATCAAAAATTGAAAGTGTTAACAATTGATTGTCCAATCGATTGTATTTGTCACAGGTGAGGTCATTTTTCAAATGATATTTTATCAATCGATTTGCCAATCGATTCCCTCAGCACTGGAGTGCCACTGTGACTCATTCAATCGATTTACCAATCGATTTGTTACCATCAGGTTTGTTTTGTGAAATGTCCAATCGAGTTACCAATCGATTTCCTCCAAATCAGAGGCTACTGACTTGTGCATTTTTTATTTTTAATTCATCTAATCGATTGCCTAATCGATTGCACATTCACAAACACTTAAGATTTCCTTACACCCTTGTTATGAAATCGATTTCCCAATCGATTTACATATTCAGAATTCAACTTTTGTTGATTTCTTGTGTTCCAAGCTATTTGATCCAAGTGTGTAGGATTGAATTGGTGTTCCTGAAATTTTGCTCAATATCATGCATTTTATGAACATTGTTGAATTATTAATTATGTCAAAATTAGGAATCAAAGGATCAAAATCCAACATACGGTGCTAGTGAACTAACTTTGGAAGCGACGTTGCGAGCGGAGATTTTACCGGAATTAATTATGGTGCCGTAATCGCGTGTTAGAGCTATCGTTAAGGTAATGGCTCCTTCCAAACTTTTTAGTTTGCATTTAGGGACTTATCTGTGGTTGAGTGGAAAAGAAATTTGTTAGGGTTGAAGTGTAGATTTGGGGAAAATGAATTTAATGCTTTTATGGGTGAAATTTTAGAGTTGGGTTTTTGGTGATATTGATGAGTGTTTTGTGGAAAATGAATTTAACTCATTTATGGGTGATTTTGAGGAAATGAAATTTGATGTGTTTGAGTGGTGGGTTGTGATGATTTGTGTTTTGTCGTGTTTGACGTGCTCATAATAATATTTATAAATTTTGAGATGTGTTTGTGTGGATTTTGTGGAAAAATGAATTGAAGTGATTTGGTGTGAATTGTGGATTGAATTTGAGAATATGTCTGAGTATGTTCTGTGTGGAATTTGAAAATCATTAGAGTTAAACGAGTATTAAAAATGGGGAATCTTTTAATATCTCTGTTTACTTAATGTTTGTAGTGAAAATCGTTAGAGTTAAATGAGTATTAAGAATCGAGAATCTCTTAATATCTACATTTACTTAATGATTGTCGTCAAAATTGTTAGAGTTAAATGAGTATTAAGAATGGGGAATCTCTTAATATCTACATTTACTTAATGATTTTCGTCAAAATTGTTAGAGTTAAATGAGTATTAAGAATGGAGAATCTCTTAATATCTACATTTACTTAATGATTGTCGTCAAAATTGTTATAGTTAAATGGGTATTAAAAATGGGGAATCTGTTAATATCTGCATTTACTTAACAATTGTCGTCAAAATTGTTAGAGTTAAACGAATATTAAAAATGGGGAATCTTTTAATATCTATGTTTACTTAATGATTGTCGTGAAAATTGTTAGAGTTAAATGAGTATTAAAAATGGGGAATCTTTTAATATCTTCATTTACTCAACGATTTCCGGGGATAAAGTCATAGTATGCTCATGCATTTCATAGTACATGGTGACCGGATGGGCCATGAGATGATTCCATGTGATTTGTTGGTCCATCTTATCCTTGCAGGGGTTGTCGCGTCGGGTAAGGTCTGTGATAGATTGCACGTGTTTAGTAAATCGTGTTGACCCGTGATAGGTAGCCCCTCAGTAATTTAGTACTTCGGCCTGTTATAGGCGGTACAATTATGATTTACGGCCCTTCGATGAGGGTTTTGGTTTGGAATTCTGAGTCCATGCATTTTGGCATATACGCATTGCATTAGGGTGCTTGGCACGCGAGTCGTGTTTGATTAAAGATTATGATTGATAGTTTGAACTCAAGTTGTCATGGTGATTGTGTTATAATTGCTAAGTGTGGATGTTGTGGAATTGTGTGTAAGTGTGATTGATTGCAAAACCTTTTCGAAACTCAAGTTGTCGTGGTGATTGTGCTATAATTGCTAAGTGTGAATGTTTTGAAATTGTGTGTAACTGTGATTGATTGCAAAACCTTTTCGAAACTCAAGTCGTCATGGTGATTGGGCTATAATTGCTAAGTGTGATTGTTTGGATTTGTGTGTAAGTGTTGATTGATTTCAAAACCCTTTTAAAAGCTGAATTTTGCTATTTTCCTGCTGTTGTCTGATGTGTATTCGAATACAGACACACTGTTTTTGCCACTGACTTATTGTGTAGTCGAATACAGACTGTTATATTCAAATACAGACTGTTATATTCGAATACAGACATGCTATTTTGCTACTGACTTACTGTGTAGTCGAATACAGAAGGCTGTATTCGAATACAAACATGTTGTTTTTGTTGCTGATTGCTGAAACATCCTTGTATTCGAATACAGAGATGCTGTATTCGAATACAACAGTGCAATTTTGTTAAAAACTTCATTTTTCAACTTTGATTATGCATGTTTAACATATGGAAACCCTTTCAAGGTGCATGCTAAGTTGAAAGGCCATTTTATGCATTTGAAATTTAAATGCTATGTGTTATTTGTTAATTTCGGTTGGTGACCCTTTACAACTATTGTGGAAATCTGGGCTTTGCCCTCAGATGAGAACCAAGACCATCCTACCGATTAGTACCCTGTAGATGGGAAGGTAGTTGGACACACCTGACTGGAGCTGTGTTAGGAGGATCTTGCGGGGCGTGTGAAGATCATTTGGGATGTATAGTTTTTTGTAGAATGATCAGATTAGGTTGACGTATAGGGACTAGATGTCTTTCTTTTTGGGTTGTGTTTATTTTAATTTGGAAGACTGTATCTATACCAATATTGTCAGCTTGACATTTTATTTTGATGGGTTCCATGTACCACTTTTTGATGTGACGTGGGGAAGTTAAGATTCTTGGGCAGGGCTATTGTACAGGTGTCTGCCAAGAATACCCCAGGGGTATGAGCTATGTCTGATAGGTCTCATAGCCCCGGTGCATTTTGCTGTTTTAAATACTTTGAATTTTTATTTCAAACTATTTCTGCTACTTGTAAATGTTGTTGACTTTTGTCGTTGTGTTACGACTTAAATATTTATCCAAAAGTATTTTCTTCTTTATTTCTTTGTTTTTATGAATTTGTTTTGAAAAAAAAAAATAAACTTGCGCTGTTAAAAATCGGAGTGTTACAAATCGTCAATAAAATTGATGAAATAATGTTTTCCATTTCTGGTTAGCGTTCTGTCAAGTTCACATATGTCAAAGTGTATTAAGTCTAGAGGTTCAGATTCTCTAACTACTGATTTATGTGATTTCTTTGTTATTTGGCTTGACTGCAAAAATCAAAATTTTCAAAATCCTTTATAGAAAACTTTGGAATTAAGCCTAAATTACTTAAGTTTGAAATCACACGTTTGTTCATATGACAGAGTCTAGCATGCCAAATATTAAAATCACACAACATGTAAGCAGAATGAGACATCTTATTCATTTCAACATTCAATTTAAACATGCCATCAGTGGCGTACCATTTCCCAACAAAAATACCATTTTTAGAAATGGTGTACAAATTTTCCCCTATAGACTGAGTAAACCCTACCTTATTGAGAAGAAACCCTGAGACCAGATTCTTTCTTATTTCTGGAGTGTGCATCACATCCTTCAGAATTAAGGTCTTTCCAGAGGTGAATATCAGCTCCACATCTCCAATACCAGCAATATTAGTAGTGTGGGAATCTCCCAACAACATTTTCTTATCTTCAACAGCAGTGTATGTTTTAAACATAGCACGATCATAACAAACATGGCGCGAGGCGCCAGTGTCTATCCACCATCCATCTGATCCACCAACAAGGTTGATCTCAGTTATCATAGCAACGAATTGCTCTTCTGTCTAGTTGGCCTGATTAGCAGCGCCTGGCTTGTTCCTACACTTGCGTGCCATATGACCCTCTTTCCCACAATAGAAACAGAGAAAGGGGAGAGGGTCATTTCTAGGAGGTGGTTGCTGCCTAGCAATTGGGACCTTTGGAGGGTTCACATTCTCTTTGTTGTTCTTTGAAGTGCGATTCTGATTCTTTACTGGTTTGCCGTTTGGCTTCAGAACTGCTCCAATGAATTTCTTTTTCTTGTTATTTTCCACAAGAAGAATTTCATCTTTCTGGTCTTTCTTGCGAGATTCCTCCTCAATTCTAAGGCGGGTTATAAGACTTTCTAGAGAAAATTCTTTAGTTTTATGCCTAAGAGAATTTTTAAAATCTTTCCAAGCAGGGGGCAGTTTGTCAATAATAACAGCAATCTAAAACTGTTCATTTAAGGACGTACCTTCAGAGATGATCTCGTGAGCAATTTTCTGAATTTCATGAGATTGAGCTTCCACTGATCTGTCATCTGTCATCTGATATTTGAGGTAGCGGCTAACAACTACTTTTTGGCTCCAGCTTCCTCAGTGTCATGTTTCTTCTTTAGAGCATCCCAAACCTGTTTAGCAGTATTGCTTTCGGAACTGTAGTAATCATACAGATCATCAGCAAGTCCATTCAGAATATAATTCTTACATAAGTAATCATTATGTTCCCATTGGGTTAATTCAACAGCTATTTTATCTCTTTCTGTTTGTTCACCTTGTACTGGTACAACAAGAATGTCATCCTTCAGAACGTTGGCAAGCTTTTTCGTGGTTAGAAAAAACATCTTTTGTTGCCAACGTTTGAAATGAATTCCTTCAAACTGAAAAGGTTTGTTGTAGTCAGAAGCAAAAGAACTTGTCCCAGTAATTTCGTCGGTAGACATGGCATCTCGAAAACGCCTTAAAATTGTTGTTTTTTTGAATTTCGAAAAGACCTTTTGAAAACAATTATGCCACCGAAAATATTATTGGGTTGAGTTGCGGACTAGGTCGCTCTCTTTAAGACGTTTCGAGGCATTGCCCAAAATTGTGCAAGGCAGACTATCAACCACGAAGTCCCCAGGATAAAACAGCTCAAATACTCTGTATCGGGGTTCTACTGCACTGTAGAAAACCGTTCTAGAATTATACCCTCAATATGACATTCTTACGACTGACACTCGTAATATGGCCCTAAGGCCACTCGAAAGAATGAGAAGAAACAGTAAGAAGGGGGAGAAGTGAGAAAAGCTTCAGATACGGAGAGCTTTTGGTGTGACTTTCCAACTGAGGAGAACCCTCTATCTATAGAGGAAATCCGCAACTGGATCTGAGAAACTCATGGATCATCAGAACGTGTGCTCCAAGTAGTGGCCCTCAGAAACATGCGCTCCAAGCCCCCAAAATGTACACTCCAAACTTAAGGATTTGACTCTGACTTTTGACTGGACAACAAGGGAAACGTGAGACCAAAGATTAGGGTTTTGATCGGGCAAAAACAGACGCACAAATTCAGGGAGGAAGACTGGATCAGATATGACTCGATGGAGGGTAGTTACGTAATTAATGTTTCAATTAGAGATAAAACGCAAGCAATCAATTAATTAAAATGATTAATTAATTTTCATGCAAAAAATAATAATACACCACGTAGCCAAAGCCGAAGCCGAAGCCAAAGCCAAGCCAAGTCGGGTCGGGCCGAACCGAACCAAACCGAGCCGAGCCGGCCGGACAGCGGCGCGCCTACGCGTGTGTGGTTGCCAATATTGCTTACGTTCTCCCTCCTTCACAAAATTGGGGTTCCCCTTGGGGCCCTCCCCAAGTTCATTACCTCCACCTTATATACCCTTCTCAATTTTTTTCAATTCACAACAACACTAGCTCTGATAGATGTCATCATTATTTCTTATAAACTTTCATTAAAGCATCATCATTTCCAACACTAAGCTACCATTGGTAATCTACTACTATCAGTAAAATACTTACCCCAAATTTTCAAACCAATCTTTTTGAATAGCTTCGGTGGTTGCACTCCATGCATAGATAAGATCATGATGTTTTTATATGGTCTAACTAATAGCATCTGCAACTTGCAACTCTGAAGTTAGGAGTGAGTCTGCAAAGTATTGAAAGAAATAGAGTATTTAGTCCATAAAGTTCAAGAACCAGAAATAAAAGTGAATGTTGTAACTTACCCTTTACTGCAAAATGGTATAATGATCTTTCCATTTACCTCTTTGTACACAAGAAAATTTTTGAAATCCCAAACCTATCATTTACATTTAGTTCAATCATTTTGGGTTAAAAAGAAGAAAAATTTCTCTTCCAAAATTTATTTCATCCTTTATTATAAAATACATAACCTTTTTAACAATAAAAATCATAAAAACTTAAAGATCAAATTTACTAACATAAATTCATTTTTTGAGTAAAATTCCAAATTTGATTTTTCTTTTAGATGTACTATCACTAGGGATGGCAATTAGACCCATACCCAATGGGTACCCGCAAAAAAAACCCACAATGGGTAGGGTAAAAACCCGCATAATGGGTATGGGCATGGGGACGGGTAATTACTCGCAAAATTAAGCGGGTATGGGTGCGGGTACGGGTACTATAGTACCCACCCCGCCCCGCACCCGCACTTATATAAATATATTATTTATTTATTTAGTTATTTATTTATTATATTAGTATTTAGTTTAATTAATTGTTTTCTTTTATATTTTAACATCTATTAATATCATTGAACCATTACAATATTTATAATTGAAACATAAACGTTTGCAAAATTTTTAAGAATCTGATTATGATAAATAGGTAAATAATTGTGATTTTATAACTAATAATTATATCTTATTAATAGTGACTTTATAATTATACTTGCAACTTTGTATCAATTATCTCAGATAATATTATCATATGACTTGCAACTTCATAAAATATTATTATAGATATTTAAATATGTATTGTAACGAGTGTTCATTTGAAATGTTGAATCAGAAAATATTTTGATTTATAATATTTTATGATTGGATTTAAGATATTTGAATAATTTTTAAATTTAATCACAATAATATCATTTATTTATCGATTTTTTTTAGTTAAAGTATGGGTAACGAGTATGGGTACGGGCACTTAAGTACCCAGAGGGTAAGGGTATGGGTATTAAAGTTGATACCAAGAGGGTACGGGCACGGATATGGATATTTTTTAAAATTGCGGGTATGGGGGCGGGTACTTTAGTACCCTACCCAAACCCTACCCATTGCCATCCCTAACTATCACAAGTCATGGATCAATCATTTTTGTGAAGAAAAATCTTTCTAGTATAAAACAACCTTTTTGTAAAACTTCAAAATTTTCTTAAACAAATTTTTCTTTCAGATTCATCACTATAACAATAGATCTATAACATTAACAAAAAGGAACAACATTTTAATATAATTCATTTTTTTTTAATTTTAAATATTCATAATCAAATTTTTCTTTTAGATTTATCATAATAACACATGGATTTAAATCATTTATGAAAGAAAAATGAAAAAAAAAATGTTTCTAAACCACAAAGTGGCCGTAAGCCTTGACAAGGAAAATAATTTTTTTTTCATGACAAAACAAACATAAATAGAGAGAGGAGAATGAAAGAATAAACTTTGATTCAAAAACCTTGATCAAAACATGAATGGATTTTGAAGGAAGGAGTTTTTGTTTTCAAGTTTTTTCTTACTACCACTAGTTAGAAGTAAGAGAGAAGGGAGAAGTGTTGGTGTTATATTTTTCTAAAGTGAAAGAATAGAAAAAATAAAATAAAAATGTTACCTACACCCCTCGTTTTCAAAAAAACGTATATTATCTAAAATGCTCTTACCTATTGTCTACATCTTCATCTTTATCTTCAAAACCATAATCTTCATCAACATCTTCATCCATGTCCTCAAAACTCTAACCTTCATTTTGGTCATTTAAAAAGTACGTTTACGTGAATTCAATACACGTACGTTTACGTGAACTCAGTTCAAGTACGTTTACGTGAACTCAGTTCACGTACAACATGAGATTTTTATAATTTTACAATGTACGTGAACTCAGTTCAAGTACGTTTACGTGAACTCGGTTCAAATACGTTTACATGAACTCAGTTCAAGTACGTTTACATGAACTCAGTTCACGTACAACCTGAGATGTTTACAATTTTACAATGTACGTGAACTCAATTCAAGTACGTTTACGTGAACTCAGTTCACGTATTATCTGAGATTTTTACAATTTTCCAATGTACGTGAACTCAGTTCAAGTACGTTTACGTAAACTCAGTTGACGTACAACCTGAGATTTTTACAATTTTACAATGTACGTGAACTCAGTTCAAGTACGTTTATGTGAACTCAGTTCACATACAACCTGAGATTTTTACAGTTTTACAATGTACGTGAACTCAGTTCAAGTACGTTTACGTGAACTCAGTTCAAGTACGTTTACGTGAACTCAGTTCAAGTACGTTTACGTGAACACAGTTCACGTACAACCTAAGATTTTTACAATTTTACAATGTACGTGAACTCAGTTCAAGTACGTTTACGTGAACTCAGTTCATGTACAACTTAAGATTTTTACAATTTTACAATGTACATGAACTCAGTTCACGTACCACCAATGAGTCTCAAACTCCATTAATTACACAATCTTAAATCACGTATGTTTACGTGAACTTAATTCACGTACTATTTGATATTTTTACAATTTAACAACGTACGTGAATTCAATTCACGTAATGTTTTCAAATTTTGACAAAATTTACGAACTCAAAAACATAACAATAAATATGATGTGTGAGTTATGATGATTTTGTGATATGTGAGTTTTGAGTGGTTAAGAATGGTGACGAAAGAATAAATGAAATTAAAGAATATTATAAATATGCAAGGGAAATTTGAGTATTATGTTTTTTTTAAAAGATAAGGGTGTGGATAGTAAAGTGAGGGGTGTATGTAGCAAATTTGAAAATAAAATTAGTGGGTCAACGAGTGAGGTGGGTGAAAATGAGACTCAAGGGAGTGACAAAAAAAATTTCATCTACTAACTCTCACTACACCAAAAGTTTACTCTTGAAATATCTTACTACATGTAACAAAATATTTAGATATTTTACTAACAGATTATTACTCATCTAATCCTTCTTAGACAAGTTACATCTCACACTTCTATATCTACTTTTTGTAAAATATTTATTCTTGTTGTAAAATCAACTATAACAGTAACGTGTGACGTCGTAAATATTTGTCGATCATAAATCTTCTGTAATTATATTAAATTATTTTCCGAAAAATAAATTTAACCAAGTCTCTAAAAATATATTCCCAAAATCTTACTAACCATAATCATCTAATGAACTAGGGAAAAAAGTTTTGTCCCAAACAAATATGTTTTAAAATTTCGCAAACGATAAAACTGCAAGTTATGTTTAAAATATACAAAATTTTCTATTTGCAGTTTAAACAACTATTTTTACACATAAGACAGTTAAAAATATTTCACTTAAAAAAATATAATTGTGGTACTTATATTGATAAAATAAAAACATAGCTAAAAACTCATTAACATGTTGGGTTCAAATTACAGTAAAACTATAAAAATTAAGGTTTAATAGCTACGAGTCTTTCACTTAAGAGGCAACAAAATGCTTCTTTTTGTCAATTTAAATTTAGTTTATTATTTTATTTAATAAGATGGAAGTGAGATAAATAAACAATAGAAATGAGAAGTTGAATTGTTGCTTAAAATTTCTATAAAATTATTTTCAAAAAGATTAAATAATAAACACTTAGGTTTTCATGTAAACCCTAGTGTCAATCTATTTTGCATAGATAATTATTTGTATCATGAATTTAAATCATATATTTGATATATGTATAAAGCATAATTTAATATGCTATTGATTATATATTATGATAAAGGCCTTAGAATAGATAGTTCATTCAATATAACATCAAGCATAACCTGATCATGAGGCCCTGTTTAATATTAGAACACTATTCTTTAAGTATTCGTAGTCAATGTATTACTTTTAAAGACTGATATGTGAATAGACTGATGACTGTTATGTGAATAGACTGATGACTATATTTCAAGGATGATATACATTATGACTTGCATTCAGTTAGATATTTGGATGAAGGACGAGTACTACATAATACATTTTGGCTGCAAACTGGTTTAAATCATATCACCTGTGTTCTCATGAATTTTTGTAGCAATAAAGAATTGCTAGATGTCAATCGTTATTTATAATTTATATTATATAAGATATATAACATTTAATATTAGGGTTAAATAAATTTTTAGTTTCATAAAATTTAAAAATTTTGTTTTTATTCTCTGTAAAAAATGATATTTTTTTAGTACTAAAAATTATTATGCAAACATTTTTAGTCATTGTGGGAACATCAACATATATTTTTAAATAATTTTTTTGTATACATGGTTACAACTCTATAAAAAAGTTTCTCCATAAAAATCATCTCCAAATTCGATTTTTAGGTATATTTTAAGGATTTTTTATCTTGAACATATGATATTAAAAATTGATATTAAATACATCACAAGTTAAAAAAATTTAAATTGGTGTAGATAAACTTTTAATATTTTTCTTTACATGCTTGCAAACATTTAAAAAATTTGTAGGGATTTAAAAATGTAATTTTTTTACATGGACTAAAAATAAAATTTCATAGGTACTAAAAACTTATTTAATCATTAATATTATTATCATTTCAATGAGAACCTATAAGATCACACGCATAGACTAGTGACAATGCAACTAATGATTAAATTAAAGCTAAATTATATCAGCGGTGCCTTAACTTAATTTTAGGTAACATTTTAGTCCTTTATATTTCTTTTTTCGGAGTTGGTCATTTATTTTAATTTTAAGTGACAATTTGATATTTTATGTTTTAAAATGTCAACCATGTTGTCTTTTTTTTTACAAAAATTCAAAAAAATCATCAAATTTTTCAAACAAAACCCATAAAATTCATTATCATCTTCAATAAAATACAAATTTAATCAAATGCATAACTTAAATCTTGAAATAAACTCATATTTTCATTCTTTATTTGATGTTGTTGGAGATGAAAATATGAGTGTATTTGAATATTTGAGTTATGGATTTGATAAAATTTGCATTATATTGAAGATAAAATTGTTGAAATTTTAAAACATAAAATATCAAATTGTCACTTAAAATTAAAATAAAGGACCAACTCGGGAAAAAAAAAAGATAAAGAACAAAAACGTTACCTGAAATTAAGTTAAAGGACCACGCGTGTAATTTAGCCTTAAATTAAATAAGATTTTATTTAATTAGATGTTAATTGTATTAAAAGTGATATAATATATATATTAACATATTTATTTAATTGAATATGATTTGATTAAATACATAAAGGTTGATAGTGAATCAAATTAAATATGATTTAATTTAATTACTAGTTGCAATTTATTCAAAATTGTTTAATTGAATAAAGTTGTTTATGACTTTATTTGGGTTTCGACTCAAAAAAGTGTTAGGATTTTAGTGACTCATTCTTTATAAATGAAAGAAGTTTGCATACTCATGCGTGAACAATATTGAGACGCCGGTAATTTTGACGTTGGTGATGAATGTTAAAGAATACTTCAAGAAGTAATCCTACAATCCTTAAAGGTATTTAACTTGACGTTTGATTTGGGCATAATGCTTTAATAAAAGTCTGCTCTTTGGGATTGTTCCGCTAAGAGAATTTAAAATTTTGAAAATCCTTCTTAAATCCAACATTAGGTTTCGTTTACTTTCCGAAAACATTTTCATGTTTTGATTTCTAAGATTTATGTCATTTTATATTGATTATAAGAAGATGAAAGACACATGTAGTGAAAATGGAAGACAAACTAAAAAGAATGTAATTTCAAAAACAACGAAAATAATATTTTGACATTTCAAAATTGCTAAAAATGTTAGATTTATTTTCATAAATTGTAATGGAAAATAGTGAGGAATGTATTCTCTTATATTTATATAAGTTGAAGTGAGAATGAAAATATGAACCATGAGAAGTAAACAAACCCTTAGTTTATATAAAATAATGTTTTGAAACATTTTGACAAAGTACAAATTAGTTCTAAACACATTAAAGGTAAATTAGAGGAAAGAAAGCTAATAGAGAGAGTAGGAGCACACATATTCTTGTTTTTCCCTAAGTCCGCAAACTTTTATCCATAAAAAAGAAAAAGAAAGAAAAGAAAAACATATTTCTCCCTTTAGCAAACCCAAGCCCACATATACCGCCTTCATCAAGTTGAATTTCTATTTCCTTATTTCTGCTTGGATTCTTCTCTTAGATTTGGATTTGTGAGGCTTAAAACGTTAATTTTATGTATGAATGGTCTATTATTTTGGTTCTTAATTTTTTTTGTCCCTTGTATACATAATTGATATTTCTAACTTGATTCAAATTGTAGTGGTTGACCATTACATAATATTTTAGGTGTAATCGAGTTTGAAGAAATTCAAGAATAATTCTTGTTGTTGTGTTGCTAGTTTTCGAGACGATATAGGAAAATAACATAATGAAATTGTAGTTGTTTTGAGTACTTTATTAAGTCCCACAAACTTTTAAGTATTTAATTTAGGCTTACAATTATATTTTTATTTTGAGTGGATGTAGATTTTTCTACTAAATAAAATTAACAGTCAAGAATTTTATTATTTTACTTCCGTAAAATTTTATTAAATTTATTTAACTTGACGAACTGTATAATTTAACGATTAATTCTTCATCCATTATAAAAGAAATGATTATTTTTTCAACGTAACTATCATGCAATGTAGTATTTCTTTTAAAAGAATACGTGCATTTTTTTTATAAAAGAATTGACATTGTATTGACGTAGTTTAGCTTAGATAGAAATTTGAAGTGTTACATGTTCTAATTAATTGTTATTATTAACAAGTGTGCTTGAGTGAACTTCATTGTTGAAATAAACAAAGTCAACATTGATATTAGCAAAATATCGACTTCAAATTAAGGCAAATATTAAATGTCATCAAGACAAGAAGCACATTTATGAATGAATGTCAGAATTAAGGAACAAAATCAAGAGTCATATCATTTTAGTTAAGAATGTTAGTCAAAATAAAAATAAAAGAACATTCTCAGCATGTCAAATGGATAGAGACCAAAAGCCCAAGGTTAACTCGTATGCATTGTGTGTGTATTATTTCAGAAAGTTTGAAATTCAACGAGAATCAAGCAAATTAAAATATGTCTCTCAAATCAAGAAAATAAGTTTTTTTCCATAACGTTCTTCACAATAACCAATCAAAGCTCTCTTCAAAAGAAAAACACTCACGCTCATATTATAATAATCTAAGGATCATCACACTAAGCGATGAGAACGTAGAAATCATAATCAAGAAAGGAAGCATAAAGAATATTCAAGGTCTTGGAACTCCAATAACAAGAGCAATGTTAAAGAAGACAAATGTGGCTCTAAATAATTTGACTGCCACATTATTTGAAGCAAGTCTAACTCATGAAGAATTGAAGTCCAATATAGTAAATTGTTTAATCCAAATTGAAGAAGTTAAGAAATGAAGTCATCATGTATGTGTTATCAAATTATAATATTAGTTTTAATTAAAGTAGTAGATTTAATTAGTAAGAAAATTTAGGTCTAATTGTAAAAACATGAGTTGGGCTAAATTTAGAGAACTGGTAAGGAGGTGTCACTATAAAAGGCAAACCTTTATTTTATTCAAGGAGATTTTGAATATTATTTTTGTGAGGCTTTTCTCTCTAGAATTCTTGAAAGAATTCACTTTGAACTTATCAAGGTTGTTAATCCTTGTGGTTTTCTTTTTGGCTTATCAATCCCTAGATTGTGGCGCCATTATGTTCTTGGTTTGCTTGCTGAATTGTAATTTTTAGTTTCCTTTAAATCAAAAACCTTATATACAAATTTTACCAGTTTTCGTGTTCAGTAACCTGTGGTCATATCTCGAGTTTTACATAGTCTATTTTGACGATTCAACCGCCTAAATTGCGTTTCAAAACGCCTTCTTTCACCTAGTTTTGGAACCGCCTTATGAGTTTTCTAGCTCGGGTTATCACATTCTCCAAACAAACGTGATTTTGACTTCAATTTGTAAGTTTTCAACCTAGAACGATCCTTAAAGTGATTCATGACAAACAAGACCATATCATTAAGTGGCTCAAATATTCTCTCAAAATACTTGAGGTGAAGTTTAGATTCCATAACACTCTCCATTTACTTATAACTTTCTCAAATCTTTCCTGTGTTAAAGTTAGTTTGAGTGAATTTATTGTAAGTCTTAGTGAGACTTAAGAAACTTAATTGTAAGTCTTAGTGAGACTTAGATTAAGATTGATTAAAAGAAGCTTTGAAGAACAAAATGTTCTAATGAGAGACATAGTGAAAAATCTCACCAAAGATGAAGACTAAGTATAGCCTATTTTTAAGTGAACTGTATATATTTTAGTGTGTTATTTTTCAATCTCTTACTCATTATTATTTTGTTTGCATTACCTTTACTGACATACTATTTATTGCTTTTAAACAAAACTTATTTAGAAAGTTCTCTACAAAAGATGAAGCAAGTCTATGTCTCATGACCATACATCATAGACACGAGGTTAGTGATGATGAAAATGAATTTTTACCTATATATGAACAATTAGAAGACGCTTTTGTAGAACCTCATCAGGATGAGAAAAATATGACCAAACTTTTTAAGTCATAGAAAAAGAACCATTTTAAATTTAGAAAGTCAAATTGATAGACTTGAAATGATTTATCAAAGTCAATAAAGTTTGCTCATGAAGTTATACAAAAAGTATCTTGATTTTATGAATCATCACAATGTGAAAAGTGTAGTACATTAGAGAGTAAGAATATTTCATTAAATCCATCTTATAAAAATAAATCATCTTTCAATAAGTATTATCGTAAATCTAAGAGACAGCATTTCTCATATGTTACTTGCTTCTATTGTGGACAAAAAGGGCATACATAGTATAAATGTTTTAGTACCAATTGGTAGGATTGTTTGGATTTCTAAGAGAATAGTTTCCAATACTAACCTACAAGGACCCAACAAAAATTGGATACCTATAAGTCCAACAAAAATTGGATACCTATAAGTCCTACTTGATTATTATGTCGGTATGTTTGAAGCATCAAACAACATTCGAAAAAGGATACTCCAAACAGTTGAAGGGTTTCTTTAAAGGTTTGGTCATCTATGAAAATCCAACAAAGTTAGAATTTTAAATTGTATATCTTTTGTTGTCATTAGTTCAAAAACTGTAATGAAAGGTATGTCTCTTAACTTTCTCGTCGTTGAATTAGTTCAATTAAGTTTCCTCTATTTGTTTCTGAGTTGTTTTCAACATGGATCAAAATGTCTCACATGTGAAATGAGTGTTATAAATGTTTATGTTTTGATCTTTGAATTAAATGTGTTTAATATGTCCACTCGGTAGTGTTCTGGTGTATTTACTTTAACAAGTTTGTTCTAACTATAACTTGAATAATAATAATAACAATTTTGCTTCCCACGCCCCTCAAATTACTTCCCACACCCCTCAATTTTTTTTAAAACCCAAAATACCCAAACTACCCTTCCCTCTATATTCACTTTAACTACTCATTTTCTATCTTCATCATCTTCATTACCTACCAACTTCAATCTTCTTCAATATTCTTCAATCATTTTGATACATTTCATGTTCAATAATCTTTAATCATTTTGAACATCTTCATCATTTTCATCATCTTCATCATTATAGTAACTCAAATCAACTAGGTATGTATTTTGTTGTGTTTTATAGCTGGTTATTTTTTTTCAAATCTAGGTTTCGTACGTGAACTTAGTTCACATACGTCTACGTGAAATGAATTCACGTACTTGATGAAATTATGAAAATTCTGATTGTACGTGAAATAGGTTTACGTAAACGTACGTCAATTAAGTTTGCATACATCAATGGAGTTTTAAAATTCATGTTACCTACGTGAACTCAGTTTACGTATGTGTACGTGAACTCAGTTCACGTATCACATACGTGAATTGAATTCACGTATACATACGTAAACTGAGTTCACGTATAGAATGAAAATTTGTAAAATCTCAGTCGTACGTGAACTGAGTTCACGTATGTTTACTTGAATTCAATTCACGTATGTGATACGTGAACTGAGTTCACGTACACATACGTTTTCTCAGTTACCGTAAATGTGATAAAATTTGAATTTTTTTTTTTTTGTTTATTTTGTTTATGTTGTTATATTTATGTAATTTATTGGATGCAGTTAAATGGATGAAGGGGGAGACAATAGTGACGAAATGTATGAAGGTTTGGAACCTGATTTTGAAGAAATGTATGATGATTTGGATCCTGATTTTGAAGAAATGTGTGATGATGTGGAACCGAATTTTGACGCTATGAATGACAGAGTTGAACCTGTTATGATTGATTTGACTGATGTGTTTACCACCGGCATGATGTTCGATACACGAGATGAATTATTGAAATGGGCTAGAAATGTAGGAAGGGAAAATGGAATTGTTGTTGTCATTTTTAGATCTGAAACTGCGACAGCACGACCAAGAACAAAGACAAAATTAATTCTTGGTTGTGAAAGAAGTGGTAAATATAGACCTTGGAAGAATCCTAATCTTACGAGGAGTACTTGGACTAGAAAATGTGATTGTCCATTTAGATTGAGAGGAACATGATCAAGTGTTGGTGATGGATGGTATTTGCATGGATCAAGTGTTGGAACAACTAATCTTGGTCTTTGGTATAGAAAAGGTTCCCATTTGATATTATAGCATACTGTGATGCTGATTATGCTGGAGACAAAGTTGAAAGAAAAAGCACAAGTGGAGCATGTCAGTTCCTAGGTGAAGCATTAATCAGTTGGTCATGCAGAAAACAGGAACACCTAGCACTATCCACAACTGAGGCTGAATATGTGTCAGCTGCAAACTGCTGTTCACAAGTTTTGTGGATCAAGAACCAACTTCAAGATTACTCTGTAAGTTATTCCAATATTCCAATTTATTGTGATAATACAAGTGCTATAAATCTGTCTAAAAATCCTATTCAGCATTCTAGATCAAAGCATATTGAAATAAAACATCATTTCATTCGTGATCATGTCAATAAGAAAGACGTTGAATTAATCTTCGTTGATACTCAAAATCAACTTGCTGACATTTTCACAAAGCCTCTTGTGGAGGATAGTTTTAATTCAATCAAGGAAAAACTGAGAATCATGAAAAATCCAGAAAATTCTGGTTAAAATCTGCTTCTGCAGAAAACGGAGATCGTTTATCAGTCTCCGTTTCGCGATTCATCATTCTCCGTTCTGGAAAAAGCAACAGTCTGCTTTTCCCTCTCAAAAGTAAAAAGGCAAATCTTGGCATTTATTACACGTGCCCTTGTGTCTGGTGTTAGAATGCTGACACATACACTCTCCTATCCCCCAAAATGCTTTTCCCATTTCCCTAGGTACAAACTCATCATTACTCCACCTTTTTCTCTCCATCTTCTCAAGTCAGAAAACTGTTCCTCTTCCCACCTTCTTTTCCCCAAAAGCTGGAATCATCTCTCTTTCTCTATATCACATTCACTGTTCACCTTCTTCATCATCTTCCTCCCAAAAGACAACAACGGCTCGAACCAAACAGTCTGCACGAAAAAAT
>NC_021164.2:38273940-38289159 GCF_000331145.2 Cicer arietinum
TGTCATTTCGTACAGGTATTAATTGTGATATTAAATTGTTATTGATAATTCACTTTATAATTGTTATTGATTTATAATTGTTATGTAATTTAACAGGTTTACTTAAAGTCATATTCCCCTATGCCACCAACAAGTAATATGTGGAAAAATTATTGCAATGAAGAAGCACGACAATGGGAATTTATTTACAGGGATCGCATGCAACATTGGTTGCAGATATTTCCAGAAACTATAAATGAAGTTATTGTAAACTGAATTGTTGAATTCAAATATAATGAATATCCAAAATATTGTATGAATTCAAATAATATTGTATGAATTGTTGAAGTTGTAAACTGAATTGTTTAATTAATATAGTCGAAATCGAAAATAGATATCCAATATATCCAAAATATCTGTAACCAAAATATCCGAAATCCAGAATAGATATCTAAAATACATATCCAAAATACATATCCAAAATAAATATCAAAAGTAAATATCCTAAGTTTGTCTATGTCTCCTACGATATGGCACTGCATGAGTCCAATCTCTACCACCACCCCTCTGAGATCGCAATATCAAAATTAATTCATTCACGAGTGTGATGCCATCAGGTAATACCAATTGTCAACCAAGAAGCTCCTCTGCAATTTGTATTGCTCGACGCTGCATTAAAAAATACATTAATTAATTACATGACTATTTAATTTAATAAAGTTATAAATTAAATTTAAATGAATTTACCGTTGTTTCTTCTGAAGCATGATCATCATCGGCAGGCTCTGCAACCGAAGGTGCTACATAGACTGGTTCTCTGCGAATGATATATGGATGAGAAATTCGACGAAACCAGTCCATGTACTCAATTGCACAGTCTGCAGGTCTGTGTACAACTACCCCAGCGTCAACTACATGTACAGTGTATTGCGTAAACATGATGTCCATTTCCTCTGGTGTGGTCGTCTGACCTACTATCTCCAAAGGTGAACCAGGGATGGTTTGGACATGTCCATATTGACGCAATACCCTATATGGCAAGTGAGCATACATCTTGGGACCCCAGCGTATCCACCCTCTGAATAATGAAACAACCTCAAATGGTCGCTTCGGCCTATGCTCTCTGTAGGGTGTCCAACATATGCCATCAACATCAATCTCGTCTAGTGCTTTCCTAAATGGAACAACCAAACCTTTATCCCATTTTGGCTTCCATCTAAGTGCTCTCGGATAGTCCTCATCATAAACCTGAGATAGTCTACAACAATTCGCACATAATGTTGGAAAATGCTCATACACCCACGCCTGCACATATACAATAAGATATTCATAAATCAATAAAGCAACAACCCATGAAATAAATCAAACCAAGAAAGCAAGCGCAAATACGTGTAATAGTGTCAGATACCCTGATACTGTTCTTGTCTGATGCATACTCGCTTCTCGAAGATTGTCGTATAGGTAAGCAAGCGCAGCAGCACCCCGTGCATATCCTCCGCATGAGTTGAGGTCTCTGAAACATTCAAGGTAGGCAACACTCACTGCGAAGGCACTCTTGTCGCTGAACAAGGTGCAACCCACCAAAAATAAAAGAAATGCCCTCGCAGCCATCTGCCAATGCTGATCAGCACATCGCTGATGGTATACGTCAAGCAACCAACTGTACCGAACAGTGGTTGTCCGCGTCAAGTTAAACTCAGCAAAAATTTGAAGAAAAAAAATATTACATGAACGAATATCAAAATAGCGTTAGTTTACAAATACCAAACTAACATATATTTAAATCTTATTTATTTTATAAATAATTAGCTTGAATATATTGTAAATATTTTAAAATCACTATTTTCATTATAGAAGTAAATATATTATAAATCATGTCCTTGGAGTTAAAACATTTTAAAAGTATATATAATAATAGTTATAGTAATTACTTTGAATATGAGAGTTTTAGTTATTATTGATATACTTTTTTTTTAAATAATTTATTTAATTTATTTAATTTATTTATTTGGTAAACTACTAATCTTGAAAATAATAGTTATATGTTAAAAATGTAATATGTTAAAGAAGTGGAGTTTTTGTTAAGTATATTTTTTTTAAGTAGGAGGTCGTTCCATGCGGAAGCGACCAGCTAAAGGGAAAATTTTCAAAACTTAATAGAAGGTTGTTCCCTAAGGAAGCGACCTGTAACTGAGTTTTTTTTTATATTTTATATATTTTAACATTTGTTATTAATTTAATTATTTAAAAAATAAAAATACTAATAATACATTAATATAAAATAAATTAATAAATTATAAATAAATTTTATATTTTAATTGTTATTATAATAAATAATTATTATAATTATAATTAAAAATTAGTATAATTAAAATGATTAAATTATATTATAAATTTCAAAAAAAGACATTAAAGTTATAAAAAAAATACATCAAATTTGTTGCAAAAAAATAATAATAACAATTAAATAAAAATAAAATTATATTAATAACATGAAAAAGAAACGAAATACATTAAATTAATGATAAAAAAAAAACATCAAATATATATTAATAACATGAAAAAGAAATGAAATACATTAAATTAATGATAAAAAAAACATCAAATATATATCAATGATGTCCACCTAAATGACCCTCAGTCTCACCACTGCTACCTGCTTCCATTAAATTTTGAGAATGAGGATTATACATCGAATCAAATACAGCATAAGCTGACTCAGGAGTTGTGCACTGAGTTCCAAACAAATTATAGAGAAGCCCATGTTCTGTCGAATAACAGGGTGTTAGTATTTATGGCACCGACAGAACGTAATACTGAGTTGGTGGTGGATCATAACATGGAACTTCAGTTGCGACGTGTAGGTAAGGTGATGATAAAGACGGTCCTGCTGTGTTTTGTTGTTGTGGGGTTGATTGGGAGGTTGATTGCACATGAGGATATGACGGCGGTTGTAAATGGAGATCACAGAGATATTGTTCTACATATATAAACAATTTGATGTGTTGTCTAAACCAAATCATATATTGTGTTATGACATAAAACACTTTGTACGATGTTACCTTGCAACACATAATTCTGGCGCTCGTTCCAATGGTTAATTTCTTCCCTCCAAACCCACTTCCAATTATCATCAATCACATACCTCATGTCGACCTCATGATACATTTTCATGTCCTCTAGTGGTTGTGGTATTTGTTGATGCAAACCAAACTGGAATGTGACTTTATCTATATGATGTTTTTAAACAATATGATAACAGAGTAGATAAGTACATGCAGTCTAAGTGACCTTCTCTTCTTCAGAAGATTCTTGTTGGAACCCGAGATAAGGTCTCCAATAAAACTAATATGTAAAAAATAAGCTAAAGTAATTATAACAAGTATAAAAAATAAAATATTTAAAAAGTTCGAATAAATGTGAAAAAATATATTACTTCCTCAACCATCATGTGATCAATTGTTTTTCGATATCCTTCTACATCGTTATGAGGAACTTTAGCGAAATTTAGACCACTAGAATTAAACCTGTCAAATATAAAAAAATAAAAAATATAATAAAATGCGATCAACTCATCACAACACTATGAATCATACTCTACCCAATTAGAACAAACTCATCTAAAAAGTTTTCAATTCCATCATCAATCTCCTCTAACAAGTCCACAATGCGATTTTCTCCTTAGTGTCTTATATAGTATCAATGAGGAAGAATTAAGTGATTATAGTGAAGAGGATGAAACATACTTCGATGAATCATCTGATAAATCTGACGATGACATTGATGTTGACGAAGATATGGAAGTAGAAGATCAACATATCCTACCTGATTTCGATCCACCATCTCACCTGAAGAACATGAATTTAGATACTCAACAGCAATCTAGTGAATTTGATCACTTGTTATTAACGAACTCCCATCAGTAGATGAAACTCTTGCAGTTGGAATGAAGTTTCAAAATAAAGATGAATGCATACATGCAATCAAGTGTTACCATTTAAAACAATCATTGAATTTTATGGTGCAAAAATCAGATTTAGAAAGGTATGTTATTTATTGTTCAAATCCAAATTGTTTGTTTAGATGTAGAGCTTCAAAATGCAAAAAGAGTGAAGTGTGGGTTATTAGTAAATTGAATGTGTCTCATACATGCACTAATTCTGCATTGTCACAAGATCATACGAAGCTCGATTCTAACATGATATATAAAAGCATAATGCAAGTTGTGAAAGTGGATCCTTCAATCAAAGTGAAGGTCATTATTGCTCAGATTTGGACTTTACACAGCTACACAGTTAGTTATAGAAAGGTCTGGATGGAAAAAAATAAAGCGATCGAACAAATTTATGGTAATTGGGAAGAGTCTTACAATCAACTCCCACAATGGTTGTTGGTTATGAAAATGTTTGCTCCAGGAACCAAAATTGAAATGGAACCCATCCTAGCTTATCATGAGAATAGTTCGATAGGTGGGATAAAGATTTTTCACAGACTATTTTGGGCTTTCGTTCTATACATATCTGCGTTTAAATTCTGCAAATCAATAGTACAAGTTGATGGGACTTGGTTGTACGAAAAGTACAAGGGAACTCTATCGGTAGCAGTTGCACATGATGAGAACGACAACGTAAATCCTATTGCTTATGTTATTGTGGAAGGTGAGAAAAAAGAGGGTTGAAGTTTCTTTTTGAGAAATTTGAGAAAATACGTCACTCCACAAGGCAACATTTGTTTGATTTCAGATAGACACGAATCCATTAAGATTGCTTATAATAATCCAAAAAATGGGTGGAAAGATCCTCCGTCAAAGCATATGTTCTACATCCGACATATTCCACAAAATTTTGCAAGGGAATTTAAGGATAATGTTTTGAAGAAAAAAGTTATTTATGTGGGTAATAGTTTCATTCTTAATTTTTATAATTAGTGTAATTTTTAATAATTCATTCTTAATTTATACAATTGTCTACTGTTTCAATACTTGTTACTCGATCAATGAGCCTACATATCGATACTACGACAGAGAAATCGACATAGTAAACCCAGAGGCTTTGAAATGGTTAGACAACATACCTCGACAAGATTGGATTCAAGCATTCGATGGAGGTAGCTGTTATGGTCAGATGACAACCAACCTGGTGAGTCAATCAACGCAGTATTAAAAGGCTCGCGCAACCTTCCCATCACTGTTTTAGTTCAATCAACTTATTTTAAAACAGGGACACTGTTTCCAACCATGGGAAAACGACACGCATCAATTTTAGCTTCTGGTCAGGTATACACAAAACTTGCATAAATTTTATGAAATTGGAAATAAGTAAATCCAATAGTCATAGGGTGCATAGTTTTGATCGGAGCAACCATACTTTCATGGTCCACGAGACGGTGGTTCCAAGAGAAGGGCGACCAATTGATCATTTTAGTTTAAATCTTTCTAACAAGTGGTACGATTGTGGGAAATATCAAGTTAAACATATACCATGTTCACATGTAATAACAACATGTTCTAACATAAAATATAATTATTGGAGCCTTATACCTGATGTGTACAAGGTAGAAAAGATACTAAAAGTCTACGGTGAAGCGTTTCAACCCATACCAAACGAAGGATACTGGCCACAATATGAAGGTGTTAAGGTGTGTCACAATCCACTAATGCAGAGAGTCAAGAAAGGTCGCCCAAAGAGCAAACACATTAGCACATAAATGGACACTACAGAAAGAGTACCAAGAAAATGCTGATTATGTCGGGTCTCTAGTCATACTAGAAAACATTGTCCAAACGCTGCTGGCACATCTACTCAAGTTTGATATATTTTTTTTTTTAATATCTTTTTTTTGGAACTTTTAATATAATTTAATTATTTTTATGTAATCATTTTAATTATAATAATTTTTAATTATAATTATAATAATTTTTAATTATAATTATAATAATTATGCATTATAATAATAATAATAATAATTAAAATATAAAATTTATTTATAATTTATTAATATATTTTATTTTAATTTATTATTAGTATTTTTATTTTGTAAATAATTAAATTAATAATAAATGTTAAAATATAAAAATAAAAATAAAAATAGAAAAACTCAGTCACAGGTAGCTTCCCCAGGGAACAACCTCTTACAAAGTTTTGAAAATTTTCCCTTTAGCTGGTCGCTTCCCCAAGAAACGACCTCCTACTTTAAAAAAAAGTAGGACATTCTTAAAAGAAGGATATTTTATAAATAAATAAAAAAAACAAAAACTCAAAGAAGTGTTAGATTATGAATTTATTTTTTAATATAAATTCATAATTATATTTTTTTTTTGTAATTATGAATTTATTTATAAAATATGAATAAATTTTCGATATTGAATAAAATATCAATTCAAAAACATAATCAGTGAATATTATAATCATTATCTACACGATTATTTTATAAAATATGAATTCGAATAATTATGTTTTTTTGTAATTCATTACAAAAATTCATTATCTACACTGAATATGAATTTATTTTTTTGTAATTCATAATTATGAATTTATTTTTATGAATAATTATTCGAATTCATAAAATAATCGTGTAGATAATGATTATAATATTCAGTGATTATGTTTTTGAATTGAGTAAGTCTCCTTGACACAATTTCAAACGAATATAGGTTTTTCACTTGTTGATTCAAATTAGCATGTGAAAGTGCTGAAAAAAAAGTAAGATGTGAGAGAACATTTGAATTCATAAGTATATATATTATAATTTGAGATAAACGGAAAACCTATATTTTCCAACAATTCATCTAAAGCTCGCTATGCATATGAATATCTCTATTTAGTAATAATTTAATTAATATGACGATTTGGAGATTATAATATGAATTACAAACTTTTATAATATGTCGTGTGATTTAATTTCTGCAAATGTGTGATATAAGGCTCTGAATTTTTTAAAATCTAATTTAAAAGCAAATTTTATAAATAAAGCAAATTTCTCATGTTATTGAAAAATATAAAGCAAATTTCTCGTCCCATTTTTCCATTTCATGCCAACATCATCGTCTCTTCATTTGGGTTTGTTTTTCAAACGTTGGTAGTAGAAAAACACACAAATCCTCTGTTTCAAAACCAACCAAGAATATTCCTTGTTGCTTGGTGGTACTATTGATTAAGTTTTTTAGGTGATAAACTTTTCTTTTCTTTTCCCTCTCTTTATGGATTTAATTACCATTGTTTCTGTAGAAAGTGTTTTCGATTTTTTCTTTGTAAAAGTTAAGAGTCAACTTGTATGAAACTTGTTTAATGTTTGAATTTGGAAAACAAATCGAAAAGCTCTTCTTTTCTTCTTATTTCAGCACTGAAATGGATGTTTGCTTTCAAAATTTCTAGGTTCTTAAAGTTTTTAGTAAAGTATATTGTTATTGGTTTTTTGAAAAACAAATTATGCTTGTTATTGATGTTGTTGCTAATAGTTAGAAAAAAGAAATGATTTTTGATGTGTTTGAGTTATGTAATGAATTGTTTTCAAATAACGAGTTTGAGCTAAAGTTTAAACTTCACAAGAAAATTTAGAGTTGTTAAAGTGGTGAAAAAGTTTAAATTTTAATTAAGTTAAAGAGTTTGAGCAAAAAGTTACGTTGAAATTAAAATGTTTAGAGTTAAAAATGTTACTCTTTTTATTACTCTTGGATTGAGTTTAAAGAAGAAGTTTAAAGTACTTTATTAATTCAAAATTTTTTGTTCTAATGGTTGAACTGATAGTACTTGAAAATAAAAAGTTATTCGTCACAAAGATTTGAATTGTCGAGTGTGTGTACGTGTGGTTTGGAAAATCCTCATTTTTATATAGTTTTAAATAAATAATGTATCACTTGGTTTTAAAAGTTTTGTTTATGAAAGAGATTTAATATTGGAATTATGATGTAGTTGGATAAATTTTGGTGGTAAATAATTTTTTTTTATATAAATATTTATGTTTATGTGGTTATCTCTTTGAGTCTCGAAAAGAAATCGAGACTGTTAGCACTGAGTTAGCGGTGGAGAGAACTCTGAAATATCAATGTTGTTGTGGTGAATAAAGAAAATTGATTTTCTTAGTTTATGCATTTCTATAGAATAGTTGTTATGATTGATGATCAAGAATGTATACATGTGATTAACAAATATTTGAACTTGTGTTTAAAGAAAAATTAGTGATTTTTGGTTTCAAGTTTTTATACGTATACTTTCAAGTTTTAGAAAAGTTTGCTTGATTTTAATTAAAGTTTCAAGTTTATTAAGTAAAGGTTAAAGTCTTGAGTTATAATTTCATTTTCTTAAGATTCCAATTTTCATGAATTAAAATACAAATTTTGTTGAAAAAAATATATATTTTAAAAAGAATGAAACTATTACAAAGAGTTAGAACTTTGAAACAAGAAAAATATTTTTTGATATTTTTTGTGTGTGGTTAAGTTGTTATGAGGTAAATACTTTGATTGAACATTTATTATTTAAAAATATAGTAGATCAAACTTTTAGTTATTTGCAACAACAACAAAAAAGAGTTATGACAAATTTGAGAAAATTTGTGGTTATGTGAAAAATTTTGAGAAAAATAATATAAGACGTTTTGAATTATTGTTAGTAAATTATCTAAAAAATTGAAGGATGATGATTTCTACAAATATGTTTGTATATGTTGAAAGTGGGTATTGTGAATAACAATACTATTAGTTCTTACTCGTTGTAAACTCTTTTAGTGAAAAATACTCTAAGGGGGTTAGGAGTAAGTAAAGGATTGTAACGTAGTTAAAGTCTCAGGGACTAATTTGACTAAGTCAAACACTATTTGATTGAAGGTGTTGGCATGAGCGAGATTCTTGTTGTGTTAGATTGTGGTAGCAACAGTTTTGAAAAAGCTATAATTAAGGTAATAACTCATTGGCTAAATTACATCTGTGGTCCCTTAACTTACTTCCAGTTAACGTTTTAGTCATTTATCTTCTTTTTATTTTCCCGAGTTGGTCATTTATTTTAATTTTAAGAGACAATTTGATATTTTATGTTTTAAAATATCAATAATGCTATCCTTTTTTTTACAAAAAAATCATCAAAATTTGCAACCAAAATCCATAAAACTAATAATCATCTTCAATATAATGCAAATTTCATCAAATCCACAACTCAAATATTCAAATAAACTCATATTTTCATCTCCAACAACATCAAATAAAGAATGAAAATATGAGTTTATTTCAAGATTTAAGTTATGAATTTGATTAAATTTGATTAAATTTGCATTTTATTGAAGATGATAATGAATTTTATGGGTTTTGTTTGAAAAATTTGATGATTTTTTTGAATTTTTGTAAAAAAAAAAGGACAACATTTTTGACATTTTAAAATATACAATATAAATAGTCACTTAAAATTAAAATAAAGGACCAACTCAGGACAAAAAAAAGATAAAGGACAAAAATGTTACCTGAAATTAAGTTAAAGGACCGCGGATGTAATTTAGCCTAACTCCTTCCAAATTTTTTAGTTTGCACATCGGGGTCATATATGTGTGATTGATGTGTCAATATGTGATGGTTAATATTGACGTGATTATGCCAATTAAGGTTAAAAGAAAGAATAAATTTTGTACAATATCAATTAAGACTAAAATAAAAAATAAATTTGGTAAAATGTCGATTAGGCTATTTATAAAGAAAGAAGAAATATATCACCATATTTTTGGTGTTCTTGAAAAACTTTGACAAATCTTGATCGTAGAACCCAATTAACAATCTCACATTGCTTAGTCTCGTGTATTTAGTATTTGTTTCTACTAGCTTTTGATATGTAAATTGAATATTCACTTTTGAAATAATCCCATGCATATTTGCATATTTGATTTTTATAGTGGAAAATTATATCATCTCAATCGTTTTCATGACCGTAGAGTTATGACGTATGCACTTATAATAATTTCATGAAAAATTACCACCTATATTAAATGAATTGGAGTCTTGATCGCTTGATTTTGTCATTGTTATATGTGTGTTTGAGAGAATAAATGTTGAATTGAGGATGAAACACTAGAGTATTGGTAAAGAAAGGTTGTAATTGAGAGGGAACAAAAATGCTTCAATAAAACGTTTCTCAAGAAAATATTGAGAGAAATGGAGATAAGTAAATTGCAATTCTGATACCATATTGCAATTATTGATTTAAGTCATTGATAAAAGAGAAATAGAGAAAAATAAATTGAATAATATTGATAATTGAGAGGATTATTTACTTCAAGTATTATATAAACTTATATATTTAATTAGATAAAACAACTAACTAGTGTAAAATAACTAGTAATTAATATAACTAACCAAACTAAGATATCTATTAATATCATCGATATAAAATTGAAAACAATTATAGTACACTCACTATATATTTTTCACAGTTTAGTTTGTTCACGTTATTTTTCTAGAAATGAGTCGCTGATGAAACCGTTCAAGTGTACACTTTATACAAGAGACAAATGTTTATTATTAATTCACTACGCGAAAAAACGCATTTTACAGCGCTTTTTTTAAGCCATTTACAGCGCTTTTTCAAAAAAATAAGCGCTGTAAATGATACAACAGCGCTTTTAAAAAAGCGCTATAAAACATGTAAATATAACGCACGCTTGTTATGCACATTTTACAGCGCTTCTTCACAAAAAGCGCTGTAATATGCACCCCATTATATGAGTTATGGGTGTGCATATTACAGCGCTTTCTCAAACAAGCGCTGTAATATGCCCAACCATAATTTCATATATGGGTGGGCATATTACAGCGCTTTTTCACAAAAGCGCTGTAATATGCCCACCCATAATTTCATATATGGGTGTGCATATTACAGCGCTTTCTCAAAAAAGCGCTGTAAAATGCCCACCCATAATTTCATATTATGGGTCTGCATTTTACAGCGCTTTTCTTGTACATTTTACAGCGCTTTCTCACGCAAGCGCTGTAAAAGGTGCACCATTAAAGCGCTTTAGAACAACATTTTACAGCGCTTTTTAAAAAAAGCGCTGTAAAATGTGTGTTTTTTTTTTTTTTTAAACGCTGTAAATTAATTATTTGAAATGAAAAGCGCTTTTTAGCTTTTTATGGCATTTTTTTAAAAAAGCGCTGTCTTTTATCTTTGTATCCAAAATTATTTTGATCCAAAATCACTTCACAATCAGTAGAACAGAACATATTATAGACAATCAGTAGACACAATCAGTAGAACAGAAATCAGAACTCTGTAACTTTATTAACATATATGTAACTCTGTAATTTACAACCTAAGTAACTACATTCAGATACATATATACAACCTAATTTACAACCTAATTACCTACATTCAGATCCATTATATAATAACTAACAGATCCATTATATGCATATATTGTGTCCTATGATCATTTACATATAATAACTAACAGAATATACATTATATGCACTAGCTACCATATAATATTCAGATCCCTTGCCCAGCAGCAAGCTATTTCCCAGAAAATCAAATAATTTTCATGTCAAGCACGTACTGACACCATTCTTCCTTTAATTCCATCAGATCTTCCTCAGAATATGATGGACTGGAATTGGCAAAGTACTGCAATATAAAAATTGAACATATTATATTAAGTTAGTATCAAATATATAGATAATTTATATATGAAAATCATATAATGCAAATACCGTACCGTTTCTGGGATAATAGTTTTATTCTTCTCAACAATCTCCTTCATGAATCTCAATATGTAGTACCCACAGTCGATGTTATTTGTTTGACGAGGGCACTTTATTGAGATCCATGTAATGTTATTAGACTTCTGCTTCGACACTTTAGCACCTCTTTGAGCTCGATAAACTTTTAAGGCACTATCGAATGAATAAATGTGATTATTAGAGCATGAATATTTATATATATATATATAAATATTCATGCTCTAATAATCACATTTATTCATTCGATAGTGCCTTAAAAGTTTATCGAGCTCAAAGAGGTGCTAAAGTGTCGAAGCAGAAGTCTAATAACATTACATGGATCTCAATAAAGTGCCCTCGTCAAACAAATAACATCGACTGTGGGTACTACATATTGAGATTCATGAAGGAGATTGTTGAGAAGAATAAAACTATTATCCCAGAAACGGTACGGTATTTGCATTATATGATTTTCATATATAAATTATCTATATATTTGATACTAACTTAATATAATATGTTCAATTTTTATATTGCAGTACTTTGCCAATTCCAGTCCATCATATTCTGAGGAAGATCTGATGGAATTAAAGGAAGAATGGTGTCAGTACGTGCTTGACATGAAAATTATTTGATTTTCTGGGAAATAGCTTGCTGCTGGGCAAGGGATCTGAATATTATATGGTAGCTAGTGCATATAATGTATATTCTGTTAGTTATTATATGTAAATGATCATAGGACACAATATATGAACATGCATATGGATCTGAATGTAGTTTAGGTTGTAAATTAGGTTATATATATATACGTATCTGAATGTAGGTAATTAGGTTGTAAATTAGGTTGTATATATGTATCTGAATGTAGTTACTTAGGTTGTAAATTACAGAGTTACATATATGTTAAAAAAGTTACAGAGTTCTGATTTATGTTCTACTGATTGTGTGAACTGCTTATGGTATTTGAATATGTTTTGTTGTTGTGTGCACTGATTGTGAAGTGATTTTGGATCAAAAATAATTTTGGGCACAAAGATAAAAGACAACGCTTTTTAAAAAAATTTCCCCGATCTAGATTTTTTGTTGCTGCAAGTTTTGCAGCTTTATTACCCTCCAGCCTTTGTAGTTTGGCAGCCCTATTAACCTCCAATTTTTGAGGTTTGCTGCCTTTTTTTGGCTGTAGGGGTGGTTTATTTATTTGGACCTACAAAAATGAGGTAAAATGTTAGTTTATTGAATCTGAAAAAATAAAAAACCTTAGGCAATAAATGTGACAAACCTTTTCGGGAGATGTAACTGATTTGTCCTTGGGAATCTTTTTTTCGAGGGCAACAAGGTGTGTGGGCCATGCCACGTAACTGCCAATAGCGTCGCTTAAGAACTTCATATCTCCATCGTTGTCCGGTATGGGCAACGGTGCAGTTGGTTCGAAAGCAACCGTAGGCGATACTTTGACATGGCCCGCGGGGATCGGAATATTGTGCAATACTTCTCCCGAAGTATTGTGCAATATTCCTTTTCCCACCTTCCGTTGAGTCGGCGAGGACAAGTATAGGACACATGTAGTGACACCCTACATCAATAGTTAAAACATAAGTACAGTTAATATATAAGTTTGTTTAATACATAAGTAATTACATAAGCAAGTAAGTAGTAAGTAATTAATTACCTCGGGAATACTCTTCAAACCGACGTTGCAACTCCCGGTTTCACTCTCCATTTGTATTTCAGGTTGGAGCTGAACCGGAAGTTGCTTGTCTTTATTCGTATTCACCAAGAGTGCCACTTGCTCCGATAGGATTCTGAGCTTCTCTAATACTTCCTCGTTGGAAGGTTTTTGGCGCTTCTCTTGAGGAAAAAAGCTTTTGGGAGTTACGCCAAATCCTTTCCCCCTCACTCGACCGGAATACTCAGGGACATTAAACACTTTCCCAAGAATGTCCCTGCACGTATCCTTGTTGCCCTCTTGAGTTTCAGAACTTTGTTCAATAGTTTCCTAAAATACATGTAACATTAAAAAGATAAGTTCAATAGCATTTTTAAAATACAATATTAAAAAATATTAAAGTGATAATATACTTACACAAAGTTCTACAACTTTCTTGACATTTTCATTATCAACCACTCCTTCTTTGTTAACACGCGCTTCCTTCCATAAGATATGACGACCCAAGGGTTGATCGGCTTGGGTGTCTTTTCTCTATTCGTTAAAATCATAAACAAAATAATACAAATTAGTTACACACTATAGTTTATAATACAAATTACTTCATTATATAAAAGTGATGTTTAATTACTTACAATTTGTTGTTCAAGGCGTGCATATCCCATACGTGATTTCTTGTATGGGTGTTTTGGGTTGCTTGCCCGTTCGCGATTTGCCGTACTAATATTCTATATAAAAAAAAAATTGCAATTGTGTAAAAATTTAAAATACGCTACGAATATGAATAATAAAACACAAATGCTAATAAATTAATCACTTACGACAAACGCCGGGTCAGAACGTTTGGAAACAAATGCACTCCATTCATCCTTTGATATATAATGTTGATATATCTTTGGAGGTTCAGCATTTGTGTTTCCTTCTCTATCTTTTAGATAGAAATTTGAGAGATGGGATCTAAATCCACGATGGATTTTCCCAGCAACTCTCAAAACATATGACTTTCGTTCCTCATCAAGAACAAAAGTGGTCTGCAATGAAAACAATTATAAGTAATGTATTTTACAGAAAAAAAATTATAAATGACAAAAGAGTAGATCAAAATATTTACTTGAATGTCATTCCAGATGATATCTTTGGCATCCTTCAACGCCTTATCTCTCCAGTTGTCTATTGTTATTGGGACATTTTGACGAACAACAGCCCCAATGTAGCTTACAAACATGGAGCTGTTGGGGTCAACTGGCTGACCACTCTCGTTCCAGCCAACCTAATAAACTCATATAGTAAGTACATGCCCTAAACCCTAAAAAAAGATAAAAATCACACAGCAAACAAAGTATAGTATACCTCAAATTTAATCCCACTACTCCTTGCTTTAATCACCTTTTGCATTATAGTTGCACCACGTTTGACTTCTTTTTCATAAGTCTTGGAGGTGCCAACTTCTTCATTTTGAACTTCTATATCTTTGTTTGTATCCATTTAACTACAACAAGTTCAACATGCAGTTTAGTATAACATCAACAAGCTCAACATGGATCATGCATTATTATAAACAAACTCAACATGTATCAGTATATCTTAAAAAAGCTCAACATGCATTTTAATGATTACAAAAAATTTATAACATCAATACCTGAATAATGGTTCGAAGAAAGATGAAATGTAAAGAAAAGAGGGAACGCAGAAAGTTCACAGAAATATGGTTCAAAGAAATAGGATATTGAAGAAATACGTAATGAGGGTTACGTATTTCAATGAAAATATATTGTGTGAAATGGGAGAGATGATCTTGTATGGAAATAAGGTTTGAAACGAAGGAGATGATCGTGGAAATAAGGTTCATAATGGACGGGATGATAGGGTTTGCAAAAGAAGA
>NC_021164.2:38289659-38294908 GCF_000331145.2 Cicer arietinum
ATTAATAAAAGGATAAACAAAACTAATGATTTTAAATTAATTAATAAAAAAAAGGGTGTTACATAGTTAAATTCAATGAAAGTGCATGTATTTTAAAGCGCTTGTGAAAAAAGTGCTGTAATAGGTAGTTAAATTCAATGAAAGCGCATGTATTTTACAGCGCTTGTGAAAAAAGCGCTGTAATAGGTAGTTAAATTCAATGAAAGCGCATGTATTTTACAGCGCTTGTGAAAAAAGCGTTGTAACTGATACGCAAAAGCGCTTCCTTTTACAACGCTTTTTTGACAAGCGCTGTAAAAGCCTTATAACGTGATGCGCAAACGTTATATGACCTACTACAGCGCTTGTTTTACAGCGCTTTGAATCAAAAGCGTTGTAATAGGTTCCGTTATTTTTAAAATATAATTACAACAACGCTTGTGTTTAGCAAGCGTTGTAAAATGGGCGCTGTTAAATGTCATTTTTGGCGTAGTGATTATTTAGTTTAATTTAGTAATTTTGTTGACATTTTGTATCTAACTCATAAAATCATAACTTATTTTTTGAACCTAAACGTGATATATACAATATTAGGCAATAAGGTACTTGATAGTTTATAGATTATAGTTGATATCAGATGAACTAGCTGATATCTAATAATATGATAGATTAATTAAAATGTTTGAAAATGTTAACAATTCAATTAATAAAAAAAATTATATCAAGTAATGTTTAAAAAATTTTAAAAGTTAGAAATTTTAAAAAAAATATTTTTATTAATTAATTTATTAAGCTAATTTATTTATTTTAAATTATAATAAAAAAAATTATTTTAAACTATAATAAAAAAAATTATTTTAAACTATTTACTGTAAATTATCATTTATTTAAATAATTTTACGTTTAAATTATTTATTTAGCTAATTTATTTATTTTAAACTATAATAAATAAATTATTTTAAAATATTTATAGATATAGCTAGTTTATTTATTTGAAATTATAATAATCAAATTTTAAAGGGTTAAAAAGGATTTTAAATAAAATAATAAAAATAAAATTGATTAAAAAAAATGATAAGATTTATATGATAAATTCAAAAGCTACTTATAAGTTCATAGTAATATGACGGTTATGAAAAGTCTTATAAATTGTTACAAAACAAGAATGTTCTTGGTATTGAAAGTTTGAGTAATTCAAGTTAAAATACTAGGTGAATGTAATAGATAACCAATTAATCTCTTAATTAGTTACTTAGATAGTTAGAGGACAATTATAATGAATATGAATACTATGTATAAATAGCACACACCATTCATTCAATAAACAAGTCCTACAACTCATATACTATCTACTTTTCTATTTTCTTGCACTTGAAGTAATAAAGTTTGTAAGATAACAATTGGTATCGAGAGCAACGTTTATATCCCAGAAGGTGTGTGAAGTTTCTATGGCAGGAAAACAAATAAAAAAATTCATTTAAATCACAGGTGCAAGCAAGAGCGAATAATGTTCTTGAAGTGGTTCGTAGTGACATATGTAGACCCTTTGAGGTGCCCTCAAAGATTGCGTTTTACTATCGAATTATATTTAATTACTAAAACTGAACAAAAAATTCTCAAACTGATTGAAATAATATTTAAAATTAACAATAGTAATAACATTGATCCTTTATAATAAGAAAAATGTCAGGGATAAGTTTCACTTCGAATCCAACCTTTGTGTCTAATTTGATCCTAGTTACTAAATTCCTTTATTGAATTATTACTGAATTCTCTTTATTATTCTTGCCCTAATGTCTTAGTGACAAAACCTTTAATTCCAAAGTAACCTCTAATTCCTTAGTGGATTTAAAATTAGAATTAAGTCTTACCGTACAAGAATTCTCTTGTTAAACTATTGCCTTTGCAACTAATTTAATTGGTTTCATGACCTGCATCTATCCCTAGACTACAAATTCATGAATTTCTCATCTCAAGCATTCGTAAAGTCCACTATCGTTTCAAAACACGAATCGTAGAACATTTTAATGTTGATCAAGCAATAAAAAGCATTAAGCACAGAGATGAGACAAATAATTCAATAAACTTATTCATATAACTAGAAATCAAATCAGAAAAATAAGGGTTTCATCTTGTTACACCCATCTCTAACAAATAGGGTTTAGTTACTCATGACAGAGATACAAAAGATAGAGATTATAGTAGAATTACAAGAACGATTTTTGATAAAATTGCTCCAATCGTGTTAGAAATGGTCGTCTTTGAGTTTCTCTGCTAGGGAACAAGTCTCCTCACGTCCACATAGTCAAAAAGATACATAAAAAGTGATAAAAGCGAGTTTTAATGTGTTTTGATGCGCGTCGCGCGCTTCAAGCGCACAACATCTTCTGTCTTGAGTGTAATACATTTTTCTCCTCTTTTGAGTCTGAATTTGGTTTTGTGGTCTTCATGAAAGTTGTAGCTATGGATCGTAGTGTTCATTTGCATTTAGTTTGACTTCAATTGGTCATATAAAACTCTAGGTATTGTTGAAATACTCCACATAGGTCATGTTGATAAACAAAATAACAAAGCAAAACTCCAAAAAAAATCTCTACTTAATCAAGGAAATAAGAACATAAACATTTCATTAAATCAAAGAAATAAAATTAACAAAATATATCAAATAACTCCTTAAATTAACTAATGAATATAAGATAAATAAGACTAAAAACAATGAAAAATACGCATATGATGAAGAGTCATCACATATTCAAGAACTTCAAGATTAAAGTGGAGAAACAAAGTGGAGAAGTTGTCATGTTGCTAGGGACAGATGGAGGAGGAGAATATACTTCACATGAATTCAAGGAGTTTTGTGTCAAGAATGGAATTGAACATGAAGTAATAGCTCCTTACACACGTCAACACAATGGCTTGACTGAAAGAAGGAATAAAATCATGCTAGACATGAATTCAACCGCTGCCTACATTCTTAATAAATGTCCAAAAAAGAAATTGTTAGAGAAGGTTCAAGAGATCTGGAGTGGAAGGAAGCCAACAATAGGGCACTTTAGAACATTTGGTGCTCTATGTTTTAAACATGTACCAAATCATAAAAGAAGAAAGCTGCAGGACAAGAGTGAAATCATGATGTTGGTTGACGATAGTGGAGATCTAGTGCATTTTTCCTTATTTGCAAATATAGAACCTTTGAATATTGAAGAAGCCTTGAAGAAATGGCCCCAGAAGAAAGCAATGATGGAAGAGATCGATGCAATTGAGAAGAATCAAACATGGTACTTGACTGACTTGCCTCCAAAACGGAAGAAAATTGGAGTAAAATGGGTCTACAAATTGAAGTTGAATCTATATGGAAAAATTGCTAAATACAAAGCTAGATTGGTTGCCAAGGGTTTCCTACAAAGGGCGGCCATAGACTATTCTGAATTGTTTGCTCTAGTGGCCAGAATTGAAACAATCAGACTTATAATTGCATTAGCTTGTGCTATAGGCTGGCTGATGTGCTAGCTTGATGTAAAATCTGCATTTCTGAATTGATGGATGGAAGAAGAGGTGTATGTCTCTAAACCACTAGATTTGTGATTGAGGAAAAAGAGGATAAAGTGCTCAAATTGAGGAAAGCTCTTTATGGCTTGAAGCAAGCACCGAGAGCTTGGAACAATATAATTGACTCATTTCTAATTGACATTGGATTAATCAAGTACATAGTTGAGTATGGAGTTTATGTGAAGCATTTCACACTGAATGGAGGACCTGCAATGATCCTAGTGTGCCTATATATGGATGACTTGTTGGTAACTAGCAGCAACAACAAGGCAATTGCAAAATTTAAAGAAATCATGAAAGAAGAGTTTGAAATGACATATTTGGGCAAGCTGAGTTACTTCCTCTGCATGGAGTTTATTGAGACAGAAGAAGGACTGCTGATGCATCAGAAGAAGTATGCTGGAGAGATCTTGAGAAGGTTAAATATGATTGGTTGCAACCCTACAGTCATTCCAATGGATATCAATGAGAATTTGGGAACATAAATTGAAGAAAAGTTGGATGATTCGACCATGTTCAAGCAGACTGTGGGTTCCCTAAGATACTTGTGCAATACAAAACCTGATATTTGCTATAGTGTGAGCGTGGTAAGCAGATCCATGGAGAGACCAAAACATTCTCACTGGTTGGCACTAGCAGTTAAGAAAATCATGAGATATGTTCAAGGCACAATGGAGCATGGAATTCTGTTTACAACAAATTTAAAGCAAGAAAATGAAGATTTGGTTGGGTATTAAGATTCAGATTGGTGTGGAGATAAGAATGATAGAAGGAGCACTTTAGGTTATGTGTTCAAGTTCATGAAATTTCCAAAAACATGGAGCTCAAAGAAGCAGCCAGTGATAACATTTTCATCATGCGAGGTTGAATACATTGTTGGTAGTTATGCAGTTTGCCAAAAATTATGGTTGGAGTCATTAACAATAGAGCTGAAGCTGGGAATTTGCAGTGCAATTCCGTTAATGATTGACAATATTTCAGCAATAAATCTAGCAAAGCACCCTGTATCTCATGGAAGAAGAAAACACATTGAGACAATGTTTCATTTCTTAAGAGATCAAGTTGGATGCAAACTAAAGCTTATTTATTGTCAAACTGAAGTTGCATTGACTGATATCATGACCAAAGCTTTGAGGACAAGTAGATTTGAAGAGTTAAAAAGATTACTAAATATAAAATCACTTAGAAACTTGAATTAAGGGAAAATGTTAAAAACTAAGAATATTCTAGGAAAACTATTAAAAATCAAGAACGTTCTTAGTATTGAAAGTTTGTGTAATTCAAATTAAAATATTAAGTGAATGTAATAGCTAACTAACTAATCTCTTAATTAGTTAGTTAAATAGTTAGAGGACAATTAGAATGAATAAGAATAAACTATGTAAACATAACACACCATTCATTTAATAAACAAGTACTACAATTCATATACTATCTACTTTTCTATTTTCTTGCACTTGAACTAATAAGCTTGAAAACTAACCTAACTTATAAATTATAAACTATAAATTAATTTTTTAGTCTAGTTAAAAGAGACATTTAGTATATGAGAAATATATGGATAGAAAAATTTCTTTAATCAAAGTACGGTGAATAAACAAAATTGATATTTTATAAACTTTTACTAAGTTGATTTTGTACGAAAAGACGCATCTCTTATAGTATTATCAAAATCAACCAAGAGTTATAAAAGCTGATGAAGTTATATATATATATATATA
>NC_021164.2:38295126-38339132 GCF_000331145.2 Cicer arietinum
TATATATTAAAATAATAAAAGCCGATGAAGTTGACGTGGCATGACCACAAGTAGGGTGCACGAAAAGTTTTATGCAACTTAGAGAATCCTCAAAAAGAAAAAACGTTAAAAAATTAGTAGAAAAATAATCTATTACAAACCACAAAAACTTGTGGCCAAGAATCAAAACCCAATGATGACGTGGCATGTAACTCTAGTTTAAACGGATCAAAATCCAATTCGTCGTACACTCCTTTCATTCCCAACATTTCTCAAAAATACCGAAGCACTAAAACATCTTTCAGTAACGAACACCTAAACCTTGCAAACAACTTAAACCTTAATCGTCTCGCGCGTTTTTACTTTCTTTGTTTTTTTGTTTTGTCAGTGCTCTGTTTAGATCCAAAAAAAAATATGATTGAAAGTAAGGACCCTGCAATTAAGCTCTTCGGCCAGAATATTCCCTTTTCTGGGGAAGCTGAAGCTCTTACCATCACCGGCAATCAAACTGCATCGCCGACGATAATGGATGTAGAACAAGAAGAAAGAGATTTTGATGAATCAACGAATGAAGATGAAGAGAAAGACAAGGTACACTTTCTTTTTTAAATTAAAGTATCCTTGCGTGCAATTTTATGTTCTAAAATTTATTGTATAATTAGATCAAATATAACTTTGTTGCTCGAAAGTTATTTATATAGAGAGACTAGTATAGTGCAGCCGCTATAGACCATTAGCTGCACCGTAAAACAAACTAATTGTCTATGGCCGACAACATAATACCTCTTGTGGTAAAGCAGCCATGTTACTAATGAATCTTTTGTTTAACCTTTTTTTATCCGTTTATGGTTTTGATTTTCCTTGTTCCAAAATTTACCTCATTTTAGAAAATCTTTTTAATATTTCATTTTTTTGGAAATTTTCCATTTTGTTTTCATTCCAAACTTTGAACAAAATATACCTATCCAGTTTTTTTCTTTTAATATTTTGAAGTTCATCTTTTTAATTACTTCCGAAACAGAGTGCTGGAAACAGAATTGATTAATATTTTGCATAAATTTCATAAACTAGCTACTTTGATTAAAAATGTCATTTATTTAATGATTAAAGCCATATAATAAAGAATATCAGTCAAATATACCCAAGCAACCAGGGTATTTGTTTTTAAATTAAAATAAATTGACTAGTCCTGCGCAATTCACTGTAAATTATTCTACTTCTAATAAGTCTTTATGTTTATGATAGTCTTGTTGGTGACTCTTATCTATTGACCTTGCTTATAAGAGTTACTGATTTTTTTTAAATGCTTTTTGGATATACCGTGTTCTGGGATAAGTTAATATCATATAACAAGGTACAAATTTTCAATTGGCAAAATATATATATCAGTTAGGTTAACTTTCTTCAACCTTTTTCTTTTTCTTGATGTCCTTCTGGTTTGTGTTATAATTTAATTTGAATTCATAATGGTTTGTGTTATAATTTAATTTGAATTCATAAGCTAATAAATTATGAGATGTTAATATGCGACAAAAAAAACAAAAAAGTCTAAATTGATTGACAATTGAAGAGGTACATCACACCTATAATTTCTTTGATAACTATTTTTTGTTGACTGGTAAGGATGTTTCCATATCAAATTATACTTCAAAAGTAAATTATGAGTTAAAAATGAGAATGATGTATTTATGTTCTTGGATGTTTATTTTTGGGTACTCAATTATACTAAGAGAAAACATTGTGCCAAAAAAATAGGAACATGAAGCAGAAAAAGATACCGAGAAAAAGAAAGAGACTGATCCTCCTCCAAACAACGCAGAGACCAAGAACAACAATTCCGCAACAACATTGGCTAAAGATATTCACAATACAAAGAGACTGTCAATAGATGAAGAAACTTCCATATCAGAGAATGATCAAACTGATGCAGCAACAACTAACCACAACAGTCAAGAGAAAATACTTAAAAAGCCCGACAAAATACTCTCGTGTCCACGCTGCAACAGCATAGACACAAAATTCTGTTACTACAACAACTACAATGTCAATCAGCCACGCTATTTCTGCAAGGCGTGTCAGAGATACTGGACTGCAGGAGGAACCATGAGGAATGTTCCAGTCGGAGCAGGGAGAAGAAAGAACAAGAACAACTCTTCCTCTCATTATCGACACATCACGATTTCTGAGGCACTTCAAGCAGCTAGAGTTGTTGCTCCGAATGGAACTCATCATCTTTCAAATTTAAAAACCAATGGTAGAATCCTCAGCTTTGGATTGGATCATCCACAAATTTGTGATTCATTGGAAAATGTCTTCAACCCTGCAGAGAAAAAAGGTCTTAACAGCACTCGAAATAGCGAGTTTCATAGCATTGAAGGAACAAAGATTCCGGTTAGTAGGAGTCAAAATGATGGTCACAACTCAAGTGCATCTTCTAAAACAGTTGCAAATTCTATCGAGGAAAGTGGCAAAACCATGTCCCAAGAATCATTACCACAAAAAAATAATGGTTTCATTCCTCAAGTTCCATGCATTACTAGTGTTCCTTGGCCTTATCCTTGGAGTTCGACGATTCCCTCTCCACCTGCTTTGTGTCCTCCAGGATTTCCCATGTCATTCTACCCTGCTGCTTTTTGGAATGTTCCTTGGTTTCCCTCTCATCCATCGGTTACAAATCCAATGTCTCTGAACTCTAGTCTGAATTCTCCAACACTCGGGAAACACTTGAGGAATGATGATAACGACGACAACTTAGCTAAACAAGACCATTTACAAAATGAAGAATCACCAAAACAAAGAAATGGGTCTGTTTTGGTTCCAAAAACGTTGAGAATCGATGATCCAAGTGAAGCTGCAAAGAGTTCTATATGGGCAACACTTGGAATTACAAATGAATGTGTGAGTGGGGGAGGTATGACTAAGGCATTTCAATCAAAGAAAGATGGAAAAAAACATGTTGCTGAAACCTCTCCAATGTTAAGGGCTAACCCTGCAGCTTTGGCTAGATCCCTTAATTTTCATGAGAGCTCTTAAATAAGAAAAACCCTTTTGTTTTGTGTTTGAGAATTGAGGTTGGTCACTTCTTCTCTTCGGACAATGACCATCTTTCATCAATTGATATGAAGAGAAGTTTGGTAGTTTTAACACAAGAAAAGGGAACTAATTTTGTCTATCTTTTCATGTGACACTATGAATAGATGTCTTTTTTTTTTATGCTCTTAGTTTGTTGAGTTTGAATTGATGTACATAAATCTATGTTGAAATAGTGGCTAGAGATGGGAAAGATCTTTATTATGTTCAAAAACTCTTGAGGTACTGTATTTTCTTATGATAAAGGAAAATGGGATTTCATTTTTATGGTTTGGTTGATTTATAGAGGAATCAATACATGTCATGATTAATTCACAATTTCTCATATAATTTCTCTTAATATAAGAACATCAAAAGAGGAATCTCCTTTATTGAAAAGTGTTTTTTATTTATTTTAAAAAAGATGTGACTGAAAAAGAAGATAGAACTAAAATATATCTCCGCACACTATCATAAAGATGAACTAGAATATAACTGCCGCAATGAGCGAATGTCATTTGTAAACAAATACAAATAGAATGTAAATATTTTTAAAAGTTTGAATGTAAATATTTATAGGGTATAAGAATAGTTGATCGTATAACGAAAGAATAAATGAAACGAAAACAATTGAAAAGTTTTATTAAAAAATATGATTGATTTTTACTCTCGTAAAATATGATACATTTTATTTTATTTTAAACATTCAATAATTATATAATATTTTCTTCCTATAAAAAATAATATATATATATATATATATATATATATATATATATATATATATTTGTAAGCATATAATTATATGATCATTACTTTTATTTTTTGTTTTACTTTTATCTTAAATGTACTATTATTTGTTTTTTGACTATTGAATAAATTATTATTTCTTATATTTTATGTTTTGTATCTCATTTATGAATAACTAATTTTAAATTAATTAGAGGTGTAATATCACATGTTTCTTTCAAATATATTTTGATTTATCTTTAATAGAATCTATATTTTGTAAACATTGGTTTTTATATGATTATTATTTTTATTTTTGTTTTACTTTTTATCTTGAATGTACTACTATCTCTTATTTGACTAACTAAATGAACTATTACTATTTATATTTATGTTTTGTGTCTCAATTTCACTTAATTTTGAATAATTCATTCTTAACTAGAGATATTATGTCACATGTTTGTTTCAAATATATTTTCTTTTATCCCTTTTGGAGAGTTTTATAATGAACAAATTCACAGTACTATTTTATAAGACAAAAACACCAAATAATGTTGGAAGTTATAAGACGTGACTATTTAATTTTCATTATTTTCTTTTATCCTCTAATTTATTCTTCATTCAATCTATAAGTCTAATATTTTGAAATAAGAGAAATATTTCCGTTTGTATTAGAGGAATAGAATGTACTCGGGTGCTGGTAACAGAAAAATGAATACAAATTGTATATTACTTTGAGAATATTTAATTTAATATTTTTATTTTAAAAAAAAAAATAGCATTTGCTATTTTTTTCAAAGGCTTGCTAAATGAGTTTGTTTCAATATTTTATTTATTTATTTTAATTTAAAATTCATTGGATTGTTTGCGCATAAGTTTGATTATTAATTTTTAATATGTGATAATTTTGTGTTTATATATTTTGTGGTAATTTATGATTGTTATATTTTAATTATTAATTATTAAATTTTAATTAAAATATTATGGTGTTTTTATATATATGCAATGAATCAAAAAAATACGTGACAAATAAATCAAGTTTGTAATGAAAGTTATATTTTTTATTATTAGTTTTTTAATTATAAAAATATAAAAAAAAAAAAAGTAGAACGAGGAATTAAAAATGAATCAATTCTAGAAGTGTGATGCGAGGAATTCTAGAACGAGGAATTATTATTCTTTAAAGTGAATTATTTATTTTAAATTAGTCTTATCCTATAAAGCTACATAAGGAGTGAATCATCAATTTGATATTTGTTGAGAAGCATATGCAAAATCTAACAAAAAGAGAAATAATTGAGAGAAAATTTAAAAGTTGATTACAATTAATATAGGATACACTTTATATAGTGATCATTACTGAATCTTAATTAATTGGGATTCAATATTAACCATATAATAACTATCTATCAATAACTTCAATTATATCTAACTGCGTTTGCAAGGTGGAAGTGTGTAAAAACATTTTCAACTTGTGATGAGCAATATAGTCAAAGAAATATAAGGTAACTAATGAAAGACAAATTACAAGAAAAAATATAAGTCAGTAATCGCATCAGCTAAACAAGAAAAAAGTGATGAAGAAAGTCATAGCAGTCGAGGTTCATAACTCATCGAATTTTTTTAATTTTGAATTTTTTGACCTACTATGGACTCATTTGAAAATATTTCGGTTTCTCCATATCACTTAGACCAATTGAATCAAGAATCTCAATCTTGGAAGATCATCAAATGTTCAATTTTGTCAATAAAGCTTAACCACCATAGGGTAAAAGGATAAAGAACGTATTTTTTTATTTTTTTTATTTTCGTCTGGATAAATTTTATTTTCCATATCACTCAAACCAATTGAATCAAGAACCCTAATCTTTGGGAGATCATCAAATGTCCAATTTTTTCTATAAATTTTAACCACCATAGGGTAGAAGGACAAATAATGCATTTTTTATTTTCATCCTGATAATTTTTTTTTCTTTTCAAATTTAGCCCTGTAAATTCAATTTTGTTTTAAATTTGCTATTGTTGTCAGTGACTATTAAAAGAAGCTAAGATGGTAAACGAAGATAAGACGAAAATAACAAAAAGGGTGAACTTACAGGGACAAAAATAAAAAGAAAGCATATATATTTGATACTTGTAAGTTAACTCTTTTTTTCGTCCTTGTAAATTTGTGTTTTTATTTATTTATTTATTTATGTTCTTTCTCTATTTATCATCTTAACTTTTTTTAACAGTCATAAACAACATAGATGGTTTTAAAATAAATTGAATTTATAGTTTAAAAAATAATATATATATATATGTATATATATATATATATATATATATTTGTAAGCATATAATTATATGATCATTACTTTTATTTTTTGTTTTACTTTTATCTTAAATGTACTATTATTTGTTTTTTGACTATTGAATAAATTATTATTTCTTATATTTTATGTTTTGTATCTCATTTATGAATAACTAATTTTAAATTAATTAGAGGTGTAATATCACATGTTTCTTTCAAATATATTTTGATTTATCTTTAATAGAATCTATATTTTGTAAACATTGGTTTTTATATGATTATTATTTTTATTTTTGTTTTACTTTTTATCTTGAATGTACTACTATCTCTTATTTGACTAACTAAATGAACTATTACTATTTATATTTATGTTTTGTGTCTCAATTACACTTAATTTTGAATAATTCATTCTTAACTAGAGATATTATGTCACATGTTTGTTTCAAATATATTTTCTTTTATCCCTTTTGGAGAGTTTTATAATGAACAAATTCACAGTACTATTTTATAAGACAAAAACACCAAATAATGTTGGAAGTTATAAGACGTGACTATTTAATTTTCATTATTTTCTTTTATCCTCTAATTTATTCTTCATTCAATCTATAAGTCTAATATTTTGAAATAAGAGAAATATTTCCGTTTGTATTAGAGGAATAGAATGTACTCGGGTGCTGGTAACAGAAAAATGAATACAAATTGTATATTACTTTGAGAATATTTAATTTAATATTTTTATTTTAAAAAAAAAAATAGCATTTGCTATTTTTTTCAAAGGCTTGCTAAATGAGTTTGTTTCAATATTTTATTTATTTATTTTAATTTAAAATTCATTGGATTGTTTGCGCATAAGTTTGATTATTAATTTTTAATATGTGATAATTTTGTGTTTATATATTTTGTGGTAATTTATGATTGTTATATTTTAATTATTAATTATTAAATTTTAATTAAAATATTATGGTGTTTTTATATATATGCAATGAATCAAAAAAATACGTGACAAATAAATCAAGTTTGTAATGAAAGTTATATTTTTTATTATTAGTTTTTTAATTATAAAAATATAAAAAAAAAAAAAGTAGAACGAGGAATTAAAAATGAATCAATTCTAGAAGTGTGATGCGAGGAATTCTAGAACGAGGAATTATTATTCTTTAAAGTGAATTATTTATTTTAAATTAGTCTTATCCTATAAAGCTACATAAGGAGTGAATCATCAATTTGATATTTGTTGAGAAGCATATGCAAAATCTAACAAAAAGAGAAATAATTGAGAGAAAATTTAAAAGTTGATTACAATTAATATAGGATACACTTTATATAGTGATCATTACTGAATCTTAATTAATTGGGATTCAATATTAACCATATAATAACTATCTATCAATAACTTCAATTATATCTAACTGCGTTTGCAAGGTGGAAGTGTGTAAAAACATTTTCAACTTGTGATGAGCAATATAGTCAAAGAAATATAAGGTAACTAATGAAAGACAAATTACAAGAAAAAATATAAGTCAGTAATCGCATCAGCTAAACAAGAAAAAAGTGATGAAGAAAGTCATAGCAGTCGAGGTTCATAACTCATCGAATTTTTTTAATTTTGAATTTTTTGACCTACTATGGACTCATTTGAAAATATTTCGGTTTCTCCATATCACTTAGACCAATTGAATCAAGAATCTCAATCTTGGAAGATCATCAAATGTTCAATTTTGTCAATAAAGCTTAACCACCATAGGGTAAAAGGATAAAGAACGTATTTTTTTATTTTTTTTATTTTCGTCTGGATAAATTTTATTTTCCATATCACTCAAACCAATTGAATCAAGAACCCTAATCTTTGGGAGATCATCAAATGTCCAATTTTTTCTATAAATTTTAACCACCATAGGGTAGAAGGACAAATAATGCATTTTTTATTTTCATCCTGATAATTTTTTTTTCTTTTCAAATTTAGCCCTGTAAATTCAATTTTGTTTTAAATTTGCTATTGTTGTCAGTGACTATTAAAAGAAGCTAAGATGGTAAACGAAGATAAGACGAAAATAACAAAAAGGGTGAACTTACAGGGACAAAAATAAAAAGAAAGCATATATATTTGATACTTGTAAGTTAACTCTTTTTTTCGTCCTTGTAAATTTGTGTTTTTATTTATTTATTTATTTATGTTCTTTCTCTATTTATCATCTTAACTTTTTTTAACAGTCATAAACAACATAGATGGTTTTAAAATAAATTGAATTTATAGTTACATTTGAAGAAAAAAATATTACACGAACGGATATCAAAATAGCGTTAATTTAGAAAAACTAAACCTGTATTTAAATTTTATTTATTTTATAAATAATTATTTTGAATATATTGTAAATATTTAAAATCTCTATTTTCATTATAGAAGTAAATATATTATAAATCATGTCCTTGGAGTTAAAATATTTTAAAAGTATATATAATAATAATTATAGTGATTATTATGAATATAAGAGTTTTAGTTATTATCAATATTTTTTTTAAAATTAATTACTTTAATTTATTTATTTGGTAAAGTACTGATCTTGAAAATAATAGTACTATGTTAAAAATGTAACTAGTTAAAAAAGTGTTAGAAATGAATTCGAATAATTATGAATTTAGTTTTAAATAATATAAAAAAGGAAATATAATAATATATGGGATTTAATCTATGGGTTGTTAGTTGTGACCAACGTGTAACGGTGTAAGTTTACATGATAAGAGGGAAAAAACACAAATAGTGAGAAAAAGGAAGACATACAATAATCGAGAGGGATAGGTTGAGAATCAGCGCTGCTGGTAGCTGCGTGAGAGGGATTTTAGGTTCCCATATCCGACAATTGTGCAAACTCTTTTTCTATTTTTCAGCCAAGATTTAGGATGTTATTTTTTTATTGAGTTTGTTAGTTTAATACACTTTTTATATTTTTAACCCTGCTAATTTCTTTATTTATAAAATTCATTATTTTGTATTGTTCTTCATTGTAAATTTAATTTTGAGTAAAACTAATGTTAAAAATAACTCTGTAGATAATGATTATATTATTCGGTGTTATGTTTCTGAATTGAGTAAATCTCCTTTACATAATTTCAAAATTCACCTCTTAGAATATGATCTCATATTTCATTGTTGAGTTTACACATAAATTGTCGAGTTGTTTCGATGGGAAGACAAGAGGTCAAAGGAACATAGGTTTTTCACTTGTTGACTCAAATTAGCGTATGAAAGCGTTGAAAAAAAGGTAAGGAGTGAGATAACTGATGTAGCAAAATATCACTAGAAGGAGGGTTGAATAGGGATTTTGATGTTAAAAATAATTTTCAAGTGTTTTTAAAACTAGCCTCTCGCTGAGGATGACAAACCCGAGGATGGGATTTCTCAAACTTTCAGATTTGAGCTGAGCTAAAGAGTGAGAGAAAAATAAGAGAATGACACACACAATTTTTATATTGGTTCACCTAATGAAGGCTACGTCCAGTCCTCACACTCTTGTAAAAGATTTCACTAATGTTCAAACAGATCAACCTCTCTTAGAGGATGATTACAAATTGTGTATTCTTTAGCTTCACCAAACTTACAATCAGGTTTCAAATGTTTCCAAGTGTATCTCACGTGGAAATTACAATGTGATATGAGAGTGATTGATTCTAAATACTTTCTCAAAGGATTTACAAAGATCTAATGTAGGATTGTAGAAAGTATGAAGAGAGAACGGATGTTGCTTCTTGAAAGCTTTAAGATCCTTGATCTTTTTAATGCAATGTGTTGTGTGTTTGATGAAGAAGAGCTTGCTGCCTTTTATAGAAGTCTTATGATGTTCACTTCATATGCCAAGCTTTTTATGACCGTTGGAAAATCAATTCAAAAAGCCCAAGATCTTTTCTTATAATTACGAAACTGCCATTTAGTTGTCCTTGGACAAATGCAGTTCATCCTCAAGTACGAGGTTGCAGATTTTCTGGAAACTTGGGGCATGTGCTGTCATTTTCTCTTTCCTTTCTTTAAGGCTTGTAAGACCATATGATGTCTTTTTCGTTCTCCTTTATTCAATGCTTGTAAAGGCTTCATGTGAAGTCATTTTCTCTTTCCTTTATTTAAGACATGTGATGACTTTCACTTTTGGCTTATTTGTTGTTGCCTTTTTGAAGATTGACTTTATATTGTTTTTTAATTCACACAAGAGTGATCTATAGGTCTGCTTGTAGCCTTTGCACATGATATGATGGGTTGCTTTTTCAAATGTGTTGACCATAGACCCATCCTAGTGTAATCCTTCCTCGTACCTTTCTTTTGCCATCTTACTCCTTTTCTTCAAAAGCTTTTCTTTATTTATTCTTTAATAAAGTTTTGCCTTTGTTTAAAGAATCAAACACTTTATTCTTTAATATTGTTTTGCCTTTGTTTAATTAATAAAACAATCCATTTCAGCGAGGATGAGTATTCTGCAGATTTGAATATTCATCAACTCACGAGGCCATCCTCAGCATTTTCCATGCTCCAGATTTAACTCAGAATTTTCTTCTTTTTGCCTTAATGAATAATAACCTATTTTCTTATATGAATACACTCAAATGCACAGATTAGTCATTAACCTCAATCATAATCTTTTAATTAATTTTGTTATCATTAAAACCATTTGAGAGAGATTTTGTCTCAACAATCTCCCCCTTTTTGATGATGACAAAATTCTTTAGATTATGATTTTTGTTATATGTAAGGATGAAATAATTAAACTCCCCCTCAATCGTAGAAGTGATAATTTTGGAAAAATTTCCCTTTTAACATTCAAGTAAAAGCAATTTTTTGAAATTATGCAATATTGAGGTAAATAGAACATTCAATAATACTAAACATAATTGATTAAATTCCTACAACTTAACAATAATATCAAAAGATTCAGAAGTTCTAACATAACATCAAAAAGTTAACAGAAATATTCAACCAACATATAACACAAAGTTTTTCATAATCTGACTCCCCCTGAATAAAGTCAGCAACAAAAAGTAGTAAAAAAAATAGAGCAAAATCAATCAACGGAAGATGAATCGTCAGATGAAGATGATGATGATGAGTTCATAACATAGGATGACTGCGCGGGCAACACAGGAGGGCGATCAACAACAGCAACGGATGGAACCAAATGTTTGGTGACCCATTCAAGAATGAGGCCAAACTGAGCAATTGTGGTTTGGAAGTGAGAGAAATTGGCTAGCAATTTCTTTTGATCCTTCCTAATGGTCTTTAGTAGCTTTAAATTCTTGTTGTTCAGATTTCCAGCTGATTTCTTGTTGGGTTTTGATTCATCACTCGCACTTTTGTGGTGCGAGATCCCAGCTTTTTCTTAGGATGAATTATCAAATTGTGTTGCTAAAAGGAAATCAAAAGAGCCAAAATGCCCAGCAACCTCTGGAAGAGGTTGGGACTGTGTTTCTAAATTGGGACCAGAATTAAAAGATGCATTCTTTGGAGAGATATGAGAGGAGTTCAGACTTACTTGAGTAGGAAATGAGGACGTTTCAGCCGGTATGTTTCAACCGGTATGCTCCCAGGTGGTCATAAGATATATTCAGATCAAAAAACAGGTCTTCACCATCCTCTACACGTGGTAGAGGATTTTCTTCAAAAGCATCCTCAACTGAAGGAGCGGCAGTATGTGTTGAGGGATTTTTACTAAGATTTGGAGATTGAGGACGAATAGATTCAACTGAGTCAGATGAGGGAGTGGGAGTGGGAGCAGTAGGAATAGATTGTGGATTTGGAGATGGAGAATGTGAAGACTTCTTCTTTTTTGAAGCTTTTTGTGGGGCTCTTGAAATTGGGATTTGTTCAGGAAGATCAATTCTCATTTGTTTAACATTTTTCATATAGAAGGAATTGTTGAACTGGATGCACGGTTCATCATCAAGAGGTACTTTGAAAAATTTAAACACTTTGGTCAAGATCATCCCGTAGGGAGTTGATCGACCCACAACAGCAGCATTCAACATGTAGCTAAAAATTATATTACCCACGTGGAGGGGTGCTCCAATCAAAAGGTGATGAATAATTAGAATATCAAGTTCTGTTACCTTTTCAAAACTCCCGGCTCTAGGTACTATCGAGTGAACGCAAATATTGTGAAGAATCCGACAAAGAGGAGGAAGGTTTGAAGCCCCGGGAGGCTTAGGAGGATTTATCATAATGTTCTGAAGGACAGAAGTTCGAGTGATCGTATGTTGTGCATACCATGTTTCAGCAAAGCAGTGAGCTCCAGCATCCTGTAGGTCAAGGATTTGGCATAAGGTATTGGGATTTACTTCCAAGTGTACTCCTTTGAGTACAAAACTGAAACCAGATGCGTGGGTATTGGGGTTCATTTATTCGAAAGAAGGAAGTCCATCCTAAATGATCAAATACTTCTTCAACATTAAAACCCTCGCGTTTTAAGTCATCCAGGTCAATAAGCTTTCCATTGACCACAGATTTATCGTGCCATTTTGAGATATAATTTGACTTTGAATGTGGAGAATCAAAAAGAGGAACGGTGGAAGTTGTCTTGGATGATGATGGACGTAATTTTTTGAAAGAAGGTTGTTTTTTAGAAGGAGGTTGTTTTGGAACAGAGGATTTTTCAGATGAAGATCTAGGGATGGATGCCGCATATGTGATTTCCTCAGAGTCATCTGAATCAACTACATGAATAATTTTGTCCTGAGTCATCTGACTCAGAGCTTGAATAATTGTGAAAATTCTTTTCTAGACCAAGAGATGAGATTTTTCGCCTGGTTGTATGTTTAATGCGTGCCATCTGTGCTAAGAGGATGGAAGAAAAATGTTTTGGATGGAATGGTTTTTTGAAAACTGATAGAGGAGTCTGAAGTCGTGGTGAAGAAAGAGAAAGAAAAGTGATTAATTTGGAGAGAGAAAGAAATTAAAAATGAGAGAGAAGGTAAAATCATAAAAGCGAGAGAGAGAGTAAAAAAAATTAAAAGCGTGAGAGAGAGAGAGAGAGAGAGAGAGAGAGAGAGAGAGAGAGAGAGAGAAGGGAAGAGAGCCGTTGATGAGGCGTGATAATGATGATGATGCGGGAATCATGATGAACTGCAATGCAGTCTGCGCAATAAATGTGAGATGGGAAGTTTGCAAGGCGTGCCACCCATTTGAGCAATGGAAAATAAGAGGCATGTGCATGCCTTGAGAGACTTGTCAAGAGGGAGTTTCACCAAAGAGTACATTGAGTCTTCTGTTGGTTTTCCTATCCTCGGATTTTTAGACATTATTTTAGGGATCAGATTTGATATTACCTTTTGACTAAAAACATAAAACGTAAAATAAAAATAAAAATAAAACAGAGAAAAAATAGAATTAAAATATTTAAATAACTTTGGAAAAATTTATGATGGAGAGTTTTTCTAAGATGTATTTGAACCGATCCTCTTGGAGAGGTTTGGTAAAAATATCAGCCAGTTGATTTTCAGTATCAATGAAAATTAATTCTATATCCCCCTTTTGAACATGATCTCTTATAAAATGATGTTTAATTTCAATATGCTTAGATCTTGAATGTTGAATGGGATTTTTAGAAAGATTAATGGCACTTGTATTATCACAGAGGATGGGAATTTTTGTGTACCTTAATGAGTAATCCTCTAGTTGATTCTTTATCCACAGTAATTGTGAGCAGCATTGAGCAGCTGATACATATTCAGCCTCTGTAGTTGAAAGAGCGATGGTACTTTGTTTTTTGCATGACCAACTTATTAGAGATTTACCCAGAAGTTGGCAAGCTCTGCTTGTGCTCTTCCTTTCAACTTTATCTCTTGCATAGTCGGCATCACAATAAGCTGTGAGATCAAGATTTGAACATTTTTTGTACCAAATTCCTAGATTGATCGTGCCCACAAGATATCTAAAAATCCTTTTTACTGCAGTAAGATGAGATTCTTTAGGAGAGGATTGAAATCTTGCACAAAGACCGACTGCAAAGACTATGTCCGGTCTATTGGTTGTTAAATACAGCAAGGATCCAATCATCCCTCTATACTCTTTTTCAGATATTTGAGTTCCTTCATCATATTTGTGGAGTATGGAGGATGGGTGAATAAGAGTTCCCATACTCTTGGCTGAACTCATGTTATATTTGTTGAGTAAATCCTTGGTATATTTTTCTTGTGATATAAAAATGTCATCCTCTCGTTGTTTGATTTGTAAACCAAGGAAGAATTTTAATTCCCCCATCATACTCATCTCAAACTCACTTTGCATGAGGTTGGAGAAATCTTTACACATCTTTTCATTTGTGGACCCGAAGATTATGTCACCGACATATATTTGAACAATCAATAAATCCTTCTCAAGAGTCTTCTTGAAAAGAGTAGTATCAATTTGTCCTCTAATGAATCCATTTTCTTTTGGAAAAGAACTTAACCAATCATACCAAGCTCGAGGAGCTTGCTTTAACCCATACAGAGCTTTTGAGAGTTTGAACACATGATTTGGCTTCTTTTCATCTTCAAACCCAGGAGGTTGGTGAACATATACCTCTTCATTTAAGAACCCATTCAAAAAGGCACTTTTGACACCCATTTGAAATAGTTTGATACCTTTATGAGTAGCATAAGCTAAGAGGTTTCTTATTGCTTCAAGTCTTGCTACGGGTGCAAAGGTTTCATCATAATCAATTCCTTCTTGTTGGTTGTAACCTTGTGCCACTAATCTTGCTTTATTTCTAATGACTTCTCCATCCTCATTTAGTTTGTTTCTGAATATCCATTTAGTACCAATGATGGATTTTTCCAGAGGACGGGGCACAGGATTCCAAACTTTGTTCCTTTCAAACTGTGAAATCTCCTTCATCATAACTTCAACCCATGATTTGGCACCAATTGCTTGATCAATAGTTTTTGGTTCAACTTGGGATATCATGGCCATGTTAATAGGATTTTCCCTTAGAGAATTTCTGGTTCTAACACCATCGGCAATATTTCCAATGATAAGATCAGAAGGATGATGCGTGAAAGTTTTCCATCCTCTTGGAGGTTGCTGAGAGGTTGGATCAGAATCATCCTCTTCATTTGGACTGGGTGCTTGAGAGGATGAATGTTCATCTTCTTCATATTTATCCATGTTTTCTAAACACAACTCATCAAATTCATCAAAAACAACATGCATGGATTCCTCCACAGTTTGAGTCCTAAGATTATATATTCTATAACCTTTCGATGTTGTGGAGTATCCTAGAAAAATTCCTTTATCAGATTTTGGGTCAAATTTTCCCAAATTGTCTTTATTATTTAGAATGTAGCAATTACATCCAAATATATGAAAATATGAATTATTTGGTTTTCGGCCCTTCCATAGTTCATATGGAGTTTTGTTTAAAATTTTTCTAATGGAAGCACGATTTAAATATAACAAGCGGTGTTTATAGCTTCAGCACATTAGTATTTTTCAATGTTGGCTTCATTTAAAGTAGTTCTAGCCATCTCTTGTAATGTTCTATTTTTCCTTTCAACAACACCATTTTGTTGAGGTGTTCTTGGACAAGAAAAATTATGAGAAATACCATTTTCTTCACAAAGATTTTTAAAGGATTCGTTTTCGAATTCACCTCCAGGGTCACTTCTCACCGAGACAATTTTTGAACCTTTTTCATTTTGAATCTTTTTACAAAAATGGTGGAATGCCTCAAAAGCTTCATCTTTGTGTTTTAAAAATAAAACCCAAGTAAAACGAGAGAAATCATCAACAATAACAAAACCATATATTTTTCCACTAAGACTTGGAGTTTTGATGGGACCAAAAAGGTCAATGTGAATAAGTTCAAGAGGATGTTTTGTTGAAACAATATTTTTTGAGTGAAAGCTACTTTTAACTTGTTTTCCTTTAACACAAGTTTCACAAACTTTGTCTTTCTCAAAATTAATTTTTGGAAGACCTTTAACTAATTCTAACTTTGATAAATTAGAAATAGTTTTTAAGCTTGTATGACCAACTCTTTTGTGCCAAGTGCATTTATCTTTATCGATAGATACAAAACACGATTCAGTAGGTAAATCATCTAGATAAAGTTCATATAAATTCTTTTTTCTAAAACCGAAGAAGAAAACTCTAGCCGAGGATGAATGTTTAACCTCGCATAGAGTAGACTTAAAAATGACTTCAAATCCGCTATCACATAATTGACTAATGCTTAGCAAGTTATGTTTTAAACCATCCACATACTGAACATTTTCAATTTTAGTAGAATTATTTTTACCAATAACACCTGTACGTTTTATTTGAGCTTTATCATTATTACCAAACGTGACTGATCCTCCATCCTTTATCTCCAAGGAAATAAAGCAGTGCTTATCCCCTGTCATATGCCTTTAGCAACCATTGTCCAAATACCAAGGCTTTCTTTTGTTGATTAGAGGATGAACCTATGTTAGGGTTTAAAAGTAACTTAGGTACCCATATAGCATTGGGTCCTTGTTGGTTAGTTTTTCCTCTTGTGAGGATTTTTCTTTTGTGATAACAAATAGAATCATGGTGTCCATGTTTACCACAAAATGAACATCCTTTCTTTATATTGTCAGCTTTCTTCTTAGCTTGACAGATTTTGAAAGTGTGCCCAAGTTTTTTGCAAAAAGTGCATTTTGGCATATCCTCTTGTTTTTAGGCAAGAAAAAATTTTCATACAATTTTTGTTTTTGAGAACTTTTAAAACCAATGCCAGCTTTGTCAAAATATTCCACATTGAGATCCCATTATCTTTTGAAATGTTTCAGTAGATTTAACAAAGTTGGTAATGTCATGTTTTAGTTCTTCAACCTCTACTTTTAAAATTTCTTTTTATGTGTCCTTTTCTGGAGGATGAATTCTGACATTCTTTTTATTTAAAAGTGCTTGCTGCTCAGATAATTTCTCATGAGATAACGGCAAATCTAGAATGATTTTTTCATACTTCTCATTCTTGGCTTGAAGTTCCTCATTGAGTTTCTTTATTTCATAAAGTTGATTTTTGAGAAAACCACATTTATAAGATAAAGTATTTGAGTCATTTAAAAGATTGTCAAATTCAATTTCTAATTATTCACAAGAAGGACAAAGTTCTGAAATACTTACTTTTTCAGTTTCTGATTTTGCCATGAGACAGAGGTTGGCTTCTTCTTCCTTCTCTTGCTCAGAGGAAGATTCGTCACTGTCATCCCAAGTAATCATCATGGATTTGTTTTTTTAGGTAAATTTTCTTGAGTTCCTTTTGTTGAGAGGACACTCAATTTTGTAGTGTCCCATCTTGTTGCATCCAAAACAAGTTATCTAACTTTTGTCAGTTTTTTCTTTTTGAGGAGATCTTTTATCATGTCCTCTACGATTTATCATCTTCTGGATTCTTCTGGAAATCAGAGCGAGTTCATCCTCTTCCTCATATAGAGGATACTCCGAGCTTTCCTTTTTCATGACATCTTCAGTCTTCTTAGAGGATGAACTTTCTATTTGACTTGTTTTTAGAGCAATCATTTTTCCTTTTCTGCTAGGTTTGTCAGCCATCAATAATGGTTCATGAGCTCTTAGAGTACCAACTAAATCTTCCAATTTCATGTTGGTCAAGTCTCTTGCTTCTGTAATGGCAGTCACCATTGGCCTCCGTTCTTTTGATAAACTCCTTAGGATTTTTCTTATCCTTTCTTGAACGGAGTATACCTTTCCAAGAGATCTCAAGTTGTTTAATATGATTGTTAACCTTGAGAACATTTCATCAATGGTTTCCTATTCCTTCATTTCGAATAGTTCGAAATCTCTTACTCCCATGTCAATTCTTGCTTATTTCACGTGACTCGTTCCTTCATGATGGATCTTTAGAGTGTCCCAGAGCTCCTTAGCGCTTTTGCACTCTTCGACTCTATCATACTCTTCCCTGCTCAAAGCACACGTTAGAAATAAATGAGCTTTAGAGTTTAGGAGTACCTTTGCATTTTCATCAGCCGTCCATTATGCTTGAGGTTTCTCATCAGAGATTGCATCTACGTTGTTGTTCTGATGACGTGATCCCTATTTTCAACTACAGACCACATGTTGTTGTCTTGTGATATGAGAAATAGTCTCATCTGACCTTTCCAGTGGTAGTAATTTGTGCCATCAAAATAGGGAGGTCGGCTGGATGATTCTCCTTCAGGAATATACTTAGCTTTTGACATTTTTCTTTTTGGATCTTTTTTTCTTACACTGTTAGATGTAATTTTCTAGAGAACCTTGCTCTGATGCCAATTGATGTAGCTAAATATCATTAGAAGGGGGGTTGAATAGGCATTTTGCTGTTAAAAATAATTTTCAAGTGTTTTTAAAACTATTCTCTCGCAGAGGATGGCAAGCCCGAGGATGGGATTTTTCAAACTTTCATATTTTAGCTGAGCTAAAGAGTGAGAAAAAAATATGAGAATGACACACACAATTTTTATACTAGTTCACCCAATGAAGGCTACGTCCAGTCCTCACACTCTTGTGAGATTTCACTAATGTTCAAATAGATCAACCTCTCATAGAGGATGATTACAAATTATGTATTCTTTAGCTTCACGTGGAAATTACAATGTGATATGAGAGTGATTGATTCTAAATACTTTCTCAAAGGATTTACAAAGATCTAATGTAGGATTATAGAAAGTCTAAAGAGAGGACGAATGTTGCTTCTTGAAACTTGGGGCATGTGCTGTCCTTTTCTCTTTTCTTTCTTTAAGGCTTGTAAGACCATGTGATGTCTTTTCCGTTCTCCTTTATTCAATGCTTGTAAAGGCTTCATGTGAAGTCCTTTTCTCTTTCCTATCTTTAAGACATGAGATGACTTTCACTTTTGGCTTATTTGTTGTTGCCTTTTTGAAGATTGACTTTATATTGTTTTTTAATTCACACAAGAGTGATCTATAGGTCTGCTTGTAGCCTTTGCACATGATATGATGGGTTGCTTTTTCAAATGTATTGACCATAGACCCATCCTAGTGTAATCCTTTCTCGTACCTTTCTTTTTCCATCTTACTCCTTTTCTTCAAAAGATTTTCTTTATTTATTCTTTAATAATGTTTTGAATTTGTTTAAAGAATCAAACACTTTATTCTTTAATACTGTTTTGCCTTTGTTTAATTAATAAAAGAATTCATTTCAGCGAGGATGAGTATTTTGCAGATTTGAATATTCATCAACTTGCGAGGCCATCCTCAGCATTTTCCATGCTCTAGATTTAACTCATAATTTTCTTCTTTTTTCCTTATTGAATAATAACCCGTTTTCTTATATGAATACACTCAAAAGCACAGATTAGTCATTAACCTCAATCATAATCTTTTAATTAATTTTGTTATCATTAAAATCATTTGAGAGAGATTTTGTCTCAACAATAACGTTTGAATTCATGAGTATATTATAATGTGAGATGAACGGAAAAACTATATCTCCCAATAATTCATTTAGAGCTCACTATGCACAAAGATATCCCTATTTAGTAATAATGTAATCAATATGACGATTTGGAGATTATAATATGGATTAGAAGCTTTTATAATATGTCGTGGGATTTAATTTCTATGAATGTGTGATATATGTGAAGATAGTTTAAGTTTTTATGATATATGTGTTGAAAGTTTGAATTTTTATGATATATTGAGCAAGTTTGAATATTATGTGTATGTAATAAAAGTTTACATTTTTATTGTGTAAGAGATGAAAGTTTTGATCTTTATGATGATTGCTTATGAATAATATATTATTTCTATTATATGTGTGGTGAAAACTTTGATTTTTATGATAGTTGTATATGAAAGGTAATTCTCGTGATAAGTCATATATGAAGCCTTTAGTTTATTGTCAAAATAACATACGGTGTATGATTTTAGAGATATTTGAATGAAGTGGACTGTGTGGGAGGAAATTACCTTTATGGCAAATTTATTTTTCCATTAGTATGAGTGATTTTCTGTGTGGAAGTTGTCTTAGTTGTAGGTAGTATATCTGTATCATATAGTTTTTAGTTGCATGCATTGCATTTCACTATCTTGTTCTTGTTTTGTTGTGATTAATGTGTATTTAATGTGTGTTTTAATGATTAAAATTCTTTATTTCTAAGTTAATGTATTAATACTTTGACTACCCCTTTATTTTTATCATATTTTAATTAAATGGGTTATTACATCGTTGCATTATTACATAAGCAATTTTCGCTATGCGAACAAAACCTATTTGACGATTCCAACGACACCTCTCAATTTCCTTGTACCTCAACTAGTAATTCTTAGCTCTTTGCAATTCTCTCAAGTAGTAAAACAATTTTGTAGTTGAAGATTTTGTGATTGGAGACTTCTAAATTGCTTAAAAACGAAGGAGAAGATTTGGGTTTGGAGAGAAATGAGATGTGTTTGAAAAATTAAAAAAGTGATATTAAGATGATGATGATGGCCATGAATTGCTTTTATAGGAAGAGGAAAATGTTTTTTTTCTTCTTCCTTTAATTAATCTCAAAAAATTTCTAACCACAAAAATTAATCACATGAATTTAATCCTAAAGGCTCACAATTATCCTTTATGGCACTTAGTCATAATCAAATTACATCATCATTTTAGATCTATTTGTGGTAAAAATGTCTACTCTCGTCGTAGTCCAATTGACAGATAAATTTAACAGTAATGTACGACGTCTTAAAATATTTGTCGATAATAATAATTTTTAATTTGATTAAATTATTCTCCGACTGTCACTGTTAGAATCTTTCTTCAACATGCTGTCACTGTTTTAATTTGAGTATTCTTCTCTAGTCTCTCCAGACTGTCACTGTTAGAATCTTTCTTCAACATGCTTGCAGCTTGTCGTTGAGGTTCATAAGTGTTGTTGTCCTTCTTCAAGTACCTTATATGAGTGAGACAGTTGTTGCCACTATCAGACTGATTTACATCAGTTATAGTTTGTGTTGGAATTGACATAAATTCTATTTCTTGCATTCTAACTCTTATTGAGAGGATGTTACATATCATGTCTTATATCAGTTCAAGTCTATGAAAATACTTTGAATGATTTACATCAATTCTAAATAACTCTCTACTGAGAGGGATTTTTCATTCATACTTTTCTATTGATGTGTGCTTGGCTATTTTAGAATTCTTTCTATAACACATTGCCTTTTTATCATACTCTCTCCCACAATCGATTGACCGAACAAGTTCTTCTTAAATTAAGAGAAGAAATGTCAATTGAGAATTATCGTTTGAGATCTTCAGTCACCATTTAACACGATCAATCTTTAAGATGTATCCATATATATATATATATATATATATATATATATATTTATTCATGATTTATTCAACGCATTTTCAATTTAAAAGGGCATATCTCAGAGGGAGTTACTATTAAAGGATGTCACAAAGACTTTCAGACAATTAAAAAATTCCAGATGTTGACTAAAGAATAAACAGATTTGTTTTCTTCCGAGAATTGACTTTCCATCAGAGCATTCATTATCTAGAGTGTTGATTTTCAATCAAAGTCAAACGAATCAATGCTTGTAACAGTTATCAGAGACATATGATCATTTTTCTTGACACACTTATTAGAGAAGGACAATCATTTAGCTTGACATACTTACCAAAGGCAAAACATCCAGATCGTTGTTTGTATTAACAGATTTACCAGATTATGCGTTTGAGAGCTCGTTATTCAAAGTCTGACACATCTGTAGTAGTTTCTTCACTGCCACTGTGCTCTATGTTTAGAAGATTTTGTTTTCTTTGTTCATTAGAGAATTTAGCTTATACCAAAATAATAACTTGTATCCCTTTTGCCTTTAATGTTTTGACTCATAATGTATATTGCAATACTTCCTATTGCTATATTACGATTTGCTCTATTAGTAAACAAAGTTACTTGTTTAATAAGTGATAATAATCTTTATGTTTAGAAACCCTTAAATTATTATCTCTAATTCACTTGTAATTTATGCTACCATAAAATAGATAGTTATTAATATAAATCTTTACCTTCCAACTTAACTTAACCAACATACTTAATAAATATAGTTAGAGGATAATTATTCTTTATTTGTTTTTTTTTGTTATCATCTAAACACCAATTAGAGAATCGTAGCTAACACTACTTTTGCACTAACAAACACATGTTTGCTGCAAATCGTAACCCTAAGATCACAACGAAACTCTCTGCCTCATCGGACTCGAGTATCACATCTCTTTTTCAAGTGGTGTCGGCAAGAATATCCCCATTTGAATCGCAAATCACATACTTGATTCCCCAACTTTCATCTTTAGAACAAACATCAACATTATTCACATAGTTTGAAGGGGGTGGTCCCATGCTTGCATCAATGTACTCTTCATCTCTTATTGATACTCGCTAAGACACTTCATCGCCTTCTGCACCACCTCACTGCAAGCTAAGTTAATATCTTCAAAACAACTTATTTCTCGCGTTCCGTATTCAGTATATAATAGTGGAAGTAATTTTAGTAATCTCTGATTGGGCATTTAGAATAAGATGAAACTGGTTGTTTGACTCTCCAAAGAGATACTGGGGGAACCAAACCATATTTGTTTCGACTATTTGCAATCCTTGAAAATATGGTCATGGATTTCCATTTTCTCATTATAATTGGGACATAGTAAATTGCATCTAATTCCTCTATTTTTCAGATTGTCTCTTGTAGGGAGAGAGTTCTGACAAACCCTCCAAAGTAGCGGGTTATATTTTAGTGGCGGGAGAGTTGATTTTCCAAAGCTTGTTCCAAAGATAATTAAATATAGAGTTGTCTAAAGTTTTAGGGTTGGTTACTCTTTTCCATTATTCAATTTTGTAGTAACCTGATCCCATAGTATAGTAGCCCTTTTTATGATGTGCCATGTACAATACATCCTTAATATTCCAATAGGGGGTATAAAGTCTAAGAGTCTGATTTGCTTCATAATTGTCAAAAGTGTTCTAAACCATTTTCCTGTTCCAGCATTTGGTGTCTGATTGAAAAAGATCACCAAGTTTTTCAATAGTAGAGTTGTTAGACTTTTTACTAATAATTTTCATGCTATTTTGCCCAATGTTTCAATTGTCCTTCCATATGTTTATATTTTTTCCATTGCCAATGCCCCAACAACCTCCTTTTCTTAACACACTAGAAGCATGGTGAAGGCTTCTCTAAATATAGCTTGGTCAATTTCGAATCTATGCATCAATAAAGAGGATTCTACCCTGCACCGTCACATATAAATCTGTCACCTTCTCAATCAATGTAAAAATACAATTTTCCTTTATAAAACCTTCAATTTTTTTAACTTTTCATTTTTTCACCTCCTCTTTCAAAATATTCGAAATGATAATTTTCAGAATTTTCGAAATTTTTAAATAATTCAAAAATTTCGAAATAGGAAAATTCGAAATTTTCTATATTTGAAATTTTTTGAAACTTTTCATATTTGGAAACTTTCGAAACTTTTCAAATTTTCGAAATGTAATCCTTATTTTGAAAATTTAAAATTTTCGAAACTATCAATTTTAAAATTTATTATAAATAATTAAAAGAGTAAAATTATATTTTGATATATCTGGTGAAGACAAATTTAGATCTGGAGTACATGATATAATTCTCTTCAATAAATGAATAATATGGGTAGTATTTAGCCTTGAGGCATTTACTAAGTAGCATATCAGGGTTAATCATAAATTCCCAGCCTTGTTTAGCAAATAGAGCTTTGTTAAAAGAGCTAATATGTCTGAACCTCAATCGCTCCTTCCTTGCTGCCCCCCAGAATCTTCTTATTAAGCTATTTAGCTTGTCAATGATGCCCTTAGGAAGCATAAAATAACTCATGTAATAGGTAGGTATTGCTTGTGCTATAGCTTTGACGAGTGTGCTCCTTCCAGCACTATACAGGAGTACTTTTTTCCAACCTTTAAGTTTTCTTCCATAATCTGTCTATAGAACGTTGAAATGAAGCTTTTTTGATCTACCCGTGTAAGTTGGCAGACGTAGAGTGTTCACACTATTTAAATTCAAAGAAGTCAAATCAATGATGACAAAACAACTGTTTCCTAGAATAAATAGTATTCCTTATTTTATTTTTTTATATATTTAATTCATTAAATAGTATTCCTTATTTTATTTTTTATATATGTTTAGAATTATGTAATACAGCTGTTTCTTAAAAGAAATAATATTTCTTATTTTGTTTATATATTAATTAACTATTATTTTCAAATATTCTTATATATGTTTACAGTTATGTAAAGCATTAATTATTATGAAATGCACAAGTCAGCACAGACCTCATCTCCCATTCCAATTCTTTGAAAGGATCAAAACGAGATATCTAAGACGTAACGCAACTAACAATGGGACAATAATAATTAATACTCCTTCCATCAATAAAATCCTTAACAAAAAAATTTATTTTAAAATAAATATAATATACCATTTTTAATATAATTTTAAAATACTATACTTTATATTAAAAGCAGTAATTTAATTTTTACCAATTCTAATAATTTATACTTTATATTAATATACCAATTCTAATAATTAAAATCAGTAATTTAATAAAATAAATTATCTAAATTTTTTAATTATTTTATTTCTTAATAAATCTTGATAGAAAAAGAAGTATTGAATTCAACTGAAGGATTTTGAATGAATAAATACGTTCATATTAGCCACAATTGCAAAAGAGAAAACCATTTTCGCGTGAGCAAAGAATGGGTCTATTAGATCTGGAAAAGCACTTCGCGTTCTACGGCGCGTATCACAGCAACCCAATAAACGTAGCAATCCACATCGTCTTTGTTTGGCCCATCCTTTTCACCGCTCTCATTATCCTCTATTTCACCCCTCCCCTCTTTTCTCCTTCCCAAACACTTCTTAATCTTCTCCACCCTGTTTTAATTTTCAACCTTGGTTTCTTCTTCACCGTTTTCTATGCTCTCTTCTATGCTGCTTTGGATGTGAAAGCTGGTTCCTTCGTTGCTTTCCTCACTTTTCTCTCTTGGGTTTCTTCTAGTTTCGTCGCCAATTCCCTCGGCTTTGACCTCGCTTGGAAGGTACTTTTATTCATTTTTTTTTTTCATTTTAATTCATGTACTTGTGATAACAAAATACACAATTAGAGTTTTACTGTTTATTAGTTTCAATTAATTAGAGACTAACGTGATTTTTTGATGTGAAACTAATTTGGCTCTTTTCTGAAACTTTCGATTTGTTTCTTTTTCACTCTACCCGTACAAGCTCGTAATGTTAATTTTGTGGGTCATGTTTATACTTTTTATCCCAAACGTTAAGAAGTTCATGTACAAAGCATATACTTACAGTAAAGTGCGAGAGTTAGTAAATCATTTTTGTAACTGGTTTCAACTATTGGAGTTTTTGTAGCAGTATTTTTTAATTTTTTATTTGCATTAATTTCTGAATGTTATTTTCCTTTGTACGAATTTTGCTTGTGTAGGGTGTTAATGAATCAGAATATACTTTTTGACTTTTTTTTAGAGTATTTATTTTTTATCTATAAATTTACTTTTATGATTGAGTTAGATGTATACAAAAATTTACTTTAATTTGCGTAATTAGAGTTGTTAGTTGTCTAGATTATTAGATTTATTGCCTTTGCCATTTTTTAATTTCGGGTTCTTTGAGAAAGAGTTCCTGTAATCCAAAGTTCTCTAGGAGAACAATAAAATCTTGTTGCGGTTAAAGATTCGAACTCGAGTTCTTTTAAAGTGTTCGATCTGATTTGGTGGAAGAAGCTAATTCTCCACCATATGATGAACCACTATTTAAATTTCTATTATCAGATGCTTCCACATTTAATGCAGAAGATTTGTCGACACATGTTGGTTCACTCTAAATCATGTTCTTATTTTACTTGTTATTCTACTCTCATTCTCATAAAGAGAAATTTGACTCTCATTTTTTTATAACATTATGTATTTTAAAGGTAATGACTCCTCTAGATATTAGATATTGGTGTTTAACTAAGTGTATTAGGATGGTGTTTATGTCAATGCTTCTATAGTTCATCATAGTTGCTACTTTTTAGTCCCAAAAATCAAATTTAGTTAACTTATACTTTGCTTACTTCTTTTTTCTCTTCCCAATGTTGAGAAGTGATGATAAAAACATCTGTCTTTGTTGAATAGTAGAGTGGGTGGAATTTATAACTTCTTCGTTTAGTTCAACACCCGTTAACACTGTTACAGTCTTTGACACATTCACGCATAACTTTCTTTAAACTTAAAGCTTATGTTCTTTACTTTTTATTTTTGGAGAGAAAATTGGGAAAACAACCATATGATAACATTGAAACGAGGCATTATTTTGTGGTATTTTTGTACAGAATTATAGTAACAATATATTTATTAAATTATGTTATCAATCATTAATTTACTTATCATTTCCGCTACACATATTAGAAGATAGAGAATTGAAAGTGATTTATGTTATATTAATGAAATTACTAACATAATTATTGATTCAATGACTTAGTTGTTATTTCTTTTATAAATAGATAAGTTATTGAATCATGGCCATAGTAATTATTTTTTTTTACTGTAATCTTCAGATAGTGTTGGCGGCTCAAGTGTTCTGTTGGACCGGTCAATTTATTGGTCATGGTGTATTTGAGGTAAACGACTGTTTCATTACTGACAAGAATTTCATTACTGGACAACCATTTGTTAGATTTTTATCCATTAGTGTTCACAATAATAATGTTGCATAGATTCTCACCGTCCTTCCATTTATTGTCAGAAACGTGCACCAGCTCTATTGGACAATCTTGCTCAAGCTTTTCTAATGGCTCCTTTCTTTGTGGTTCTTGAGGTAATTGTTTGTCACTGTTTCAGATGGTTTTATTAAAAATTGAAAAAAGTTGACTATATTATTTGGTTTTGTAGATTCTCCAATCATCCATTGGATATGAACCATATCCTGGATTTGAGACAAAGGTGAAGGCAAGGATAGATGCTAATATCAAAGAATGGCAGGACAAGAAACAAAAGAAACTTTCTTAATTTCGAAAAACTTTTTTACAACTTGGTTGATATATATTTGGAGACAAATAATAATTTCCAGAGACAAATAACATTAACGTTGTTGATATATATTTGAAGATAATGTTGGAAAAAGTATAAATATATATATATATATATATATATATATATATAAACTATTAATGTCCCTTACACTTTGTCTGGTTGGAGCAAATATTATATAGAAATAAAGAAATTTAGTGGAGAAGAAATGAAGAGAATAATGAGAGAAAAAAAAAGTTGATGACCCACGTATGTCTTTATGTCTAACAATTCATTTTTCTCAATTTTACTCAATTATTTATCTTATCTGTTTTGAGTTGACTTGATTTGTCTCAATCTTATTAAGAATAAATCCGACCGACCAAACACGACTAAATATGCGAATGATTTTAGCAAAACCAGTGGGTTTGCACGAGTTAGGTATGAACGGGTGATGCAAGATGGTTTTGCGTAGTGTTACGGTTAGTTGTGGGCGATCTTGCACAAAATATTGAGAGATCTTTTAGATTTTGAAATCTATAAAAGTCATATAATTTTTTTAGAGCTTCACACAATTCATAGTCTGACAAGTTAGAAAAGTTAGAGTTTCAATTCACACAAGTTTTACAATTTCACAAGTCACACAATTCACACAAGTTTTTAGAGATTCACAAAATTCACACAAAGGTTTTAGAGCTTCACACAATTCAATCAAATAAAATGTCTTCGCTTTACAATTTTCATTTTTGTCAGAAATTTTCTTCTTGAAAGTACATCAATTTTCTTATGTTTAAACATCGTGTCACTCCTAAACAAATACATAAAATAATTACACAACTCATTTAGACAAACATCACATTAACAAATAGCAGAAGAAGAAAAAAATAAGAACCATCAAATTATAAGAAGCATATTGAGATAGTGTGAGAATTAAGACCAAGAGGCAATGCTGACAGCTGACCGCTGCGACTGTGAAATGAGACAGAGAAGCGGAGAGAGACGACTGTGAAATGAGACGGAGAAGCGGAGAGAGACGGGCATCGACGCTGGTCGTAGAGGAGGAAGAGACGGGCATTGACTCGTCGCGTGGAGGCCGCGTAGAAAGGGCTGAGAGGGAGAGACGAGTGTCACATGGAAGACAATGACGTCGTGTGGAGGCCAACTGACGGCCACGAACAAGAGGGTTGAGAGAGGGATACGAGAAAAAGTCAGGGATCAAACAAGAGAGGGAGATTCAAGAGAAGAGAGAGAAAGCATTTTCAGCAGATAATTGAGAGAAGAGAGGGAGAGAGCAGAGAGGAAGAGATAAAATGGAGATGCAGTAGATATTTGAGAGAAGAAAGGGAGAGAGCGGAAAGAGAGAGATAGAATGTAGATGCGAGAACAAAGGGTCTGAGTGAGAAATCGATGCGTCGCGTGGAAGACGAGAGGAAGTCAAGATCAAAGAAAAGAGGGAGAGTCAAGAGAAGAGATGGAGATAAGAGTAGAGAATTGAGAAAAGATAGGGATAGTGCAAAGAGGAAGAGAGGCGATCCCAAATAAAATAAGTTTCTCTAACCAATATTATTTTAGTAACTTGTCATTATTATTTTAGTAATATGAAGAGTCCTTACCATCTTTTGTCACTAGACTTTTGTATAGAGATTTTTCGAGGGGAAGAGGGAGAGAGGCGTTGCCAAATTAAACTTTTGACATCCAATTTTCTTTTGGTTGCATCATATTGTTTATAGATGATGTCATTTAGAAACACCAAATTGACATCCATCTTAGATAGCTCCAAAATATTATAATGGGAAACAAGTGTCATGACTGTTCTAATAGAATCTTTTAAAAAATACAAATAGAAGTTCTTTTTAGAGTCAATCCTTTCTGATACTTAATGCTATAGTTCTTAAGGGTGTTGAGTTTGATTTCATAAATAATTTCGTTAACTTGATTGAGAGGAAAAATATAATATCCTCACGAGGATATATATTTACTAAATTGATAGCAACTATATGAATTGATTTAAAATCAATGCTTCCTCACTGAATTTTGTTATGTTGATCAAATCTCTCATCCGAACTCAATATCCTCGTGAAGTATGCATGTATTTTCTCCAAAAAAAAACTTTAATTTGGGACCAAAATTTATATCCCTTAAAATTCTCAACAATCATAGATTGTCATTAGTAATTACGGAATTGAATCTAACCATATATAAATTTAAATGGAAAAATAAGTCAATTGTTTAACAATAAAAACTCAAAATTAATTTCATTTTTTCAAAGAGAAACTAAAACAAAATTCTATAAAAATAATGATTCAACCAAATTGTCTTTTAAATACGTAAGCAAGAAACGAAAATCTAAAAAAAATAAAAACTCAAAATCTCAATCTTTACTGACTTTATCCATATTGAATTGATGTATCTTTATATATCAGTAGACATTTATAAGATCATATTTTATTTTCTTTATTTGCCCGTATCTTTTGAGGTATTTTATCAAATGAGTACTATTTTATTTTCTCTTGCTTCTTCATTTTCTTTCTTGCACATCTTATGAAATAATCTTATTTAAATAATTATTTCTTAACTTTAAGATCTACAACTTAATTGTGCTAGAAGAATATCAAATACTAAAATTTAGATCAAATTATCTTATAGTCAAAATTTCAGCGTATTTGTAAGATCAAATATTTACATAATATGTTCTTTATGTATTTCTTTGTCTAATATTCTTCATGAAATATTAGCTCTCCAACGAGTGTTTAATTTCACATTATTGCTTGAAAAATACTTTAATTTAAGGAAAGAAAACATGAGACAATTTCATCTCAATTATCACCTCTAATATCTTTGGAATATCATGCTTTATAATCAAATAACCAATGTATTTTAGAGAAGACTTACTTGTTATACTTAATTCTCACTTTTGAGATACTAAGTTGTAAGAGAACAAGAGTTTCTCCATCCTTATACAAGGTTGAGATCTAAAAACATATTGATGTTCTTCTTCATCATAAAAGTAATAACTTTTAAGGAATAGAAAATAATAATTTAATTTAGTAGATACTCTATTAGCATGGAGAGAACAAAATAGGCAAGATGTACTCACCAAAATACCAAGTTCACGATTAATATAATCTTTTTAGGTAATAACATCAATTGCTAGTGGTATTTTGTTACAATGAACAAACACTGACAATTAGCATTGTTAAACACTAAATACTTATTATCTTCACATGTTGGTGTAAAGTAACTTCAATCAAATAATTGAAGGTTTTAATTACACAAACAACATTAGGAGATACATCAAAAATTAATTGTTGAGACGTGCATAATTCTTTTTTTTTTTTTTTTTTGTAAATCAAAAGACCATACAAGATACCAATCACACCATAAATTCACAATCTTTTGACTGCATGGATTAACTGCAAACAGTCAATGCCCTGATCAAATATTGGCAATAATTTATGTCAAATAATGAGTGTCTTTTGACATCCTCATTACCCACATAGAAAAACTTAATAATCACCACATATTTATCATCACATGTATGAAATTATTCGATCAAACTGTGCATGCCTTTCGTCCGACCATAACAGCTCACATGAACAATTCTATACTATATCTTTTGTAATTCTCATTGAATAAAATCTACCCAACAAAGGTTGCTTTGTGCTACTTGTTGTTTCAACTGATTCAATGAAAATTACTAGACAATTTAATAAATTACAGTTATATAACTATTTGGCCAATTAGTTGTGCCTTTATTCTGGCCAAAGACAACCAACATGGATAACTTTATATTACATCTTTTATAATTTTGGTCGAGTCAAATCTATGCAACAGAGGTTGCTTTGTGCAACTTGTTTTAATCAACTCAATCAAAATTTCTAGACAAATTAATTTTTAAGTTAAATTGGAAAAATCTTAAATTTATGAGACACTACTCACATACCTAGATCAAATCTATTTATTATGCTGCATGATAATCATAAAATTACTTGACAAGCAAACAAAAATAACATGAAATATATCCTAAAAGCATGATAAAAAAACATATTTTATAGCTGAAACTTAACAATAATACACTAAACCTTTATAATCATGCTACATTTCATATATTCATTTTTAAATTAAATAAAAACCTTTAAATCATGCTACATTTCATATATTCATTTTTAAATTAAATGAAAAATTGAATCTTAATATACCAAAATATTCACGCCACAAAGATTCATGTATATAACTCTTTAATAAATAATTCTAGAGTCAAGGTTTTCTTAAATAAAGGAAACAAAACTTTAAGGCCTTACAAATAAATAATTAATTCTAGAATTCGTATTTTCCAAAATTTAAATAATCAAATCTTAACTACAAAATTTATTCACAATATTTTGAGATTCGTTATTCAATTCTATTTAAAGACATCAAAGATTCCACAATTTTATATAATAACAAAATATATATAACAGAGCGACATGTGCCTTTTTCCCCAAACTAAAATAAAATTTTAATTCAGTACATAATCTCTGTGAATCAAGAAAAATAAACCGAAGGATATGATAATAATATTTGAAAATAATTTCGATCTTATGGAGTTTATTTTGAGTTCCAAAAAAAAAAATTGCCTAAATAAAATTCAAATCAAGTCTTTACCATATTAATATCCAAAGCTTAGGAAATAATTCAATAAATTAACAATCCCGATCGTATATTGTAATACAAAATTTTGACTAATTGCCTGATTTTGTACTCCAAGCCAACAAATGTTAGAAAAGTCAAATTCAATATATATATTTCTATAGTCGATAAAAAAAAAAAAAAGTTGCTATATTCCTATCGACTTAAGCAATTCACACACCACCGATGAAGCAAAATTAGAGACAAATTATTAAAATATTCCAACAGAAAGGATAAGCAACACTCTAGGACTCCGCCAATTATTAAATCAATGCTCATTAAATTATTTTAATGTTCCATGTGGTTTGTAAAATTTGGAAATTATTTAATTATGTCTCAGATTTTGGAAGCCACAAAATAAGAAAATTCAGCTAATCTTCCCATAGCATAAATAAATTTTATTATAAACCACAATATGTACAACTATGAACCAAGCACCAGAGGTCCACAACATCCAATAGAAGTAAAAAACACATGCTTATGAATCATTTACCTCTCACAAGATCATCTTAAAATACTTATTTACTTTAAAATTAATTATATTTTAAAAAAAATAATAAATTAGAGTAGTCACAATTACAAAAATAAAAATTTGTCTTTTTACATTTAAAATTTTATAAGTTAATGTTTCAAATGAATGTTACAGTTGATTTCAAAACAATTTAATCTAGATCAGACTGTGAATTAGTGGGGTAGTTGTTTTGAGTTTTGTTAGTACTAGTCATGTCTTTTAGAAGTCCTCAAGATACTGTATGTGATTTTATACACTACTCGAACTTTGTTCAAAATATTTCCTTAGGGAAATTTTGTGTGCTTATTGCACTAGTACGCGAATCTTGGTCTTGATCATATTATAAGAGTGGCACACTGAAAAGGTGGTGGGAACTTGGTTGAACCATAGTAGACCTTGAAAGATTTGTTGAGGGAGTAATATCAATAATTGGGTTGTGTGGTCTTTGGGGATTAGAAAAGTAAGTGTGAATTTCATATTAGTTAGACGCATGAGACTAAATGCAGATTTTTAGGTGAAATTGATTAGATTTTGCAAGGAATAAAAGATTTTCTATTACAATTGCTTTTGAAAGATTGCATCGACATGTTACAACTAGGTTTTGGGAATAAATGATGTTTTGTGAGACTTAGTGTATTGAGATGGAGAGTTAAGTCTTGAGCATAGACAAGATTAAATTAGAACGAACGATTGGAAATAATCTTTTAAGAAGAAATTGTAATGCCTAATAATGTGTGTTTTACAATTGAGGTAATAATGAAAAACTTTTATATTTATATAAGAGAATGATGTATTAATAAGAAATAATGAATTGTTTGAAAGAAATAATATTATAAAATCCTTAAGATAAATCCTTACGTCTGCAAATTTTTTAATAATCAAATATTCAAAATATCTGACTCTTTATTCATCCCAAATTCACCAAAAGAAATATATCATAGGTTAAAGGGTGTAATACAAACTGACCTCCTTCTCTATTACTCGCTATTAACTGCTATCACCACCACAAAATACTTTAACTACTCTCTATTTTGATATAGTTCTATCTTTTGAATTTTTAATATTTTTTTTTCTTTGTATCTATTTATATTTAAATTCTTATAAGATAATTTGACTATATATCCTATGATTGCTCAACTAAGCTCTTGGTTGATTCACATAAAACGAGTAATTTGCTTTTTTTTTCTTTTCGGTTGGAACTTGTAGCTTGGAGTGTTAATTAATTTTTCATAGGAATATTATGATACAAATTAATGACACAGTTGATGCAACACAAAAAAGCTTATGTACGTGCGTCGACAAGATTTTGATACTGACGTATGACTTCTTCCTCTAGTTCTCAAGTAGCCTCCTCTGAGGTTAACCCTTTTCATACCACCTTTACTAACGGGATAACCTTATTCCTTAGAGTTTTGGTACTCTTGCCAATAATTCAAGTAGGTCTAGGCTTAAACATTAAATTATCTTTCAATTGAACTTACTTAGGAGCTATCAAGTGTGAAACATCCGACACATATGTTCGCAGTTGAGAAGCATGGAATACGTCGTGAAGATTAGATAATTGTGGCGGAAGAGCCAATTGGTAAGCAATGGACCCGACTCTTTTTAGAATTTGGGAAGGAAATGAAACGAGGATTTAACTATTTGACTTTTAGTGACCTTCCCACCCCAGTCTTAGGAGTGACTCTAAATAATACATTTGCACCTTCTGGAATTGCAATGGATATATTCTCTTATTAGCATAACTTTTTTGCCTACTTCGCGTTGTACGCATCCTTTCGCTAATCAGTTGAATTCTACTACTGGTCTCTTCACTAAATCAAGTTCTAACAAAGACTTCTCACTAACTTTACACCAACACAAAGGAAACCTACACTTCCTTCCATAAAGAACGTCATATGGTGCCACACCTATGCTAGAGTGATAACTGTTGTTATAAGAAAATTATACTAGAGGTAAATACTTATCCCAACTCCCACCTTTATGTAGAACACAAGCTCTAAGAATATCATTAAGAGCTTGAATAGTCCTCTCTGATTGACCATCTGTCAAAGGATGGTAAGTTTTGTTAAAGCTCAGTTTAGTACTAAAAGCTCTCTGAAAAGCTTTCCAAAATCTAGAGGTAAACTGTGGATCCCTATCTAATACTATGAAAATCTAAAGGTATACCGTGTAACTTTATTATCTCCTTAATGTAAAAATCAGCTAGTCTATCACCAAAATGGCATCAAAACTTACCCATCACAAAATCCATAGATATCCTCTCTCATTTCCACTCAAGAATTTCTAAAGGTTGCAACAATCGTGAAGGCTTTTGACGTTCAATCTTAACCTTCTGACACACTAGGCACTTAGACAAAAGGCTAGCTACATCCTTTATCATTTCTGGCCACATGTACATTTTTCTCAAATCCTCATACATTTTAGTTATTCCTTGGTGTATCGTGAACTTACTCCTATGAGCTTACTCTAAAATCTTATCCCTAAGACTCCATTCCTTATAAACAACGATCTTATCCTTAAACAACACTAAACCATCAACATATAAGGTATAATCCTCCTTGTCCATAAGAGATTGCAATTCTTTATCTAAGATTTTTCTATTTTCATTAGCTCTCTCAAGTTGCTATTGATTTCTAACCTATTCAGACTCAAGCTCAAAGCATTAAAGGGCACATCAAAATTCATATCTCCAAACTACTCTAATGGGCTTTTCTCTTGTACCATCACACAAGCCACATTACATTAGCTTTCCCAGGGTGATATTTCAACTCAAAATTGTAGTCCTTAAGAAACTCCATCCACCTTTTTTGTCTCATATTTAATATCTTTTGATCAAATAAATACTTAAGACTCTTATGATCACTAAAAATCTCAAATTTCGCTCCATACAAGTAATGCCTCCAAATCTTAAGAGTAGAAACTATAGCTGCTAATTCAAGATCATGGGTTGGATAATTCACTTCGTGCATTAAAACACTTCTTAAACCATTTTTAGAAGTGTCACAATAAACCACAAAATTCATGGATGGATGTGGTATAACTAAAACATGTGCTGAAGCTAATCTTCCCTAAAGCTCTTGGAAATTGTCCCCGCACTCTTTGTCGCACACAATTTTTTCCCCTTTTCTAGTCAACGTGGTGAGAGGTAAGGCTAGACTAGAAAAATGCTCTATAAATTTCCTACAGCAACCCGCCAATCCTAGGAAACTCTTACTTTAGTCACTAATTTAGGTTAGGGCCAACTTAATATTGCATCTACCTTACTAGAGTCAACTGTTACTCCTTTACTAGAGATGGTATTCCTAAAAACTTCACCTCATCAAGCCAAAACTCACATTTATCAAGTTTTGCATACAATTTATTATTTCTCAAGCTCACCTATGCTCTTAGAGTAGATTAGAATATCATCTATGAATACCACACAAACTTATCTAAGAAAGGTCTAAATATTCGATTCATATAAACCATAAAAATAGCAAGGGCATTGGTAACTTTAAAAGGCATCACTACATACTTATAGTGTCTGTATCTTGTCCTAAAAGCTGTCTTAGGAATATCTTCACTTTTGACCCTAATTTGATGGTACCCAGACCTAAAGCCTATCTTAGAAAATACCAAAGCTCCTCTCAACTAAACTAAAGGGTCATCTATCCTAGGCAAGAGATATTTGTTCTTAATGGTAACCTGATTCAATTTTCTATATTCTACACACAACCTCATACTCCCATCTTTCTTCACTAAAAGTATTAGTGCTCCCCATGGTGACACACTATGCCTAATGAATCATTTTTCTAATAAATCTTTCAATTATTTCTTGAGTTCATCCAACTCTAGTGCTGACATCTTATAAGGCGCTGTTGACACTGGACCACACCCTAACACTAAGTCAATGAAAAATTATAATTCTCTATTCATCGGTAAGCTAGATACATCTTTAGGAAACACACTAGGAAACTCACAAACTACAAGCATCAAAGTTAAATTATCCTTAACCTCTACCTTAGAAGACAATAAGAGCATGTATTCTTGAGCTCCCTCAACTAAATACTCATGACAAGCTAAAGCAGACACAAAATATTTGGAAAAAGGTGAATCAATAGTCATAGATTAAGGTGCAATAAAGATAGATTTATCAGAATAGTTTATAATTACATGATTTAATGACAACCAATCAATTCCTACTGATCAATGCATTTTTGGTACGTGTTTATGGCTTTATATTGTTACATTTAAAAATATCTTTTTTTATCATAGATTAGCTTTTTAGTATGTTTCTAAACTTTGGGTCGTAATTGAGTTTTAATGTTATTATTTGTATATTGACCCTTGATCGTTGTGTAGACCATAGCTTGAGCTTTGGATATCGGATAGATGCGTGCAAGAAAGTGTTGGAAAGCTAAGAGTCAGAGTTACAACTTTTATGTTGGCACAAAAGCTCAATTCTGAACTTTACTAGGTATAAATTTCTGATTATGTGATATGAACTTTTTGTAATAATTTTTAGTGGCGGGCCACTTGGTTTCTTTTTTTTTTAGTAAGAGGGCATTCTATTTTCTGAATTCATAGATTCAATGGAGAGTTCTTTCTTATTTTCATGGAAGGCTAAATTCTCAAGATTAATCCACTATTTAAGATTTTCACGAAGAAGACCTTGAAGTTTATTTTATAATGTTAATTTCACGTCGATGATTCTATTCCTTTTCAGTTGATTACATTGTTATTATGATTTCTTAATTGGAATTTCAATAGAATTGATAAATTTAGTTTGACATGAAGAATTCGCTTTCTAATCTAACAATTGTAGCTTTCTAATCCATCAATTGCTTATGATGGTTAATCTAGTCGAAGAAACATAATCCACATATGATTGATTTATACTTGCTTAATCAATTATATAGTCAAACATGAATAAAGTCATAATTTAGAAATTGAACCCATTAGAATATGTGATAGGTCTGAAATTCTCAAACTAGTGGATTAGTCATTTCAATAAATGTGAATTTAATTTGTTTCCTCAATTTTTTTGAAGCTAAATTTCAAACCTCCTTTTTAATTTCATTGATTATAAATCCTTTTAATATAATCAGAAGTCCTTGTGAAAAAACTCGAGTTTCTGCCCCCACGCTATGTTATATTACTTGTATTTGACCCGTGTGCAATAGAAGATCACTTAGGATAACATATGACCCATACATTAGCAAACAAATCAAATCAACAATATATGGCACATTTGGATAAACAAGGGTAGAATTCAAACATGCATTGGAGGTTATAAGTTTTTTTTTTCAAAAGAGGTAGTAACACATAATTCAAAAGGTAGACAAGAAATAGTCGACTCCAAGACTCTCACACAAGACAAAGGTATAAAGGAATGTGTCCCTCCCGAATCAAACAATATGATGATCTTTTAATTCTTGATAAAATCTATACCTTTGATCAGACCATCTGAATCTTTCAGCTCTTCTCCTTGGAGTGTTAAGACTTTCCCTTGGTTTAGTGGCTAGAATGGGATTGCCCCTCACTCTTGCAACATCTAGAAAAATGTCTAACCTTTCCACATTTAAGACATGTAATTCGTGCGGAAGGACATGACTGATCTCTATGATTGAATCCACACTTTTTACATCCCTTAGTCTTACTAATTGAAGCTTGTCCTTCGAAATTGTGAGTACACGAGGTAGATTCTTCTGAAATTTATTGTCCTTAATTATGGAACCACTTTCTACAAGAGTTAAACTTCTCCTTCTATTTCTCATTTTCCTGCACTTGCATCTTTTGCTCAGCTAGCCTAGACTTTTGATTACCAAAGTGGGGTAGTTAGGAATCTCTAGAATTCTTATAAAGCTTTGCAGCTCAGACTTTAGTCCTTGCTCAAATTTTATTGCATTCCACTCATCTTATGGGTTATCCCTAAGATAACGAGAGTACCTTGATAGATCTTGAAACTTGGCGACATACTCTACAACTGATATATCTCTTTGATGAAGATAAAGAAACTTTGTTTACTTTTGAATGCAAAAACTGTGGGGAAAATAATTTTCTAGAAATATCTCTTTAAACCTATCCCAAGTAATAAAAACTCCTTGTATTAGTAGACCTCCTCAAACACAATTCCACCATGCTCAACATCAGAAACATATAAACGACAAGGTCCGCTTTTTGACCATCAATACACCGCATGACTCGAAAGATATTCTCTAACTTCAACAACCATTCTTCTGCCTCAAAATGGTAGTATGTAGTTCTTTGAAAATTAAGAAAGTCCTACATATTGTGGCTCTACGGCTGCGATATTGGATCCTCTCAAATGAAAAAGAGTCTTTGTCTGTTCTCGCATGGCTGTAGCTATCAAGTTCAGAGCCTCGAAAAATGTGTCATTCGTTGCACACCTTTTACCCGCCTTAAATCTGCACACCACCAATCAAAAACATAGTTGACTAGGCCCAATATCGTTTTCTGTGTTGTTGTGTTGTGTATTCTTCTTTGGAATTGATCCCTTTATATAACATGAATTAAGATTTCAATATTGTACTAAAAAAAGTTTAAGCGTATCTTCCTTGCACGAGGTCAACAGTGTAACATTCCAATTTCTTATTATTACATTTTAGTAAAATAATAATACATTATTATTATATGTGTGTTTGATATGAGTGATAAATTTATGTGTTTGTCTTAGTAATTTATTTAAATTATTAATAACAAAAATATTTTGTTTGTTTTGCTTAGAACAAAATAAAAATAGTAATAATAATAAAAACTAAATCACCTATTGCTATGTCACTATTAAGCAGTTTCTTTTCTTTTACTCAGGCCTATACAAAATCATAAGGATTTTCTAGCTAACCTAGTATAGGTATACATATATAGTTAAACACAAGGCTTGTTTACAATTTATGTCGGCGCCGAATTCCTCCTTTTTCTATATTTTATTTCTAACTCCACTCTATACAGTAACAAGCCAACACATAGTAACATCCCTGCACACTAATTTGTATGTTAGTCTGTCGCAGTAGTTTATCTGTCTTATCACTATCATCGTTGTCTCTTGGTCGTGATTTTTTCGACTACTGTTATGAAATTAAAAAATCAAGCATATATTATCTTCTTTACATGACCTTTCATTTTTTTTTTCTGTTAGTTTCTCATCATTTATAAATTATTGTCAAACACTTAGTGTTTATGCTATTGTTATTTGGGTTTTGTTTTCTGATAATTTATTTTATTTTCTTTTCCTTTTTTATTTGATTTTTTACAATCATGATTAAATTTAAAATAATAAATATTTTTTTATTTTAATTTTTAATCTTTTTGAATACCAACTATTTATAAAATAAATTTTTGATCATAAAAGTAATGTGTTTGAATGGAATTTGTAAACCTTGTCTCTAAAGTGACAAAAATTGTTCACTGTATTTTTTAAAGTAGTAAAATTGTTACATTATACTAAAATTAACGTGATAAATTTGATTGGATATCTAAATCAATAGATATTAAGATCTTATGTAATATAATTTCGCAAGACAATTTATGATTGGCATGCTCTTAAATTCTCTTCTATATAAACAATTGTGAATATATTTTCAATCTTATAAAAGAAACACATTACCGATCTGTATCAGTTATTGACATACATATTTCCTATTTCAAGTTGATATCATATATATATATATATTATATAGTTATTGAACATTCTAATTGTTTTAAAAATTAAACGAAGATACACATTTTATGTTGATATAGTTATATGTATATTAAAATATTTTTGGATATATTACAAGTAGTATAAATTTTACCTATTTATTTTTAATAAATAATTTATGTGTATTTCATTTGGTTGTGTGGTTCTATTACCTTGGTGGATTATTAGGGACGACGATGCAACACATTAGCAGATCAAAATTATTTGGCGAACTCTTCAATCAAGGTAAGGGGTGTGAGGAGGTTCAATTTTATAAGTATAATATAATGTGGGGGTGAACGGGAATGCCGTGATTCCCAGAGATTCATCTGAGGCTTACTACGTACGGTCAAGTCCTATTGAGTAATAATAATTAATTAAGAACATATGAATGGTAACACTGAGGACTACAATATGATTTAGAAACCTGTAGAATTGTTGTGAATTAATTTACGTCAAGATTGCATAATATTTGATTTTATGAAATCCTATTCTAACTGTTATTGTATGGATGATGTGTATTTGAGTGCTCTTGCTTACTTCCCTGAAGTTATGATTTTACTTGAATGCACCACTTGTTTGATTTCCTATTTTATTATTGATAGAACTATATTGTTCATTGTGAGTGGTGTGGACCAAATGTTGGGATTTTATTGAGATTGTTTGATATATATATAATGATGTAAACTTTGATGAATATTGTGAATTCAAATTGATAGTTGTCGAGATGTGATCATAGAAATGAGCTAGATGTTAGAAATTTTTGAAGTGAAGATTATTTTGTTAGCATACAGGGAGGGTCTAACAAGCCTAGTGTTTTCGGGTAGGTACAACTAAATGAGGTTGATCATGGAGGGCTACACAAACTGTAAAGTAAGACTGATAGACCTTGGGGGTATCTCTGGTGGGGAATTTCTAAGTGGATTAATGGGTTATTTCCTAATGTCGGGAGCTACTGTTTAACACAAGAGTACTCCGATTGTCGCATATATGTGTCTCGGGTTGAGTTGAGGGGATCTATGTGGATTTGGACATTCATGAATTGTCAGTCCACTCTTATATTAGCATAGTATCAGGTCCCTAACCAAGTACTTTAGAGTAGAATGGTACCAATGATGAAGTATAAAGTATAGGACATGCATAATATTTAATCTTTGTGACTGTTTTATTGTGATTGAGTTGGACTAACCTTTGATATTATGTTCTTGAATACTTATCATGCTTATGCCAATTTGACTAGTTGCGCATTCTTCTCGCTTATCTGATACTGTTACATGATTTAGAAACTCACCATTCGTTGTTTGTGTTTGGCATTCGTGATGGACGTAGACGAGTTGTCAGTTGCAAGTGATGACTAATACCCTCAGAGTGTCGGAAGGCGTCTTATCTTGAAAATTTTTATTATATGCCTTTTGTTAATGTCATTTTTTATAATCTTTTTATTTTGGGAATCTCCGCTATGATATTGACATCAGGTTGGAATTATATTTACTTTTATTACTCAACTTATTTACGATTATTTCAAAAGAATTTTGTTGTCTAATATTATGACTTCAAGTGGTTAAATTTGATGGATATTTCTGGATTAATGTGATGTGTTAAGTGATTACGTGATGCCCTTTACCGTGTAAATATGTATGAAAATTTATATATATTTTTTTGAGGCATTTCATTACTCAATGTCAAAATTCAAAAATACTAATCGGGATTTAAGGTGACACAAACAGAGATCTTTACACAAAATAAACCTTGATAGATACGGTTTGGAAATATGATTGTTGAAGTATGAATAATACCAAAAAAAATATTCAACCAAATCTTCTAGAATGATTATGTGTGAGAATGTTCAGATAGCACTTGAAAATAGTTCTCCTTGAATATTCTGAGCGTATCGTCCTTGTGTGAGGTCAATAGAAATCTTCACAAAAAATAAACATTGATAGATACAGTTTGAGAATATGATCGTTGAAGCTTGACAAATTCCAAAACAAATCTTCAACCAAATCTTCTAGAATAATTATGTGCGAGAATGTCTAGATATATAGCGCTTGAAAATAACTCTCCTTGAATCTTCTTTCATACGTTTGTTTAAGAGTAGTGGGAACATATCAAAATTTGTTCTTGCACTATCATATTATTGAATTTCCATCAGAACCATTGATCATCGAAGTTAGATATTGTGCTTCTTGGTTAAGGTAGTTAGAGGTTGAACTGCATGACTTAGAATTAGTGGCATGGACAACATCACCTTGTTGCATCTTTAGAGCATGTTTCGTATCAGGGACAACTTCCTGGAGAAAGTTGCAGTCTTTAGAGAGAGCAAAACTTGAGCTTTATAGGTAACTCAAATAAAAGCTTCAAAGTTACCAAAGTAGGAACTTTAGAGGCATGCTTCAATCTTCGAAGGAAGACATAAATAAGCTTTAGGGGCACATTGAGCGGACGCTTTAGAGGGGGATGCGCGCACACAACAATGTACGCAATAACTTCCTTTGACTTCACTTGATTTTGATGTTTTTCGTTTCCTCTAACATATTCGTTTCCTCTAATATCTTTGTTTCCTGTGACATCTTCACTTCCTTTGATATCATTTCCTCCATTTCTTGGTTCTATTTACTTCACACTCAATGAAATCATCAGTGCAATAAATTATTCTAAAAAAGTACCTTTGTTATCATCTAAACATGATGAAGGAATTGTTCTTATAACCCACCTGGTTCCATCAGAGGTAAAAAGAGAACAACTTGCAAAAAGTTCTAACAGGCAGAAGTGTAAAGTGCAAAAGTTGAGATATTTTCTCAACCATTCTTATTGAAAAATCTCACAAAGTGTGAGGAAATGATGTAGCTCAAGTTGGGCGAACTAGGATACTTCTTGTGTGTGATTCTCTCCTTTAACTTTTTAACCTTAAATGCTTTATATTTATATCACACATATATACTGCATTAATTTTCTGCACTAACACTTTAGAACTCAATATCCTTCAAGTTTTCAACTTGAGAATCATTTATCTTAAGTACAAATTAAATTTTAAAAAAAGGATCACAATTCAAATCCTCTTTCTTGTGACTATTATTTCCACTTCACAAAGTTCATCAGAATTTATTAAAAAATGGATCTTCTTCATGCTGTTGAGGTTTTTATCATTATCTCCTTCTTGGAGAAATCCGACCATAAATTTACGCTCTATTATACCATACATGAAGAAATAATCTAAATAAACCACAAGTTCATCATATTCATCGGGGTCAAATGGAGGTTTGGAAAAGCCACCAAATGTGATAAGTCGGTGAAACACATGTCCATATTGAACAATTAACATCTTATCACATTTATGGTCAAGGTAAGAAATTCTAAAGATGGGGACAAGTTATAACTTTTGAAGATGATATTCATGACCAAATTTACCTTCTTTGGATTGAAATTGGTGACTAACAATAAGTTACTTTGTATTAGCGAATGCTTCAAAGCAAGTTATGTCTTATGAACATTCTCATCATCACAAACAAATGATGGCTCAATAATTTCCTTGCATGCATCCTTATGAGGAACTTTTGACCAATCAACTTCAAGCACTAACATTGCTTCATTCGCTTTATTTTCGTGTTTGAAGATACTTTCAATTGTATTCTCATCTTTCTTTTTACTCTCAAATCCAATGTATTGTTGACATTCTTTCTTTGGAGACACATCTTCAAACTTTTGTACATAAGAATCAACAAATTTAGATAAATAGTTAGAGTCCATTTCTTGCTCTTTAATTCTCAATTCTTGTTACTTTTCCAATTTATTTTCTTTCTTTTCAATGACAAGCTCAAGTTTTCTTTCACTTTTTTCTTTCATTTTCTCTCAAAGATAGGTTTTCACCTATTTTGTATACCCATTTTCATAAGTATACTTCACATACTCTATATCCACTATAAAATCTCTAATAAATCCATGATTATAAATCTCTAATATTTCCTACTTTATGATTGATCGATCTTGACTGTTCATTGTGATTATCTGTGCCCAATATGTTAAGACTTAAATGAGATTGGCTGATATATA
>NC_021164.2:38339611-38392557 GCF_000331145.2 Cicer arietinum
TATATATATATATATATATATATATATTGATGTAAATTCTGATGTACATTGGGGAATGATTGATATATACATAGACACAAATTTTGATGAATAGTGTGGAATTCATGATTGTGCTAGAAAAACACGAAAAAATGGGGGTTTGAATTGTGTTGCCATTTATAAAAATTATTTCAATTGCTTAACCATTCCTGAGTGCATGCAAAGACTTAAAGCACTATTTAACTAATAGCATATAAGTAATATTTACTTTACCTCTTCAGACTTTGAATATTTTTCTTACGCCTCTTTAGGCAGTTACGATTAGCACTCTTCTCAACTTTCTATCAAGTTGTTGTTGAGATTCATATGTATTTTATACCTCTTTAGGTACCTCTGATGGATGAAAGAAATGTTGCCACAATCGAGCTGATTTAAATCAGTTCCAATTTGTGTTTGAATTGATACAAAATCAGTTTCAGGGATTCTAATTCTAATTGAGAGGATATTACATTCCAAATCCTATATCAATTCTAATAACTCTCTACTTAGAGTATTTTTCATTCATTATACTCTTTTGATGTGCTATAGAATTTTACTTAACACATTGTCTTGTTCATTCTTTTGATGTATCTATTGAGAATATTACCATTGGAGATCTTGAATCAACATTTAAGGCATATCAACTATAAAGGCATGTCCATATATATATATATATATATATATATATATATATATATATATATATATATATATATATATCTTCATAATTAATTCAACGTATCTTAATTTTGGAAGATATATCATAGAGGATGACACTATTAGAGAATGTCATGCGCTTCTTCAGTCAGATGATTAGTCTACTATGATTAGCATAAGATGTTGAAATTTTGACTTCTTATCAAAGCATTGACTTTATCAGAGTGTCCGTTTTGTTAGAATGTTGACTTAAAGCATTGACCGAATGGTCCACTAGTTTATTAGATTTTGTACACACATAATTATCATAGTGATCTTGTAATCAGATTTTGTAGACACATAATTATCATAGAGTTAGACACGACTTCTTCAATTTCTTTAGAGCATTGCCTTGTTTTCTTTGTCTATCTTTTCTAGTCACCACAAGATATGGAGATATTGACTTCTTCAATGTTTTGCCTGAAGAGTTTGACTTAACCAAGGTTTCATTCAGAGCTTTCTTCTTTGATCTTAAGTTAGAGGACCAATGAAGGTCTTGACTGTTGTAGCATTATTTTTCTTTGTTATCAGAGGGTCAATCATTGACCTATATTTCATTTATCTTTAACGCTTTGACTCAAAATGTGTATTTTTCAGATGCTTGTCGGAATGCTTTATATAACTCCTTCTAATTTGCCCATCTTAATTTGCAAATGAAGCATAAGTAAGGCTCTAACTCCAAATTATGTTGTTCTCTAGCTCTGACTCCATCCTTACTTCTTTCCCTCTACTATAAAACATAAAAGTAATGGTGAGACAATAATCTTAGTGAGCTCTTAAAAAGGGGAAGACTAGTTTGAAATAGATTTCTTAAAGAAATTGAAAACTTAACATTAAGATGAAATTCTTTATTAGTCATAGGCCAAATATTTAAAATTTCTTCTTTTCTTAAAGTAGAAAAATGTAATATGTTTCTTTTCTTGATTTAGAAAAGTTTTCTAGTTTCCATTTCCTTTTTAATTAAGGAAGAGCTTACTAATATCAATTTCCTTTATAAGGAAAATATTTCTGGTCTTCATTTCCTTTTTAATTAAGGAAAAGCTTACTGATATCCATTTCCTTTATAAGGAAAAAATCCTCGAATCACCCATATGGTTGGCGTCTGTTGCAAAGTTGGTCTGGCAATGACCCCATTGGTGTCCCAATAGTTTTACCTTTACCCATTTTTTCATGCCTAAAACAAAGTTAAAATGTCCTATTGTGTCTTGGACCATGAATGACATGACCTAATGAATGCAATGTATATGTAATGTTATGTATGCAATGCACATTTCATTGATATGATTAATGCAACCATTTAATCAACTCAGCAAGGTGATAGAACTAGAAGGTAACTTAACTTCAATCATTCATCAAGAAAATCATAGCTGGTGATTCGTTTAATTAAGGTTATGTTTTTTTGAAATTTTGCATTCTGATCAAGAAGCTTGGACCAAAGAATGACTCTGACTAGAGGTAACATGATAAGAGGAAGCTTGGATTAGAGGCAGTATGATCAGAGGCATTCTAATCGGAGGCAGCATGAATCAGAGTCATACTTGGATTAGAGGTAGCTTAGTTAGAGGAAAACTTGACCAAAGGCTGCTCGGTCAAAGGAAGACATGGACTAGAGGTAGCTCGATCATAGGAAAGCTTGGATCAGAGGTATCTCGGTCATAGGAAGACTTGGACCAGAGGCAGTGCATTTTGGAGTAACTTAAAGGCAGCATGACTAGAGGCAAACTCTAGTCAGGGGTAAACTCTAACAAGAGGTAGAATGATCGGAATCATATAGGTCAGAGGAAGCATAACTGGTGTCAAATGAAATGTGAACAAAGACACAGTTAGAGGTTACATGTCCAGAGGCAGAATCATAGGATACATGTCTAGAGGTAGAATCATAATATACATGTCTAGAGACAAAGTCAGAGGATATATGTCCAGAGACAAAATCAGAGGATACATGTCCAGAGGTAGAATCAAAGGATACATATCTAGAGGCCGAATCAGAGGATCCATGTCCAGAGGCTGAATAAGAGGAAACCTAATCAATGGCAACCAGAGCAAACATAATTAGAGGAAGATAGAAGAGGGAAAATGATAAAAACGAATTAGAGGCAAAACAACATGTGTGGGAAATCTTAGAACACATTAATTATGTATTTCACACATCACGATTAAGTCTAATTTCTTGAATTCCTAACACATCAGAATCGTCACACCATAATTCCAGAATACATGATATAAAGAGAAAATAAATGCATATCCTCAAACATTTCCTACGTGCTAAAACTCTGAGTTTTTCCCTCACTCTCAAATCTTAATAAACCCAATATCAAACACAGAAAATCATTTCAAATCAATAAAATAGACTCAAATCAAACCCATAACCTACATGCAAATGGTGAAATATGTTTTAGAAAAGAACTCACAATTTTCTAAGGAAATTCCTTTTCGATTTGAATTAATTTGGGGAAGTTGTCTTCTACTTCAGCTCTCAATTTCTTTAGTCTTCGCTCCTTGCTCCAATTTCATTTGAGTTTTTCCTTGTTGTCATCGACTTTGCCTTGGTACAGTGTGGCTGATTACTAGAGAGTGGTTATGAGTTGGAGTGCTTTGAGAGAAGATTATGGCTTGAAAAAAACTGAACGAAATGAACTCTAGAATGAGTTAACACCTGTGAGTTTCTTAGAAGGAGAGATAAATGTAGCATGTTCTTCTTTTGACAATTGGACAAACTTTAATATGACCACTTTTTCATTTCTACTTTAAACTTAAGTCAACTACTACTAAAATAGAGTATTACAAATAAGTAATTTTTTTATAAATAATTTTATTAGTTTAAAATTAGATTTGTTTTCTAAAATAGTAAAAGGGTTGTTACATTTGAAGGTGCAAACAACAGAAGGGGAGTTGAATTGCGTTTGACAAAATTGATAAGTTTTTGTGAATTTGATGAAGACTTGTTGGTTTTTATGAATTACTTAGATAAGAAGCAATCGAGTTCAGAGGCAACAAACAATGAAAACATAAATGATTTGGGTTTAAATATATTTTTTGTCCTTGCAAATATGCTTCATTTTGATTTTAGTCCCCGTAATTTTTTTGTTTGATTTATACCCTTGCAAATTCTAAAAAGTTTTAAAAAAGTCCTTTATGAATCTTTTTTAGTAAAAAAATGGTACATGGCAAATTTTGGATGAAGTGGCACATTGTACTGTGTAATTATTGTTGACTAGACAATATTTAAAATTTAAATTTATTTTATTAACTCATTTAATCATTTAATTAAAAACTTAAAACTAATAATTAATTAATAAACCAATTAAATAATAAAATAGAGTATTACTTAATAAAAAATCTAGGGTTGAAGATGACGATTATTTAGTTTTTTTATTATTTAATTGGTTAATTAATTAATTAATTAGTTTTAAGTTTTTAATTAAATGATTGAATGAGATAATAAAATAAATTTTAATTTTAAATATTAAATATTATCTAGTCAACAACAATTACACAGTCACTATGTGTCACTTCATCCAAATTGGTCATGTCGCCATTTTTTTACTAAAAAAGATTCATAAAGGACTTATTTAAAACTTGTTAGAATTTGCAAGGGTATAAATAAAACAAAAAAAATTACAGGGACTAAAATCAAAATGAAATATATTTGCAAGGACAAAAAACATATTTAAACCAATAATTTAACACATAGATTTATCTTGGCTCACCACTAACTTGGCTACATCCAGTTCCCTCATTCATATGGCTTTAAACACTAATTCAAATAGCTTGAATTACAAAGCACCTGACCCTCCAAACCAGTTTTCCCAATCAACCTAATAACCCTAGACTTTTGAGGAACTAACAAACTTGACCCTACAAGCCAAGTCTTCTCCTAACAACCTGACAACCCTGAAATGAAGAAGGAACTAAACCACTATCGGGTTGGATGCAAAAGATTGGAACTTTAAGTGTTTGCTTCTAACAAAGCTAATAATAATAATAAGTCTCACACTCTAAGAAAAAACACTTAGAAAATATTTCTAACTTGAACAAGTGTTTTTCTCTCTAAACTCTGAGATGAATTTGAAATTTTGAGCTTATGAGTTCTTCTACACCTTTCCGACTTTCTATTATTATTTTTCTTTATTCTTGAGTATCTATTTATAGATAAAATTAGGGCTTCAACTTTGTTCATGTTTAATTCTGAATTGCATCTTCATTCCTAGCTTGGTCAACAATGATCTTATTCAAAAACAGTTTTGAACAATATGCTTTTGATAATATGTTATTAAGCCAACTCTTTATTTTTGAATTTAACATTGAGTAGTTCTTTTATATTGATTATGTTCATATTTTGTTGATATTGAGTTTGTATATTCTTCAAATTGATTCTGTCCGTATTTTGTTGTAGATAAATCTTGATCAAATCTTGACCATATCTTCTTTTCAACTTGGTCAAAGATTTTCTTCAATCATAAATCAGAATCAAATCTTATTTTAGATTTTCTTCAATTATCAATCTGAATCAAATCTTATTTAATATTTTCTTCAAAAACACAAATCTTCTTTCAAACTCTGTGAAGTCAAATATATTGTTCTCATAAAATAATTTTGTTATAATCAAAACACTAACCAACTTGATCTCTATGTGTTTAGCTCTAGAATGTAGAATAGGGTTTTTGGTTAGGCAAATGGAAGAAGTGTTATCACAATAGATAGGAATGTTGGATTCTAGGATTTTGTAGTCTTCCAGTTGATGTTTCATCCAAAGTAGTTGAGAACTACAACCAACTGCTGAAATGGACTCAGCCTCCGCTGTTGACATGACATTGGTGCTTTGTCTCTTACTTGACCAAGATATTAAGTTGTCACCTAGAATGGTGCAATTGCCACTAGTGCTCTTTCTCGTAAGTTTATCTCCAGCATAATCAGAATCATAATATCCATTAAGTTTGTACTTAGGATATTTCTTGTAGAAAAATGTAAGTTTGGTACTACCTTTTATGTATCTAAAGATTCTCTTAACAAAAGTTAAATTAATTCCTTAAGGTTAGCTGAAAATCTTACACATACACTAAACATAATACCAAGTCTGGAAGTGGTAAGGTAAAGTATGAATCCTATCATTCCTCTATAGGTTTTCTGGTCAACTTTTTGCCTGAATCATTTTTTTTCAAGTGAACAAGTAGGGTGCATTGGTGTAGCCATAAGTTTGAAATCGCTCATGTCAAACTTCCTGAGAAGCTCTTTTGTATATGTAGTTTGATAAATGTATATACCTTTTTGACTTTGCTAAATTTGTATCCCTAAGAAGAACTTGAGTTCTTGCATTGTACTCATTTAAAATTCAAGTTGCATCAATTTAAAAAATTCTTGGCAAAAAACATGATTTGGAATATCAGAACTTTCAAAACTTGAGGGTTGTTTAACGTAAACTTCTTCACTAATTTAACCATTTAGAAAAGTACTTTTAAAATTCATTTGAAATAAGGTAATGTTATTATTTGTAGCAAAAGAAAGTAGGATACAAATAACTTCTAACCTGACCACTTGAGCAAATGTCTTAGTGTAATCAATGCCCTCTTGCTGATTGTAGCCTTGTGCTACAAGTCTTGCCTTGTTTTTGACCACTTCACCTTTGTCATTTAGCTTGTTTATGAAAACTCACTTGATTCCCATAATGTTCTTATTTGGTCTAGTTACTATATCCCAAACAGATTCCTCTTAAATTCATTTAATTCTTCTTGCATTGCAAGAATCCATCCATCTTCTGCCAATGATTCATCAAAAGAGGTAGGCTCAAAGGATGAGAGTAAGCCAAACAAAGTGGTATTTTTTAGAGATGATCTGGTCCTCGAAGGATCACTTGCACTTCCAATTATTTGAGTTTCAGAATGAGATAACTTGTACTTCCATCTAGATCTTCCTTCTGACTTATCTTGATTGTTTCTGACTTGATAAAATTCATCCTGTAAATGTTTGTCATCTTCTTCTGATTTGCTTGTTTCATCTGATTTTTCAGGTTCTTCTAGTTTGTTTGCATTTGCTTCCTTCTGGACTATCATCAACTTGCGTTGACTTTTCAAGATCAAGCTGTGTGTCATATAACATAATATAAATTAGAAAATTTAAGAATGAAACAATACTACCCAAAACACTAGTTTTGTTGCTGGTGTTTTATGCTTGTTTTTGAAAAAACACACTTGTATTATCCTGGTTCCTCTAAATTTTTAAGATCCTGCAAAATACTTATTTGGCTTTTATTTTTAAGGTCAAGGTTTTTGTTATCATAGTAAACATAATATCAGACAATAATTATATTTAAAGAAAGATATAACCTATATGTCAATAGTTTCAGTTTTACTCTGTAAACCCTCTTAGATTTTCTTTTCTGGTTTTTAGATTCTGAATTTGCATATTCTTTGATTTGAGTGTCTAGATGAAGGGATTTGAATTCCCATCGAGGTTTGTAGTATTGTTGAATTTGATTGGAGTGTTTAGAGAAGTCTCTTCATTCTGATTGTTCATCTGACACTTATGTTTCTGCTGATGTATCAAGTTCCTCTAGTAATTTTGGTTTAGCTGATACTTCATATTCATCAAATGGTTCTGATTTTTCTATTAGTTATGGCTCATCATATGACTTTTGTTTTTCTGATAGTTATGGTTCATTAACTGGTTCTGGTTCTGATATGCACTGTGTTGACCAATCACTCTTCAACCAGAGTCAAGTATTTGGACGTAGACCTTTTTCCCTTCATAAGTTGCTAGCATCCACTTACCAGATTCCATGATTGGTGTTTCAAATTAGTTGCTAAGAACATCTACAAAATAAACAATTTTGTCTTTTGGCAACAACATCTGATTGAGTCCTGGTTTGTTAGTCTTAAATTGTTTCTTGCCTTTCCTTGTATTTAACATGGGAAAAGATAATTTAGAGTGACATTTATTAGAACAAACAATACACAAAAACATTATAGTTAATCTGTTTAAGTTCAATTACTATTTCTTCACATATTAGACCACTTTTTGCCATTTCTACTCACACCATAAATTTTAGATGCATACTTGCTTCTTTCCATACCATTAGCTATAAAATCTTGGAATACTCCTTCATGCTTATCAGAATTACATGTGGTATTTTCATCATGATATCTTTCAAGGTTTTATCTTTAAGTTCAACAATATCAGTTTTTAGATTAGCATTTTTTTGTTTTATGTTTAGTAATATCAGTTTTCAGAGTTTCATTTTCCGTTTTAAATTCAGTACTTTGATTCTTTGAAAAATTGACTTTTTCAATTAGGTTTTGATTTTATTACCAAAGTGTTTTCAGTTTTAAAGACAATTTGTGATTCTTGTTCAAGAAGTCTTTTATAGAAGTACCTAAATTAGATCGAGTTAAGTTAGAAAATACCTGAATTTCTTTATCTACTGATTCACTTTCAGAGTTAGAATCTGTGTTGGATCCAGAGGCAGAGTTGGTATGAGCCATTAGAGCCAAATCTTCTTGCTTTTCATCATCAGAATCATCCCATGTAGCCATCAAACTCTTCTTCTTGGGTATGGAATATTTCCTCTGGTTTTTCCATTTCTCTAGATTTGTATAGTCTGACTTGATATGTCCAGGTTCATTGCATCCATAGCAGATAATGCTTTTCTTGTCAAATGTTTCATCCCTTCCTCTACTGGATTGCTTGGAATGTTTCTAACAAAAAGATTTCCTCTTATTGTGCCAAATCCTCTGAATTCTTCTAGATATGAAGGGAATCTCCTATTCCTTTAAGTTCAGATTCTGATTATCTAAATCACTGTACTCTAATTTTGTTGTTTCCTATAGAACCTTCTTCTGCTTGGATTTCAAGGCCATAGTCTTGTTCTTCTTCTTGGGCTCATCATCTTCAAGCTCAATTTCATGTGATCCGAGAGAGCTGATTAATTCTTCCAGCTTAAGAGTATTCAAATCCTTTGCTTCTTGAATGGTAGTGATATTAGGTCTCCACTTGCTTGTCAAACTCCAAAGGATTTTCTTAACATGATTAGCAGTAGTATAACTCTTCTCTAGTACCTATAATCCTGATACCATAGTCTAGAATCTAGAAAACTTTGTTTTAATGTCTTCATCTTCTTCCATTTTGAATAGCTCATATTTTTTGATTAGGAGATTGGTGTTTGCTTCTTGAACTTGCTTGTTTCCTTCATAAGCCAGATCAGACTATCATAAATACGTTTTTCTTTCTCATTGTGGGTGCAGTTGCCAAACTACTTCAAGGTGATTGCATTTATAATGAATGTTCTGGATTTATGATACATCTTGTACATCTACTTTTGATCAACACTAACTTGGCTACATCAAGTCCCCTCATTCAGAGGCTTAAATCCATTAGTTAGAATACCTTGAATTACAAAACACCTGACCCTCCAAGCCAGTCTTCCTTAATTGCTTGACAACCCTAGACTTTTAATGAACTAATCTCATTGACCCTACAAGCCAAGTCTTCTCCTAACAACCTGACAAACCCAAATTGAAGAAGAAACTAAACCATCATTATCGAGTTTGATACAAAAGATTGAAACTTTAAGTGTTTGCTTATAACAAACCGGATAATAATAACAATGGTCATATTAAAAAATAGTTATGAATAAGATGATTTTTGATAATATGTTCTTTAGCCAATTCTTTATTTTCGAAACCAATCTGAGCAGTTCTTCTAGATTGATTATGTTTGTATTTTGTTTAGATTGAGTTTGTAAATTCTTCAGATTGATTATGTTCGTATTTGGTTTCGATTGAGTTGGTATATTCTTCAAATTGATTATGTTCATATTTTATTGTAGATAAATCTTGATCAAATCTTCTTCAAATCTTGACTAAATCTTCTTTCCAACTTGGTCAAAGATTTTCTTCAATAAAAAATCAGAATCAAATTTTAATTTAAATTTTCTTCAATTATAAATCTGAATCAAATCTTATTTTAGACTTTCTTCATTTATAAATCTGAATCAAATCCTATTTTAGATTTTCTCTAAAAACACGAATCTTGTTTCATACTTTATGAATTCGAATATATTGTTCTAATAAAATACTTTTTCTATCATCAAAACTATAACCAACATGGTTCCATCAACATTCTCTCCTCCTTAGAAAATTTGTCCTCAAAATTTGAGAGCTTACATATTGGAAGAGATAGGGATACTTCTTCATCATATCATCTTCTTTTTTCCAAGTTGCTTCCTCTAGTGATGATCCTCCCCAAACAACCTTTTCTGAGGGAATGGTCTTATTCCTTAATGTAAGTAAGGTTGGGCTTTACTTGTAGAGATTCATGACTCAAGATCTGACAAGGTTTTGGAATATACTTCTTGAGTTGATAGACCTGAAAAACAGGGCGGTAAGGCTAATTTATAGGCTGATGGACATATCCTCTATATAGTTTGAAATGGTCCAACAAAGCAAGGGCTGAGTTTATTGCCTTTTAACGGCCTTACAATGCTAACAATGGGAATAAATTTTAGGAATATAGGGTATTCTTCTATGATCGCCATAAATCTTTTGTCTACTCGGAGCAATAACCAATTTGTCACAAATGACATTGATCTTTTTAATGTTCTCTTGAATAAGATCAGGTCCTAGAATTCCCTTGTCTCCTACCTCTGATAAACATAAAGGAGTTCTACACTTGCTTCCATACAATGCCTCATTTTGAGCCATACTTCCAAAGTATAAACATAAAGGTGTTATAACTATTGTTATAAGAAAATTCTATCAGAGGCAAATGTATATCCCAACTTCCACCATCCTCTAAGATAGAAGTCCTCAACATGTCTTCCAAAGTCCAATGGTCCTTTTAGTTTGGCAATCAATTTGTGGATGGTAGGCATAACTAAGTAACTTTAAGGTCCCTATCTGATACTATCCTATAAGGTACTCCATGTTGTCTTACTACTTCCTTTATAAACATCTTTGCCAATTTAAGAGCTTTGTAATTGGCCTTAACTGGTAGAAAATGAGCTTACTTGGTGAGTTTATCCATAATTACCCTAATGGAATCATACCCTAATTAGGTACAAGGCAGTCCTACCACAAAGCCCATGGAAATCGAATCCTACTTCCGTTAAGGTATATCTAATGATTGTAATAGGCCTGCTAGTTTCTGATGCTCTATCTTCACCTTTTGATAAGTTAGGCATTGAGCCATAAAGATGGCCACATCATTTTTCACCCCTTGCCCTCAATAGTTTTTCTTAAGGTCTTGATACATCTTTGTGGATCCAAGGTGAATGGTTAAGTGACTCTGATGGGCTTCCTCTAATAGTATCCTTTTCAAATCCTGATCATTAGGGATTGAAATTCTATTTTTAAAAAGGATAGTTCCATCTACTACCCTTGAAAAATTTGGGTGGTTTTTTTTCTTCTGATTTTCAATTCTCCATCAAATTATTGGGATTATCTAATTTGGATTTTGAGATCACAAGAAATTTCCATTTGATTAAGAAGCGCCCAACTCTGAAGAAGTTTCATCTTCAAATTAAGGTCTCTAAATGGGATATGTGGAGTGACTTCCTACTCGAGGCATCTTCTACCATGTTGGCCTTGCATGGATGATACCTCAACCAAAATCATAATCTTTTATGAATTCGACCCACCTATGTTGTCTCTTGTTAAGTTCTCTTGGATCAAAGAGATACCTCAAACTCTTATGATCACTAAATACAACCAAGTGTACTCCATCCAGATAATGTCTGCATATCTTAAGGGCAAACACTATGGCAACAAGTTCTAATAATGGGTTGGTTAGTTTTCTTTCATGTGGTTTCAATGGTCTGGAGGCATAAGAAACTACTTGTCTGTGCTGCATTAGTACACCACCTAAGCCTTTCAAGGATGCATCACAATAAACCTCAAATCCTAGAATTGGGTTTGGAATGACTAGTACAAGAGTTGTGGTCAGTTTGGTCATAAATGTTTGGAAACTTTTCTCATACTCATGGTCCCACACAAAAGGTTGTTCCTTAAGTGTCAACCTTATCATAGGCAAGACTATTTGAGAGAATTTCTTGATAAACCTAGGATAGAACCCTGCTAGACCTGAAAAACATTTAACTTCAGTCACATTCTTAAGTTGTTCCCATTCCCTTACTGCTACTACCTTGGAAGGGTCCACGACTACCCCTCCCTTGGAAATCACATGGCCTAAAAACTTAACCTCTGATATTCAAAACTCACATTTACTAGGTTTAGAAAATAATCTTTTATCTCTCAACATTTGTAGTACAATATTAAGGTGTTCTTCGTTTTCTACTGAAGTCTAGGAATAAAACATAATGTCTTCAATAAACACTACCACAAACTTATCAAGATAAGGTATGACTATTCTATTCATGTAATCCATGAACACTGTTGGGGCCTTTGTTACACCAAAAGGCATACCCAAAAACTCATAGTGTCCATACCTAGTTTAGAAGGAATTTTTTGGTATATCTTCATATTTAATCCTAATTTGATGATATCTAGAGTTCAGATCAATTTTTAAAAATATAGTAGTTTCCCCCAGTTGATCAATAAGGTAATCTATCTTGGAAAATAGATATTTGTTCTTAATTGTTACTTTATTCAATTGCTTAAAGTCTATGCAAAGTCTCATTCCACCATCATTTTTCTTAACTATCAGTACAGGGGCGCCCAATGGTGACACACTTGATCTAATAAAGTGTTTAATTATCAATTCTCCAGCTGATTCTTAAGTTCACTAAACTCTAATGGAGACATCCAATAATGGGCAATGGAAATTGGACCCCTCAAATTCATTTACTACGGGAATACTTGAAAGGTCTACTTCTGACATGGATTTGATGATAACAATAATAGTATAACCTAACCCCCATTGACTAAACACTATAAGAGTTGCGAAGTAGAACATAAGAAAGAAAGTTATGTTCGTTTGGTTGGGGACCGGTTGGTGGAATTTAAACTTCCTTACCATGACAAATCAGAGTAATAGAATATTCTAACATGTAATTCATTCCTAGGATAATATCTAAACCTTTAAGGGGTAAACAAATTAGGTCCTCTAAAAATATCCTATCAAATAGGCTAATTTGGCATTGAGGACATACTAAGGAAGTCTCAATCTGTGTTGATTGGACCTTAACAACTTAATCTGAAATAAACTTCCAAAAATGATCCAAAGATATATTTAAGATTCATATAAACTATATAAGATATGCGATGAGATTGTTTTTGCAAAGCTTTCATCAGTGGTTGTGAATAGCTTTCTTGATTTTATGAGGACAAGATCATCTCAATTTATAGAAGTCATGAAGCTTCAAATATGAGGAGGTATAAAAAAGTTCCATTGAAGATTTAGATGATTGCTCATTGATATTGTTTAGAATGGTAAAACTGCCCTTCCAGGTATGTTTTTGTTTTAAGTAAACTGTGAAGATGAGTAACGTGGTCCATCCTCGGATCTTGTTAGTTCGAGGATGAAGCTTCCATTCTTTTTACTTTTCCTTTTCCTAAGGGTTTGGAGTAACATACATTTCCAGTCAAGGAAAAAACTTTGTGTACCTTTGTAGTGTCACACAATTTTCCCATTTGCAAGGATGATTAATGAACAATGTTCATACTTAGTTATGTGTGGCTTATCCTCTTGGACTGGTACAAGTTTACAAAAATATTTTTAATGTTATTTTTCACAACTGGTTATCTTTATTGGTCTTTTGATTATTTTGGATATCTAAGTCGCTTGAGTTAAAAGTAGCATCATCCTCTCTCTAAGGATATATTTCTTAAAAATGGCCTATTTCCTAAAAGTTGATACACTCAAGTGCACATGTTAGATTACATATATAAATTTTACATAGGTCTGTCATTTTAATTTTGATCATGATTATTGGTCCCCCTGAAACAATGCATCAAGTCTTTAAATTATGCTCCCCCTCAAAATATGCCCAATTTTTGCAACATAGAATTTGAACCAAAATATAAGATGATATTATTAATGTTCGAAACAACAGTACATACAGATTGGCTCAAGAAGAAAAAAGATTTAACGTAAATAAGAATTAAAGGATTGAAATAAAGAATTTTAAAAAATAACCTCTCAAGCTTCTCAAAAAGTTGACAACCAACCATTTCAGCTCCTAATCCCCTATTCATCAAGAGAAACACTATGAATATTATTCCATAATGATCAATTAATTATGAGTTTCTAGTAGTAGAGTCCGTTATTATAAAATTTTAGTGTACTTGATCAAAATAAATGTAATTATGGGTTGATTTATGGTTTATATAGAATTTGGCAATTGAATCCATATATCTCAATAAAACAGAAACTAGTATTACCAATCAATAATAAGCATAATAAAAGTAACTTGTAACTAAATTTAAACAACATAGTTTACAACTTAATTTAATGAACTATCTAATTATATTACAACAGTAGTGCTGGAATTATAAAATTGTTCCCTAATACATCAGGTTATATCAAATAAAAATAAAGCACTAAGACCAAAATATGGATTGTAGATCATCCTTTGGTATAGGGACTGAGCATTAGTCACCTTTAGCTGCTAATGTATATAAAAAAACATAAAAAGGGTGAGATAAAAATATCTAGTGAGCTCTAAAAATAAAGGGAATGATAGTTTAAAAACATTTCTTTCATAAATATGCATAAAAACATGAAATTATGATGCTTCCCATGATGGAAAACTTCAATTTTTCTGAAAAACTTAACTGAAGTCATCCTTTCATTATTATTATGAAAACTTTGCATGATCTCAAATGTTTTCCTTTAAATAAGAAAAAGTCTCCCAATATCTTGAGTCACCAAGAAAATTTAGTCTTGATTGGTACATGTGGTCTGGCCAAACCCCAATCAGCGTCCTAATTGTTCTCTTTTACCCGTTGTTCCATGCATTGAAAAAACCTGAATGTCCCGCCATGAATAAGGAAATGGATGATCTGATTAATAAAAATGTAATGTATTTGAGGTGTTATGTATGCAATGCCTTGATAATATTATGTTTGCAATGTATCATAACTCCATAACACTTATAATAAGTTAATAATATATTGAAAATCAATGGGGAATTAAATCCTAAGTCCTTGATCAGTGGTGGAATTGGAGGCAAACTTAGTTATATGTTGAACTCTTGATCGAAGACAGTGCATTTTGGAGTAATAGATCCGAGGTAGCATGACCAGAGGCAAACTCTGATCACAAGCAAACTCTAACCAGAGACAGATTGGCTAGTAGCAGATAGGTCAGAGGCAACAAAATTAGAGTTAGAGGATATGTGACGAAAGACAAAGTTTGAGGATATATGCCCAGAGGCACAATCAGAGGATACTTGTCTAGAGGCACAATTAGAGGATACTTGTCCAGAGGCAAAATTAGAGGATACGTGTCCAGAGGCATAATCAAAGGATAAGAGGCAGCTTGATCAGAAGGACTTGGATAAGAGGCAACTTGATTAGAAGAATGGTAAAAGGGAAACTGTAGAGGAAAAATGGAAGGAGAAAATCAGAAGCAAGGTAGAATAAGAGGATAAGAGGCAGCTTGCCTTCACTAACATGACTCAGACATTAAACTACAATTCTTTATTCGATATCCCGAGAATTCCTTAATGTCAAATAAAACAATCATGCAATGATCAAACAAACAACATGCATGATATTTTAAAATCATTTGGGTGCAATTTCAAATCACTTATAAGCTAAAAATTCCATTTCCTCACGCTCTAAGTTCTTCTAACCCATAATACCCCCAACATAGTTTTTTACAAGAAGTAAAGAATTTCAGTGAATGAATTCCCATAACCCTCATGTTGAAAGAAGTTAATGTAATAGAACTCACATAAATGGCACTAAAGAAAAAGAAGATTCGGGTCCAAAGCAGCCTTGTTTCACTGATTTAAGTTGATTCGCAAGGATGAAGAGATAGATTCTTACATGCAAGGCTGTTGGAAAACTTTGGGGGACTTTAGTGAACTTCTAGTCTAGGAAGATAAGGAATAATGGAGGATTTGGAAAAGAAAGTGAACAATAACAATGGAGTTACTCTTAAGACTGGTTACGAGAAGTAGAAGGAAAAAATGAGAGAATGATTGAGTATTTTTTTCGAAAAGGATAAAATGAGGAGAAAGAAGGCAATTCTCCTTTTTGCCCATGGAAATTCCCCATATACTTTGACTACCTTTATTTTTAACATATTTTAATTAACTGGGTTATTACATTCTCTCCCCCAAAATTTGAGAACTTACCTATTGGAAGAGGGAAGGATACTCCATTTGAATATACGCCTCTTTCTCCCAACTTGCTTCTTCTGAAAATGATCATCTCTAAACAACCTTCACTAGGAGAATAGTTTTTTCCTCAATTCCTTGATGCTCCTATCAGCAATCTGAACTGGCACTGAATTGTATATGGGGTTAGGTTTAAGTTGGAGAGACTCATTGTGTAGGATTTGGTTAGGGTTTGTAATAGATTTCTTTAATTGGGAGACATGAAAAATATTATGGAGACTAGTCAAAGATGGTGGCAAGGTTATCCTATTTCCATCTAGGTATCTTTAATGGTTGTAACAAGCCTACTATTGCACAGTTACTTGATGACTCAACAATCTGTTTGAAAGTGATGATATCCAATGTCATGTATTAGCTTCTTTTCTTACTTGGTATTTTCTCTAATTGATGTGACAATAAAATTACATTCAGTCATGTTGAGTCTTCGCAAACTTTAACATGCATTTTCTTTGCTTAAGGTATGTCAGATTAAGGAAGTAGGTTAACTTTCCTATTATTACATGTCAACTCAATCTTCCTGATTAGTTTGATTCTTTCAATCATTTCCTTGTTACTGACAATCACAAATAAGTCATCCACTTACATACAATTCAAGTAATTGATGATATTTCCTTTTGAGCTTAATGCTTTACATAACACAATACTCTATTGCATATTTGATGAAGCCAATTATGATAAGAAGATATTTACTCCTTCTATTCCAAGCTCTAGAAGTTTGCTTTATGTCATAAGAGATTTTCTAAATCTGAAGATCTCATCTTCATTTCCTTTGATCCCAAATCATGGTAGTGGAAAGACATAACTTCTTTAAGAAAATCATTAAATACTAATTGGGTTAACATCAAGTTGGTACATCTCCCAACCTCTTGTGCTGATTAATGTTATTGCAGACTAATGGTTTCAATCCTGACTATTGAGGCAAATACTTTAGAATAATCAGTCCTTGCTCTTTGTAGAAATCTATTGGCCACCAAATTTAGCTTATATTTTGCGATTGAGCTATCTAATTTAGTTCAATTGCCTTAAGTTCTTCCATCATTGTTTCTTTCTAAAGTCCTCTCTTCATAGTCTCTTTATCATTTACCTGTTCTATATTATTAAAAGAATAAGAGGCACTAGATCACTTTACTATCAATTACATTATCACTGTGCTCTTTAAACTCACTTAAGTGTATTGGTGGTTGTTTAAATTTTTAAGTTCTACTACCACCTCCACTACTTCTTCGTTATTTGATCATTATCCAACAGTTAAGCAGCAAATTGTACTTGTTTTCTGATGTTGTTGATCTTTTACTACCAATCCTAGAACCCATGCTCAGTTATCTCCACATATCTATTTACTACAATTTTCCTTAAAAACTGGATCAAAAGAAGTCTGATCAGACGAAGTTTGATCAGACGAAGTCTGATAAGAGGGAGAACTATATTGTATGGAAAATTGGATCTTAGATAATCTGATTAGAAGAAGAAGACTACATAAGAGGGAAATCTGATAAGAGGAAGTCTGATAAGAAGAAAACTACTTCATATGAAAATCTAATCAGAGGAAGAACTAGATTAGAGGGAGTCTCAATCATAGGTAGTATGATCAGAAGGAAAAACATTATCTAAGGAAATCTAATTAGAGAAGTATGGATAAAGGAAATATGGATTAGAGGAAATCTATATCAGAGGAAGTCTGACTAGATGAAGTCAAGATGGATAAAGTTTGAGTCAAATATAATCTGATTAGAGGAATTCAATATCAGAGGAAATTTGATTAGGGGAAGTTTGATTAGAGGAAATCTGGATCAAATGTAATATGAATAGGGGATTTTAATATCAGAGGAAATCTAATCAGAAGATTTTTTATTAGAGGAAGTCTGGATCAGATGTAATCTGAGTAGAAGAAATGTAATCAGAAGAATTCTAATTAGAGGAAGTCTGGATCAGATGTAATCTGAGTAGAAGAAATGTAATCAGAAGAATTCTAATTAGAGGAAGTTTGGATCAAATGTAATCTGATTAGAGGAAGTTTGGATCAGATGTAATCTGATCAGAGGATCTTAATATAAAAGGAAATCTAATCATAAGAATTCTAATTTAGATCAGATGTAACCTGGCCAGAGGAGTTTATATTAGATGAAGTTTGATTAGTGGAAGTATGATCCGATGAATTCTGATTAGGGAAAGTCAAATCAGAGAAGATCAGATTCGGTGAAGAACTAATTTAAAATAATTCTCCTAATTCCTAATTCATAGTAAATTTAAACAATAGAAATTGTAACTCTCCTAATTCCTCCCTAACTAATTCTCAGTATTGGGTTAAATCTCAACACACTCATATAAAGGGTGGATCAGAAATGTCCACTTACATATTTGATATAATATATGAAATTGTATAATTTAAGTGTTTCAGCTTTTGCATCTTCAATAGGGTGCTAGATGTAGTCAAGCATTCTATCAACCCATGGATAACCACAGTTCCAACACTCTAATAAGTCGCTTATAATTCCATTGCTCCAAAACCAAAACCTTTGGAAACCAAAATTTTCAACATATAACCAGAATTATCAAACTTGTTCTTGGTCTCACTCTTGATAAATGCAAAATGCTTATCAACCTTCTGCAAAAACCGTCTCTTCAATCTACCGTTGATTCCTCCACTACTAACATTAATCATGATTGCATGGGTAGATTTAGCTCTCTAGATGATTCTGCAGGTATTACTTAGGATCTTTCTAGTAATAATTTCTTTGATAGACCGATTTGGATTGTGGATTCGGGTGCCACTAATGATATTTGCGACTCTATGTACTTGTTGATCACTTACCATAGGATTTCAACTCTTTTTGTAACCTTACCAAATTCGAGATAGTAAGGGACATTGCCCTTTCTGATGTGTTTTTTCTTCGACATGTTTTATTCTTACCTGATTTCAACATCAACCTTATATCTATTTTAAAACTAATAAAGCTGGTTTATTACCACTTTATATTTGCTAATAATTCATGTTTAATTCAGGATTCGGCCCTAAAGAAGATTGGTTTGGCTGAATTGCATTGATAAGAGGAGCATTTCAATAAGGACCTTAGCTTTACATACTTGAACTCTTGATTTCACTTCCATTCGATTAAATTTTGGTTTGTATTCTCAAGTCTGCAATTTGGCATTTTGGTTTCGGTCATGTATCTGCTGTTAAGTTGTCATTGATTTGTAAAGATTTTCCAATGATCAATGTGAATCAACATTGGATTTGTGATGTGTGTCATCTTGCCAAACAATGAAAGTTTCCTTATCCTATTAGTACTAGTGTTTCTACCATGCCTTTCGAATTACTGCACATGGTTATTTGTGAGCCTTATTCTTTCCCTTCCATATCAACGTTGTTATATTTTTACTATTGTTGATGTTCATAGTAGGTTTACCTAGGTTTGTTTACTAAAAGGTAAATTTCAGGTGCAGCCTCTAGTTCAAGGTTTTGTTTCTTATTCTAAGAGACAATTTAATGTCGTCGTTAAGACCATCAATACTGACACAAGTTTGCAGTTTCCATATCTAACTTTTATTGCTCTAAAGGTATTGTTCACCAAATGAGTTATGTGGACACTCTTGAACAAAATGCTACAGTGGAGAGGAGGCATCAATTTATTCTCAACATAGCTCGTGCTCTTATGCTTCAGGCTATGAATTGTGTTTTCTTTGATTATAAAACAAGTTGTTAGGGTTCTGTCACTTATGATCTTTCTTCTAAGGCTACAGTGGTTTCTCGGAATGTTACCTTTTATGAGCATGTGCTAATCGCCATTGATAAGATTCAACCAAGTTCTAATCCAAGAACTTAAAGAGGAGACTTAGCTCACTCACCATTCTCATGAGAAAAATTCTAATTCATTTCAAAAAAATTAAATGAGATTATAATTTCCTATTTATAGTAAGACTATCTCTAAACCTAAATGGACCATAAATGACACAATTCTTTAGGCACATATTGGACTTACATCATATTTTTCTAAAACAAATTAATGTAAGGAAGCAAACTATCTTCACTTACACATTACATTAACTAAATCTAAACTAAAACTATTACAAATTCAAATGAAAGCAAACTAAGAACTATTACAAACCAAATTAAGATAAGCGAAATTGTTTTAAAGGTAACAAACTTTTACGATTAACGATTAACGATAAAAAGATTTTGATTGATATTATTATCTAATTTGTATTTTTGAGTGATTCATAAGCTACTTTGTAATGAGTAAAGCAAGTTCTAATCAAGAAGCAAAACTATAATTCCTCTCTCTCTCTCTCAAAGGTCAAAATCGTTATCAATTCATTCACAACAAAGGATGTCTTGCATTTAAAGTATCAACAAACATTTTTTCAATGCAATGATCAAGAACAACGGTATAAATACAAAAGGAATAAAGTCTCATGAAAGGATCAGACCAAGTTATTAAGAAAAATATGTTTCAATCATTTTGTACTATTTAAGAGATGAAGGTCAACCTTAAAAAATCAAACAATATATCATTCATGAAGTTTAGAAGGATTTGAGAAGATCAGAATGTTCGCACTAAAGGACAAAATAGACAAACACTTTTACAAAGTACCAAGTGAAGTGACTCCTACAGTTAAAAAGATATTTTCAGCTACCAAATCAGTCTCAAGAAATATGCACAATACTTTCCCTTAGTTGTACTGAACTATGAGTAGTTAAATCAGAATGCTATGATGTCGTGAGTTTTAACTAAAACTCTTTGTTAAGGAAGATCAACAAATGTCCTACATTGAGGAGGGGGTCCAATGAACACATTGCCTCGTACATCAACAACTCTAAAGGCCTTCTTGCTCTTATATATAAAGAAAACTTCAAGCTCATTTTAAGTTTGAGGCTAAATCTTTGGGGGTGCGTTTTTATTCAAACAAATCTTATCCATCCAAAGTTTTGAATAATTGAAATTGTTCTATCTCAACCTACAAGTATAATAGTAGAGTTTGAATGAATGTAAACATTCTATCTCAATCTACAAGTGTAATAGTAGAGTTTGAATTATTGAAATTGTTGTATAGTCAATTGTGACTTAGACTTAGAGAAATCATGTTAAGGTAAGGAGAGAACAACTTGTAAAAAGTTGTAAGAGGCAGAAGAGTAAAGTGAAATAGTTGAAATATTCTCTCAAGCATTCTTGTGTGTGATTCTATCCTTTAAATTTTTATCTTATATTCTTTATATTTATATCAGACATATATACTGCATTAATTTTCTGTTCTAGTACTTTAGAACATTCTGAGCTCAACCTATTCTAATTTTTAAACTTGAGAATCATTTTTTCTCAAACATAGCTTCTCTATTATTCTCACCACTTACGTATACCCATTTTCATAAGGATACTTCACATACTCTGAATCCACTACAAAATCTCTAATATATCCATGATTATAAATTTGAACTTGACTTTTTATTGTGATTATCTGTGATCGATATCTAAAGAATATTATGAAATGACTGATATATACATAGACCTAAATTTTGATGAATAGTGTGGAATTCCGGAAGGTGCTGGAAAACACAAAAAACAAAAAAAAAATGGTTTGAATGATGTTGCCATTTATAAAAATTATTTCAATTCCTTAACCAAAAAGATATGTTCTTTATCAAATTATTCAACTTATGATTATAAAACAATTTAAGTGTAAATAAAGTTGAATCATAAATAACTTAGATTAAAATATCAGAGAGTGAAAAGGGACACATAGATTTTTATACTAGTTCACAACAAACTGTTGCTACATTTAGTTCTCCATTATCATTGAGATTTTTCCTCACTATAGGAGAGGACATATTCCATTATTTAACAAATAATATACAAGTATTACTTACTCTGCATTTTTATTTTTTTTACAAATCTGGAAGTTGCATTTATATTATAATATCATTTGTGTTAAACTTCAATATATAGGATATTTTTTTAATAATATTAAGAGAAATGGACAAAAAATGGACTACACATCATAGACTTAATTCATAGTATCGAGATGTGGAAAAACCTTTTTTGAATTTTGCAATCACTAAAGCAGAACATCAAGGACGCACAATTTTATGTCCTTATGCTAAGTGTAGAAATCGTTATTGGAAAACAAGCATGTGATCATCAGATAAGTTTCAGGTTTATACAAGGTTACATTCATTGGGTAAACCATCGAGAGCAAATAGCATTGCCTATGGAAATAGAAGATCATGTGAAAGATAAAGAGGGCTCAAATGACGACATTGATGGCTTACTTTACAACATATTTAGGCATGTGGAAGAAGTAGAGGGAGGCAACAAATGTCCTAATAGGGATGGTAATAATTTTTATAATTGAATTAATGAGGCAAATCAAGAGTTGTATCCATGATGCGAAAATTTCACTACTTTATCATTTATAAATCGACTTACTTGTTAAAGTGTCTTCATGGTTGGAGCAATGCATCGTTCAATGCTCTATTGGAGTTATTGAAATAAGCCATGCCTAATTTGAACATTCCTGAATCTTTTAACAAAACAAACACCATGATCAGAAATCTAGGCCTTGATTATAAATAGATTCATGCATGCCCAAATGATTGTATGTTGTATTGGAAAGAGCATGAAACTAACGATACATGATAAACTTGTAAAGCTTCACAATAGAAGGAATTAATCAAATTGATTCAGATTTCGAGGATCCAAAGTATAATTATAAAGTTCCTGCAAATGTTTTGATGCCCTTTCCACTGATTCCAAGACTTCAAAGACTACTTATGTCTTCGAAAACAACCGATTCAATGAGATGGCATGAAGAAGGTTGCTTAAAGAATGGTGAATTAAGGCATCCCGCTGATGGCCAAGCATGGTGAATTAAGGCTTAACTTATCAAGTGATGGATTCAATCTATTTAGAACTATGAGCATATGACACAATACATGGCCTGTCGTAATGGTGGTATAGAATTATCAACCTTTATTGTGCATGAATTATGAATATACAATGTTGTCGTTATTGATAACTGGACCACATTCTGTAGGAAATGATATAGATGTGTGTATAAATCTAGTTACATAAAGCAACGTTGGGAAAGATTAATTAGTTGTTAGTATTTTGATATGATCGATTTTCCTAAATTTAACATCTAGAAAACAGAGAGAAACTAGTATGTAGTAGTTAACATAAAACTTCATTTCTTAGATGTGGAGACCTTGATTTTATCACATAAACCAAATAACTTTGATTGTTATTTGGTAGTTTGTTTACAGATACTGGTTGATACTGGTTGCTATATTGATTGTTCTTATTTAAAATAATTGAGAAAAATAATGCTCATTTATTTTTCTTCTATTTAAATGACAGTTTGGGTTATGATTTTTAAATTTGAATAGCTATAATTTTAAAGTTTTTTTTTTTATTTTTAAAACTACAAGTTTCATGTTGAAATAAAATTTTGGAATCTAAATAACGAAATCTTAATTACTGTGTTAAAACACTAATTTTTTTATTGTGGTGAAAAAATATAATTCATTTTCTTAATATTCATAACTATAATAGTATATTTTCTCTTTATTTTCATTAATATGATATGTTTTTTTAGGTGGGACCTGAATGTTGAGACAAAATCTCAATTTAATGTTTTGATGAAAACAAACAAAAAGTTAATTAAGAATGTTAATTATGAATCTAAATATTATGTTAACTTAACTTGTGCTTTTGAGTGTATTAATTCAAAGATAGGATTTAAACAAAGCAAATAAATCAACATAAAAAGGCAAGAAACTGAACAGACAAGAATTGAGAACATTCTTAACAAAATCTGGAAAATAGAGAATGTTCTCCAGTTTCATAATGATCATCACAGCTCCAAAACCAATCAATCTCCACTAGTTAAAAGAAGTTTTAGCCTCTGGATTTTACATCTATATCATCAGCACTTGGCAAGGAACAAATTGAGATGATTAGATTAAAAGAAAATACTCGAATCAGAAAGAGAGAAGATCACGAATTAGCAAGATCAGACATATCTGAACATTCTTGACAGTATTCTGATCAATCTGGACAGCACTGCAACATCAGCCTCTAGACTAATAAACATTCTCCAGCTTGTTATACTTGATCTCCAACAGCAAATATCTTTCTCCAAAATGATCAATCCAGTCTCCAGATTGATTATCAATCTCCGTTTCTGCAGAATTTCAGTTTTGATCTCCTTACTTATGCAGAGGTTTATAATCATTCACCAAACTATTTTGGATAGATTCAAGGCTCCAGATTGAAGCTGTATTATCAATAATTACATATGAAGCTTCAAGGATCAATAAAGACAAGATAAATCTGATCAAGAACAAAGAAACCAGCCCAATCAACAAAGTTCAAATTATGTTCGAAGGCTGGAATATTTTTATTCAAATATATTGATTTTGGTCAAATCTGATAGAGCACTACCAACAGCTCTTTTGACCAATATTAAATGCTCTAAAAAGCCTATAAAAGGAAGGCCAAGCTCAAGGAAAAATCAGAGCTTCAAGTACTAAGAAAATTCATTACTCATTTCAATCATACTTGAATTTCTCTCACACACATACATTTAATCAAATCTGATTTTTTCCATTCGATTCCTAGAATCATTCTCGTGTATTTTTTTGTAAAGAATCAGAACTCAAACAAGTATTGAACCTTCTCAGATTCTAACAAAGCAATCTCATCATTATTGTAAAACTCAAACTATAAGAGTTTAATATAGTTTGGGTAGATTGTAAGAAATCCTATCAAGGTTGATAAGTGACTTGATTGAAATCCTTTCTGGGTGGAAAGGTTTTAACTTTGTAGCATATCAAGATTGATCTGAACTAGGTGTTGTAAAACCAAGAAGGTTCTTTGTTTTAAAAACTTAGTGGAAAATCTCACGGTTGTGAGGACTGGACGTAACCCGGGTTGGGTGAATCAGGATATATTGTCGTGTGGTATCTCTTCTCTTATCTATTTACTTTTAGTTTGATTGATTATCAAGTTAAATACATAAACTAAATTACTAATTTTAAATAACCAAGAACGTTCTCCGTTTTCTGTTTTCACAACCAAGATCAATCTTGAGTTATTTTCGTAAGTTTTTAACAGGAATTTTTAAAAGGTGCATTTACAATTCAAACCCCCTTTCCTTGTAAATCGATATTTTTACTTCACTGAAGATCATCACTAAGATAAATAAAGGCAGTGGAATGCATGGAAGACTTGGTTGTTTTTTAGGAATGCAAAACTCTATTGTTGCTTTTTTGGAATAAAAACTTGGTGGTTGAAACACTATCAATTGTAAACAATTTTTCCTCCTTCAATTTTTAGTGTTATGACACCCTAAACTCCAAAATAATATATATAATAATTTTTCCATATTTTTTATAAATATTTACATTGGATAAATAAAAAACATTTCATAGAAAAAATAAAATTTTATGAATTATTTAGGATATCACATTTCTCAAAATACAAATGGAACACTATAAACAATTTTCCTCTTATAAAATAGTGCAATATGAATGAACTCTATTTAACTATAATTTCTTAATTTAATTCCAAAAACTTATTAGTACTTATAAGGTTTTCAAACAAAAAGTCATTTCTAATTAAATAAGTAAAATACAAATTTCAACTGTTATTCCCGGTATCACCAATCAGAGCGAGAGTTCTCCAAACTTGAACTTCAAGATTCATCAACTCGTAATAAATGTGATTTTTCAAACACAAGGCCAAACTAGTCTATGAAACCCATCACTACGTGTCTAAGATATAATAATAAATTCATACATTTGAATAAAATAGAGGCAATCAATTTTAAACATCATAAGTATCATCTCTTAAATGACCGGTAACTACACGAAACACATAGTTTACAAGTAATTTTTAACAAGTAAATTAAAATTATAACATTACCAAATATTAAACTATACAGAATTATCCTCTGTTACGCCAGAATTATACATCATCTTAATTCAAAATACATTCTAAAAGTAAAGTCATCCTCCGATATTGGAATCCTCCATTAGCTCCTCTTATCTGCAATAATAATAAAGAAAATAGATGGTGAGTTAATAATCTCAGCGAGCTCTTAAAAAGGGGAGGGGCGGTTTGAAAAGGTTGTCTAAAAAACAATGAAAATTTAACATTAGTATGAAATGTTTTTTTAGCCATAGGCCAAATATTTAAAATATGTTCTTTTTTAGTTTTCATTTTCTTTTTAATTAAGGAAAAGCTTACTGCTATCCATTTCTTTTATAAGGAAATTCTTTATGGTCTTCAATTCATTTTTAATTAAGGAAAAACTTACTGATATCCATTTCCTTTAAAAGGAAAGTCTCTTCGAATCACCCAAATGTGGGTAACCAAGATGGTTAGAGTCTGTCACAAAAGTGTTATGACCATGACCTCAATTGATGTCCCAATTGTTTCACCTTTACCCAATGTTTCATGCCTGGCACAAAGCTAAAATGTCATGACGTGTACTTGGACCATGAATGCAATGGATATGTAATGTTATGTATGCAATGCACATTTTCGCAATATGATTAATGTAACCATTAAATCAACTAAACAAGGTAATATAACTAGAAGGTAACTTAACTTCAATTATTCATCAAGAAAATCCTAGTTGGTTATTCGTTTAAATGGGGTTCTGTGTTTTAAATTTCACATTATGATCAGGAAGCTTGGACCAGAGGCTCACTCAGACCAAAGGCAACGTGACTAGAGGTAGATTTTTAATCAGAGGCATCATGATTTGAGTCATTCTTGGATCATAGGCAATCTAATCAGAGGCTTCATGATCAGAGTCATACATGATTTGAGTCATTCTTGGACAAGAGGCAACTCAATCAGAGGAAGACTTGGAATAGATGTAGCTCGGTCAGAGGAAGAATTGAACCACAAGTAGCTCAATTAGCTTGTTCATAGAATCAGAGGAAGCTAGAGAAAACTGAATCAGTGGCTGCTAGAGGAAACAAAATAAGAGGCAGCCAGAGAAAACATAATTAGAAGCAAACAGAGGAAACAAAATCAGAGGCACCAATGGGAAATAGAATCTGAGGCAACAAGAGAAAACAAATAAGAGGTAGCTGGAGAAAAAGAATCAGAGGTAGCCAGAGAAAACAAAGTGAGAGGCATCCAGAGGAAACATAATTAGGGGCAGCCGATGCAAACATAATCAAAGGCAGCAAGAGAAAACAAAATCTGAGGCAGCCAGAGAAAATGAAATATGAGGCAGCTTGATTAGAGGAAGATTTGGACCAGAAGTAGCTAGGTTAGAGGAAAGAATGGACCAGAGGCACCCCTAGTCAAAGGGAGACTTGGACCATAAGTAGCTTGATTAGAGGAAAGCTTCGACCAGAGGCAACTCGATTAGATGAAACAAAATCAGAGGCTGCTAGAGGAAAATAAAATCAGAGGCAACCAGAGGAAACAAAATTAGGGGCAACCAGAGGAAAACAAAATTAAAGGAAACAGAATCAGAGGCAGCAAAAAAAAAAAAAATAGAATCAGAGGCAACTACATTAAACAAAATCAGAGGTTGCTAGAGGAAATAGATTCAGAGGCAACAGGAGAAAACAAAATCATAAGTCACTAATGGAAATAGAATACGAGGCACCCAAAGGATAACATAATTAGAGGCAACCAAAGAAAACAAAATTAGAGGTAGCCAAAGGAAACAGAATCAGGGGCAGCTAGAGAAAACTAAATTGGAGTCAACGATAGGAAACATAATCAGAGACAACCAAATGAAATAGAATTTGAGACAGTTAGAGGAAAACCTAATCAGAGGCTAAGATTGAGCATAATCAGAAACACGCATTAGAGGCAAAATTGATCAAAATTAGAAAAACACATTAGAGAGGGTTGAGGGAAAACACATTAATTCAACAATGTGCACTTCACATTTAACCCCCCATTTCATAAAGTTTTAACACATCATAATCATCACATAAACATATGCAGAATGGATGATTTTAAAAGAGTGAAATAGTTTTTAACATTTCCTATATGCTAAATCTCACAATTTTCCTCACTCATATTTTTAGGAACTGTTATTTCAAAATCAGAAAATCATTTGAAATCAGTAAAATACACTAAAATCGAACCCATAACCCACGTGCAAAATGTGAAATCTGTTCTAGAGAAGAACTTACCGTTTTCTAAGGAAATTCCTCTTCAATTTGAGTTGATTTGGGGAAGTTATCTACTATTTCAGCTATCAATTTCTCCAGTCTTCGCTCCTTTCTCCAATTTCTTTTAACTTTTTCTAGGTATTCTTAACTTCACCTTAACACGATTTGACTGATTATTGAAGATTGATGGCTGGAAACATACATGCACGAGGTCAAAACATGTTTGGAGAACTTCAGTGAGCTATTGTGTTTGGAAGTTTTTGGAGAGAAGGGGAAAAAGGAATAATGGGGAAGATGATGAACAATAATATATGTTGGTGTTTCTTTGTTGAATGTTATTTTTTGGAAGTGTGTATTTGGAATATGAGAGGAATGATGGCGGAAGATGGGTTAGTACCCGTAAGTGAAAGAGAAAGAGAGAAAGAAATAAAGGTGGCATGACCTTTCTTTGCCACTTGTACTTGTCAACACTACCACTTTCCTATTCTACCATTGATCCTAAATTAAAATAATAGTAATTTTAATTAGTACTTAAATCTTATAAATATTTCTAAGGTAGTGAGATGGCTGTTACAGAGTCAAACACAAATACAAAGGAGGTAAATTTCAAAATGATGTTGATAGTATAACATAAACAAGAAGAACACGCAAATAATCATAATAAATCGTATCATAATATTTAAGGAAATAATATCTTATTATAACATCAAAGTCACCCTAGTAAAATCATTATCTCATTATAATATACATCAAATCATCAAAAAGATATTATTATCAGTTTTGAAACACATTAATCACAACAAGACAATCACAAGAAAATGCAATGTTACACATGAGCTTAGACTCTACTTCTTCACAACTTTGCACCATTCTAACTCTGAAGTACTTGGTTATGAGGCTGAATACTATGCCATCAGACACACGAATGGACAAACAATTCAAATCGATCATGTCCTCATAGATCCCCTCAACTCAACCCGATACAAAAATACTCGACAATTGAGGTAAACTTGTATTGCATGGTAGCTCCCGACAATGAGGGCTACCTTCAAGTCCCCAAGGAATTCCCCACCAGAATATCTCGAAGGTCTCACAATCTTTCCTTAAGACTCAAAAGTAAACCGCCACTATCAGACTCACTCAGTTGTAATTCCCCAAAATCACTAGGCTTCTAAGGCCCTATCTATATGATGAAAAGATAATCTCCACTTCAAAGAAATAACATCTACTTTCTACCCTTGCTGGCCTATGATACTCCATTAAAACCATCATCTCAAGCACATAAATTATACATGATCACCATCATCACAAGAACTCATCACAAATTTATAACATCACTATCATCAATTATACATCATACATCATGATGATCATCATCACATAAATTTATCAAAATTTATAACATTACTATCATCAATCATACATTATCATTATCACATAAATTAATCGCAAATTTATAACATAACTATCATCAATGATACATTATAATCATCATCATATAAAGTTAATACAATGCATCCATCTTTTATTATCACATCACTTAACCTCGTCTAATCAAACATATGCAAAAAATTCATTTGAAACCCAATATCACAATAAAATAAAATACCCCACATTTAACAAAATTAAAACAATCAACACCTTATAAATGTTTCTATTCCAAACTTTACCATTTCCATATTTGTACATTAATTAATTTATCTCTCAAAGGGTTATTGCCATACGTAGCGATCCCCAGATGAATCATTGGGAAATACAGTTTTCACCTTCATTTCACAATATATTATTTATACTCATGAATTCAATCGCTATCTCACCCTTTACCTTATTTCAACGTTGTCTCAAACAACAACTGTAGATCCACAATGTTCAATGAACAAATTCGAATAAACGGCGAGTTCACAAAAAATATCCAGACGCAATTGATAAATTATACGAAGCATAAAAATCAATGTTAAATAACTTATAATAATTTAAGGAGCAAAATTGGAGTCAAAACGAGAAGAAAAAACTGCAGAAAAAGTCTCACAGACTCGTTGGAGCGCCAAAAGGGTTTGACGTCAACTTCACCGAAAATGAAAATAGGTAGTGCTTCTTGAGTGGTTCAACAAGAGGAATCTAAAAAAGATGACAGTTTTTTGAGACGACAAATGTGGTAATTAGAATCGGTCAAAATCAACTCTACAAAGGAAATAATGTTGTTGTTTTTGGTGAAACAGAGTGACGATCAATACAATTGATGCCAAAATGGATTCAGCGGCCAATGTTTTTGTGGGGAAGATGTTGGGATGGATTCAAATGGCATGGAATTGGTTGGACTGGATTTGGGAGATAAGGTTTTAGAGTTTTTGTTGTTGTTGTTGCTACTGTCATTTGTTTTTCTTTATTTTTTTAATTGCAGATGAATGGGTGCAGATAGATGATGTACAAGTGCGGGAGTAAAAAAAACTGTAAGGCCCAACACAGGGGAGTCCAAGGAAGAAATGAGAGTGTAATGAGCAACTTACAAGTGAATGAAAGAAAAGACCAATTCAATTACAATAATAGCCAAAATTATTATCCAGAAGTGTAAAATAGGGGCGTAAATAGTTGTCTCGTCTAAAATCCATTTTCTATTAATTATAAAAGTATTTAATGAAGAACTAATTTATTTTACTCGTCTACATTAGAAAATATCTATAAAAAATCATCACATCATAGCAAACACACATATAAAGAAAATTAATCCTAATATTTTAATTAATTAAATAGTCTACTATAAAATTTGTGGTGTCACACATGAATCCCAACTTGTTGGACAGATACAATATTAATGTATGTATTCAATTTAGAGGTATGAATAGTTTATAAAAATTTGTTTAACTCAAAGTGTTAAACGAGTTTTTTTGGATGTTGAGAACCTAGATATATAACTTTTGTAAATTATAGATAAACTATACACCATCAGTTATATGTCAATAAATAAAATCAAATGTTTAAAGCAAGGGACAAAAGACCGTCATAATCCTATAATGATGGCTACAATCTGTAGGTATTAGGTAATTATAAACAGCAGTACGAAATTCCATTGATATTGATAATTTTAGCTATACATACGATTTTTATACTCTTATCTAAAGGTAAAGTTTCGTGTACAGTGAATATAATTCAAATATCCTAATTTTATTTTTTTAAAATATCATGTCAACACACACTTTACTTTTTTGGAAACATCTTTTCATATGTTAGAAATATATAATATACATATTTATCTTCAGAGCCACGTCATCCTAACTTATTTATATCTTTTCATAAAAATAACTAACTTACTTAGCATAATATATTTTGTTGTATCTATATTTTATGACCCAAATTTTCTCATACGTGGCACTAGTTTTACACTAGTTTATGATATATGTTGTATTACTTATCTTAAATGTCATAAATATAAAAGTCTCAAATACAATATTTTATAATTGTAGTCATTTTTATTTTACTTAAATATATATTTATCATAAATATCATAAATGTATAAGTCTCCAATATAATATTTTATATTTTTATTTAATACATTAATTTGAAAACCATCATGTTTACGTTTAATGCAATATTAAAATTTCTTTCAAGTTCAATGTGGGTTGCCATTTGCTTGTATTTAAAATATTAAAAATTAAAATATATATATTATAAAAATATGGAAAGTCGAGTCAAATATATTACTTTTTAATAAATATATAATAAAAATATTTTATAACGCTACCATATTTATATTCATATAAAAATTATTGGATGTTCAAGGTAGAACATTGCCTATATAAATGTACTTGTAGATAACATATTCAAATAAAAAAATGGAAATTGTAAGAAATTCTTCTATGGCTATGGCATTTTTGCTGGCATTTTTTATCATTTCATCAGGTATAATCACTTTGAGTAATTTATTATGGATTATCTTGTTGATTTCTCACTTTAACCAACTTATAAAAAAAATTATATTTTTTATATTACAAAATTCTAATGTCCATGTAATGTTTGTGTATGTAGATATTCATATGGAATCACATGCTAGAGGAGTAAGTGAGGAGAGATATGGATTTTGTGGCACAAACGACGATTGTCAACGTAACTATCATTGTCCACCTGGTCTTGTTGCCGTATGTGTTGCAAATGAGTGTACATGTGTACACTCTCAACAAACCAAGCAAGTGAGTGATGACATAAATGGATTCTGTAGCACAGATGGCGATTGTCAACATACTAGACCTTGTCCACCTGGTCTTATTGCCATATGTGTTGGAAACCGTTGTACATGTATACACTAAATTAAGTTCCTAGTCCAACACCATCACTTACAAACTGAGTTATACAATATTGTGAAACAATAATCGTGTTTGGATGAGATTATAAATATATATAATCTTAAATAAAATTGTTTATTGCGTTATATTTTGTATTCACATCGTATGAAACTGATTTTTTTATAAAATAAAATTTTGAATGCAAAGGCATCACATTGATAACATAGACAATTCATCTATGTTAGCACTCTAATCACTACAAGAAAAACTCTAATTTGTGGCCAATTTTACAAATATTTTGTGGCCGAAAAAAACCTCACAAATTAGTGACCGAAAAAACCGTCACAAATACAAAAATTGAAATTGATCTTTATTTGTGGCTGAAAAAGCTCTCACAAATGTTTAAAAATTTAGGTGGATTTTGTGGCTGCCTAAGCCTTCACAAAATCACAAGCCACAAAATCTAAATTTTGTGAGGGTAAAGGCTGCCACAAATGCCTGAAGGGACATTACACTTTGTGGCTGCAAAGGCCAACACAAAAGCCTGAGCCTTTGCATTTTGTGGCTGCAAAGGCCGCCACAAAAGAATAAAGTTATGTGGCATTTTTTGGCCGCCCAGACCGCCACAAATGATCAACCAGATCCTATATATATTACTCCACTCCTCTCATCATTTTTCACTTCTAACTTCTCTCTAAACCCCCCTTCTAAATTTTCTCTCCACCTTCTCTCTACAAAAAATATTCCTCCAACGTTGCTTCAATTTTGGTAAGTTTATATTATATTATATATATTAGTTTTTTATTTTTAATTTTATTTTTGATTTGAAGTTATTTATGTAATTAATATTATTGAATTTTTATTTAGACAGTGGTTGTTAATTACTTCGAAGAGTTCTAAGCTCTGTACGTGAAAGCTTCAAGTCAGACACTACCCGACATCAAGTTTTTATTTTATACATTTTAAATTTAGATTAGTAAATATATATGTGATATTATAAATATATTTATATTATTTTTAAAATATAGATTAGTAATATGTGTTATTATAGATTTGTTTATAAAAAAAAAATAGAAATTATGTTGTTAACATAATATATGATAAATAAAAATTTCAAACACATGTAAAACTTATTGATTTTAATATAACTATTTTTTAAAAAAACATTATTAAAATTGATGAAATTATGTTGTTAACATAATATATGATAAATAAAAGTTTCAAATACATGTAAAACTTATTGATTTTAATATAACTATTTTTTAAAAAACATTATTAAAATTGATGATATTATTATTTTTGGTTATAAGTCTTGATACATATTAATATAATTTATTGATTGTTAGTCTTGATATTTTTTGTTAGTCTTGATTATTAAAAAAACATCATTTAAAATTTTATTTCGGTTTATATAATTATACTAGTCTTGATACTAATTTATTATATTGTTTGCAAATTAATTAATGCTCCCCTAATTGACATATAAAGTAAAATTTATTGATTTTAATATAACTATTTTTTTTAAAACTATATTACTTTATTGATTTTAATTTATTTGGGTTGGTAGTAATTACTTTAATTATTATTAATATTATAATTTTATATATAATATTTATTTTAATTTTTAAATTTTAGTTTAATTTTAATTTTAATTTATTATTAATTTAAATTAATCTTTAATTATAAATATAATTTAAATGATAATTAAATTGTAATATTATATTTTTAATTTAAATGTTTAATTTATATTCAGATTAGTTTATTATATATTAAATTTATTTTATATTGATATTATATTTTAAATTTAATTTTAATTTTAATTTTAATTTTAATATAATTGTAATTTAAATTTAAATTTTCAATTTATATTCATATTAATTTATTATATATAATATTATAATAAAATATTAATTTCGAATTTAAAAAATTAATTTTTTTAATATACTTAATATTTTGTAGCGGCCTAAGCCCTAACAAAATATTAATTTTTTAATCTGGATGATACTTTGTGGCGGCCTAAACTCTCACAAAGGGAAGCATTTGTGGCGGCCTGGGCCCTCACAAAGGCTTAACTTTTTAAAATCAGTCTGCTTTTGTGGCGGCCTATGCCCTCACAAATTGAGGCATTTGTGGCAGCCTATGCCCTCACAAAGGCAGGCGTTTGTGACGACTTTTGCCCTCACAAAAGGCAACGTACTTTTCAAACTTTGTGGCCGTTTTGGCCGCCACAAATGTTTGTGACCACCGTATTTGTGGCTGTCTAAGGCCGCCACAAATGTTTGTGACCACCGTATTTGTGGCTGTCTAAGGCCGCCACAAATTCTCCCTTTGTGGCTGCTTCTTCCGCTTTGTGAGGTCTTTTGGCCCTCACAAAATCCGTGTTTTCTTGTTGTGTCATCAACTATCATTTTCACTAATTAATAACATCAATATAATACAAAGAAATGAACATGGAGTGACTAGGGCAAACCCTAAATGCAAGTGTAACACCTCAAGTTTTATTAAAAAAAAAAACAACTTAAACTGTTTGAAACTTTTATTCATGATCTAGCCATACAAGCAAATGCATATTTTAACAGCCCTCTTACTACTTTAGAAAATATTTCTAAGCTTAAAATAATAAATTAATTTATTTTATTTGTAATACTCTATTTTAGTAATAGCCGACTTTACTTAAAGTAGAAGTATATAGGAAAGTGGTAGTATTAATAAGGTTCAAGTGTCAGAAGGAGACCATGTCACTTTTTTCTCTCTCTCATTCTTTTCACATACCAATATTAATTGATCCTTCACTTTTTCATATCATTCATTCCAGATACACACTTCTATAAAACAACTCCAAAAAACTCCAACATCGTTACTATTTATCGTCTCTATCTCCATCAATTTCCTTCTTCTTTCCAAAATCCTTCAAACACAAAAGTTCTCTGATGTCTTCTACACATGCCCAACCTCTTGCATATCCCTTTCTTCCTCTCAAGATGACCAAAGTAACACTAAAAGAAGAAACATAGCATATTTGGGGGATCTCTAAATCCAAACCAGGGTATAAAGGGCAAAAGAGCTGACAAAGCAAGAAAATCCCATAACCAACTAAAATTAAAGGAATCCCATCTTGGAAAACAACTAGTTCTTTTCCTAGAAAGGTTTCACATCTTGCATGTGGGTTTTCTGTTTCGTTTTTTATTTTACTTTATTGAGTCAATTTGATTTTGTGTTTAAAATAATGGGATCCTAAGAAAACAGAGAGAGATGGAAAAACTGTGAGGTTTAGCATGTAGAAAATGTTTGAAGTATGCATTTAGTTGTTCTAAATCCATTCATTATGCATACATTGTGTGAATGATTATGGTGTGTTCATGAAGGAATGAAAGTAAATTGTTAGTTAGCCTAAAATTATGTTTCCTCTAGCTTCCTTCAATTATGTTTCCTCTAGCTAACTCTAATTCTGTTTCCTCTGTCTGCGTCTAATTCGGTTTCCTTTTATCATGTTTCCTCTATCAGAAGTTCCTCTGATCATGCTGCCTCTGATCCAGGTTCCTCTAGCAAGAGTCTGCCTTTGTTCATGTTGCCTCTGACTCATGTCTGCCTCTGGTCATACTACCTCGGATCCAAGTTCCTTTGAGCACGCTGGGGAGAAATAAAATAGGGGGACTACTTTCACGATTCAACTAAAATATGGGGACAAAAACATCAATTAAGCCAAAGTTCAAAGCAAGATAATTATAGTGTAGGTTTATCGGAAGCAGATGCAAACAAACCAGAAGAACTTGAAGAATCAGAGGATACAAGCAAATTAGAAGAATATGACAAATCTTCAAAGCTGAATCTGATCAAGTCAGAAATAGTCAATATAAGCCAGAAGAAAGATGTGGATGGAAGTACCAGTCATCTCATCCTGAAACTCTAATCATTGGAAGTGCAAGCCATCATGCGAGGACCAGATCATCACTTAAAAATACAAGTTTGTTTGGTTTACTCTCATCAATTGAGGCTACCTCTATTGATGAAGCATTGACAGATGATGGATGGATTCTTGCAATGCAAGGAGAGTTAAATGAATTTGAGAAGAATGATATTTGGGATCTAGTACCTAGACCAGATAAGAACATTATTGGAACCAAGTGGGTTTTCAGAAACAAACTAAATGAAAAAGGTGTAGTGGTCAGAAACAAGGCAAGACTTGTCGCACAAGGCTATAGTCAGCAAGAGGACATTGATTACACTGACACATTTTTTCTAGTGGCCAGGTTAGAAGCTATTCGTATCCTACTTTCTTTTGCTATAAATAATAACATTACATTATTTCAAATGGATGTTAAAAGTGTTTTTCTAAATGGTTATATAAGTGAAGAAGTATATGTTACACAACCCCTAGGTTTTGAAAATTCTGAATTTCCAAATCATGTTTTTAAACTTATGAAATCTTTGTATGGCCTAAAACAAGCACCTAGGGCATGGTATGATAGACTTAGTAATTTCTTGCTTATAAATAACTTTGAAAAATGACAAGTAGATAATACATTTTTTAGAAAATCAATAGAAGATGACATTCTTATTATTCATATTTATGTTGATGACATTATTTTTGGATTTACTAATGGCCCTATTTGCCAAGAATTTTCTAAATTAATGCAGTGTGAATTTAAAATGAGTATGATGGGAGACCTTAAGTTCTTCTTAAGGATACAAATTCAATAAAGTCAAAAAGGTATATACATTCATTAAACTAAATATACAAAAGAGCTTCTCAAGAAGTTTAAGATGAGTGATTGCAAACCTATGGCTACACCAATGCACCCTACTTGTTCACTTGAAAAAGATAATTCAGGCCAAAAATTTGACCAAAAAACCTACAGAGTAATGATAGGATCCCTACTTTACCTTTCTGCTTCCAGACCTGGCATCATGTTTAGTGCATGTGTATGTGCAAGATTTCAAGCTGATCCTAGAGAATCACATTTAACTGTTGTTAAGAGAATCCTTAGATACCTAAAAGACACTACCAACCTTACCTTGTTCTACCAGAAATCTCCTAAGTACAACCTTAGTGTATATTGTGAATCTGATTATGCTTGAGATAAACTTGAGAGAAAGAGAACTAGTGGAAACTGCACCTTTTTAGGTGACAACTTATTATCATGGTATGGTACGAGACAAAACACCATTGCAATGTCAACAACAGAGGCTGAATACATTTCCGCAGCCGACTGTAGTTGTTAACTACTTTCGAAGAAGCATCAACTTGAAGACTACAAAATCCTAGAACCCTACATTCCCATCTATTGCGATAACACTTCTTGCTTTTTTCTAACCAAAAACCCTATCTTACATTATAGAGCTAAACACATAGAGATTAAACACCACTTCATTAGGGACTTTGTTCAAAAAGGGGTACTAAATATTTAGTTTGTAGACACTGAACACCAATGGGTTGATATATTAACCAAACCACTACCTGAAGATAGATTTGACTTCATCAAGAAAAACCTAAGTCTTACCTTCATACCTGACTGATATTGTGATAACTTCAAAGTAGTTTAGTTTTACATTAGTTTTATATTTTCTTGTAATATGTTATATTCATGTTATTAAAAAACGAAAAAAAAAACTCACTTTCAAGTCCTTTTATCTACTGACAAAAGGGGGAGAAAGATATTTGATAGAGTCGTGAGAAAATGATACTTAGACTTAAGGGGAGCCCTAAGTTAGGGGGAGTTAAAGAAATACAATGAAAAGTTATTATCAAAAATACAAGTTTTGTCATCATAAAAAATGGGGAGTTTGTTGGAACCAAATTCATTTTATACTTAGAGTTTTATGATAACAAAAGTATTTTATGAGAACAATATATTTGACTTCAAAGAGTATGAAAGAAGATTTGGTCAAGATTTGTAGAAGATTTGAAGAAGATTTGATCAAGATTTATCTACAACACAATATTAACAGAATCAATCTGAACAAATTACGAACATAATCAATCTAAAAAATTTACAATATCAATGTAAACAAAAAAAGAACATAATCAATTTGAAGAATTTACAAACGCAATCTGAAGATAATACAATTTAGAATTAAACAAGGACTAAATTAAAGCCCATGTTTTACCTATAAATGAATACTCAATGCTGAAGAAGAAAATCATCGAAAAGTAGAAAAGAGTAGTCTTAGAGTTCAAAGAGAGAAATACTTGTTCAAGTTAGAAATCATTTCTTAAAGTGTGAGAGTTATTATTATTATTATCTTCTTTTTAGAAGCAACTACTCAAATTCCAATCTTTTGTATCTAACCCGGTAGTGGTTTAGTTCCTTCTTCAATATGGGGTTGTCAGGTTGTTAGGAGAACACTTGGCTTGTAGGGTCAAGGTGGTTAGTTCCTCAAAAGTCTGGGGTTGTCAGGTTGTTTGGGAATACTAGCTTAGAGGGTATTTGAATTAGTGGATTAAAGCTTTCTGAATGAGGGGGCTGGATGTAGCCAAGTTAGTGGTGAACGAGGATAAATATACGTGTCAAATTATTTATGTTTTAATTGCTTACTGCCTATGGATCCAATTGCTTGTACTCCAAGTAAGTCACCAAAACCAACCTAGTTTTTATTTATTTATTTATTTATAAATTATCAAAAATTTATCAACTTTGGGAAACACAGTTCAACCCCTCTTCTCATATTTGCACCTTCAGAACTCATACGCGATTTCTTTGGCCTCTACCTATAATAAGTGTGACAAGAATTCTTTTTCCTTAACCACTAACATGAATGACAAGAATTATTCTGCCTCTGCCTGTGAAAATCACATCAAGCGTCTGATCATGTGACTCTGAACTTGCATCCTCTAACAAAGTTAATGCTCGGAAAATAAAAAGTGAACGCTTTGAAAAAGTCAATGCTCTAAAGTCAAAGCAATTTGTGCATCCTCTGATACTCTTCCTGAATCATCTTCTTTTCTAAAGATCTTAAGACACTTTTTGATCATTGTTCCCTCTAGTTTCCAATTGTTTCAACAAACACGCTAAATCAATACAAGATCAGTCTTTTTGAGAAATTCTCTCCGTCAAATCATTCGAGAAAGATATGATGCAAAACTTTTTGGATTATCTTGATTTTTTGTAATCATTACAACATCAAAAAAATACTAATTGTACTATATAAAGGACATTCCCCCCAAGACGAATCAAGACACAAGAAAAAAGCGATAATCACATTTTGACATTAGTTATCATCCTATTAGTTCTAAGAGAATTTTTTCTGAAGAAAAAATTGCAAACACTCGTTGTAAGAGCTTATTCAGATAAACTCCAAAACCTTTTTGTTGTAATCTAGCCCAATAGTGGTTTCCTTTCTCAGCAGTTTGACTATATTAAGCTAGAAGGTTGTGAAGATTGAACACAATTAGTGCGACTAATAGGTGTTTAAGTGTAAGTCTTATTTAGTGATAATTCAGTGGATTAAATTCTTCAAGTTGAAGGAACTAGACGTAGACAGCATGTTGATGGTGAACAAGGATAAATTGTTGTCTCTTTGCTCAGTTTTCACACTCGTGCTTTATCTTCTTTACTTTGAGTATAATTACACAAAAAGTTTTTTAAAAACACAATTAAAACCCCCATTTCTTGTGTTCTTTTCATTCTACAAGGGAACCATTACCTATTGTCTCGTACTCAATGATCTTTCCCTTATGATCACCTCCAAAGCCTACGAATCCTCCGTTCTAGAGGGTTAGGTCTTAGAACATAGACTTTTCTCCCGTCATGTTGTGTGAGAATCCATTGTCTAGGTACCATGATTGTTGTTTTAACTTTATGGTAAATGATATCTGCAAGATAGATTATTTTATTCTTAGGTACCCAAATTTGGTTGGGTCCTGGTTTATTAGTTCTGAAAGGTCTCTTATCTTTCTATGTTTTTTTTACATAAGACAAGTTCTTGTATTGTGACATTTCTTAAGGTAGTGCATGCAATTAGTATCAAATATGTTAACCTTAGGAGTTTTCTCTGATTCTTCAAAACCAATGCGATGTTTATTGTTTTTGCTAACACCATTGATCATAGAAGATTGCTTTCTTCAGCCTATGCCATTCGCAAGAAATTCTTGAAAAGTTATTCCGTACTTAACAGAATTGCAGATTTTATCCTCTAAAGTTTTTGGAACATTTTCTTTCAGAGTTAGATTTTCCCTATTTGGGTGTTCAACTTCCTTTTCAAATGAACTGCATTTATTTGTTAAGATGTCATGAGCCTTTCTAAGAGATTTAAGCCTTGAAGAAACTGTATCATTTTTGTTGAGAAACTCATTTTACATATCTATATGTTCATTACGAGATAGGTTAAACAGTACCTCAATTTCTTTATCAACAAATTCATTGTCAGAGTTTGGGTTAGAGTGAGTGTCAGCAATTAGAGCCATATTTGCATGCTTTTCAACTTCATTAGATGATTCATCAGAGTCATCCCAAGTAGCCATCAGACCTTTTGTTTTCGCCTTGAAGTCTTTTCTTTAGGATTTTCCTTTCTCAAGTTTAAGACATTTTTATTTGAAATGACCTGGTCCTTTGCACTCATAGCAGATGAGTCATTTCTACTACAATCTTTCACTTCCTTCTCTACTACTTTGGGGTTTTCTGAAATCTCTTTTGTGGAAATATATATTCCTGTTGTTCCACATGCGCTGGATTTTTCTTCAGATAAAGGACAACTCTTCATCATTTGAGTCTTCACTTTGATTATCCAAACCACTTTCCTCTAAGTCTTTAGTAGCTTGTAGGGCTTTAGAATCATCTTCTTTTCTTGGGATTTGAAGGCCAAGGATTTTGACTTCTTTCTGGGCTCATCTTCAACTAGTTCAATCTCATGAGATGTGAGTGACCTCATCAACTCTTCCAGAGGTAGTTTATTTAGATCCTTAGCCATTTGAATAGCGGTTACCTTTGGTCTCCACATGTTGGGAAGACTTCTAAATATCTTCTTGATGTGGTCACAAGTGGTGTAGCTCTTTTAGAAAACCTCCAGTCCAGAAATAAAAGTTTTGAATCTAGAGAACGTTGTCTTAATGTCTTCATCTTCTTCCATCTGGAAGAGTTCATTCTTCTTAACATGTAGATTTTCTTTGGCTTCATGTACCTACTTATTTCCTTTGTAGTTGAGAGCCAGAGCACCAAAGATACTTTTTTTGTTTCTTTGTTACTGCATTTTTCAAACTCCTTGAAGTTGATAACATTCATCATGAAGTTCTAGCTTTATGATGCATTTGGTTTTGTTTCTTTTTATCAACATTTGGATCCTTTTAATTGGTTGTGTGTATCTTAGTACGAAGACATAAGGAGCAGAGGATATAATGAGCATGTCTCGTAGACATTCAGCCACAAAAGCGAATTCAAAGGATATACTAACATCATAGCATTGTCTTCTATCATAGTATTTACTTTCATCAGAGCATACATTATTTGCCAAAGTCAGACGATTAGATGCTTGATGCGATTATCAGAGGTAGACGATTAGATTCTTTTCGTAGTCATCATATGTAGACGAATCAGAGAGTTACTTGTATTTGACAGAAGCACCAAAGGCATGTCTCAAGGCTCATCTACTTAACAAATATACTTAGAAGCAGAGTCTTAGTGTTTCTCCATCTTAGTCCAATTACTAGATGATGCAATGTAGGATCATACGAAATTCACTTGATGTACGAACTACACACTTAAACAGAACATTAGTGTTTTAAAATGTTCCCACAAAAATAACTTTGTTATCATAAAATTATGTAAAGGTTATAGTTCTTCAAACCAACATAGTTCTAACAATTGGTCTACTATTTCTCGCAGAACTAAAAGAGAGTTAGGATTTCCTCTTAACATAAAGAAATACCCTCAAATGCACACATAAGAATTTATACTGCACGTATTGAAATAGAAATAAATTATGGATGTTACTAACCATAAAAAATAAAATAAAAAATGTTTTTACATAGCATATCATAATGAAATTGGTTTATACTCACTTAAATATAGTATACGAAATTTGATGACCCAGAGTAGGTAGTAGCTAATGTAGTTTAATGGCTAAATAGCATCACCGATCTCTTAACTTAATTTCAGTTAATGTTTTAGTCTTTTATCCTTTTTTTTCTTCCCGATTTGGTCATTTATTTTAATTTTAAGTGACAATTTGATCTTTTATATTTTAAAATGTCTCATGATGTTCAATTATTAGGTTATCAAACTTTTTAATTAGTTTAGTTGCTACAAGACAACATATTGCTAAAGAGTTATAAATACATTTATTTTCTGAATACAATTGTTCAATAACAAGTTTAGAATCTCCCAACACTTTGACATGTTTTTGTAGAGAGAAAAAAAAAGAGGGGTTTGAATTGTATTTTGTTTCAGAAAAATATAAATTAAAAAAATACATATATAAATATGCATCGGCGTAGGAGATTATACATTATCATTCTTAATTTTATTTTGAGAACAAGATCTCATATTAGCCCCATAAGATTATACATAATTATTGAAATCAAGTTGGTTTTTCTCATGATTTTGATGTTAACAAAGGTATTTTATGAGAATAATTTGTGTCGACAAATGGCTTCATAAAGTGTGCAACAATTAGAACAAAAAAATTAGAAGAAGGTACCATAGAAAGCGACCAAAGAAAACTACCAGAGGATGTACCAGAGGAAGTCACGAGAGGATGAGTTTAGAGGAACACAAAAACATACTTGTCTACCTCTGAACATATGCTCTTGAAATTAGCAACGTGTCTCTTACGAAGGCTACACTAGTGTTTGGCGCTAAAGCAGTTATAAAGGATCCCCTCATGTTAGAGAAAGAGGTGATTATCTTTTCGCCTTCGGTGATTAATCATGAGTGGTTGTATTTGCATTTGACATTTTTTTATTTTTCTTTTAGGCCTCTTTCTTTGGTGCTTCCACCTAAGGCTCCAACTTCACAGGATATAATATTTTCAAGATTTTATTTTTTAGTGTGCACATTCTTGATTAATGTTAACTATTTCTTTTCTGTTGTAGGAACCATCTACCCATCAACAAGCACCTACTCAGACTGTCGATATTTTTTAATCCTTAGGCCATGCCAAATGTCACCGAACAACTGCCAACTTATTCCATAGAACATGCAAGTGTCAAAACTGTTATGGATGTTGATGCTAGAATACAAGAAATGGATGACAGGATATTTCAATAGAAGAAGTAGAAAAAGTGGATTATATGTTCCTTTCAGAATCAATTTAGCAAGGAGTGCTAGTTAACATGGCTGTCTCAACTAATCATAATTTAGCAAGGAGTGCTAGTTAACATGGCTGTCTCAATTTAGTGATCATTTCTATGAAACTTTTTAGAAGATATCTGCTCCAAGGCAAGTCAATTCTCCAACCTCTGTTAGTTCATCCAGTGCACATTCTAATTTCTGTTTCTTTCCAAGCATGTTTCCTTGCGCACTCCTTTGCAGACCTTGGGGGACGGGTTTTTTTTTTAAGACCCCATATAAAGCCTTTGTCTTAATATGATAACCCTCTCAAGTTTTTAAACTACATATTATTGTTCCTCCCAATTTGGCAAGCATGCATGGTGCCAAGTCCATTGTCAGGTGAGTGGTTCCTCTCATGTTTGTTCGATTCTTATCTCACATATCTAGCTTCTCTAGTAGATGTATTTTTATTTGTTGAATACATTAATAAAAATTTTCTTCTTTACTTGTTTCAATTTTTATGATGTCGCACGTAGTGGATTTGTATAATTTTCTAGTAACTATAAAAGTCTTTAATGAAAAAATAATTTATTTTACTCATCTACATTATAAATTTTCTCCAAAATACTCAATTTAATATAATATTATTCTTCCTTAACATAAATAGATAAATAAATAAACAAATATAATATTAACCACTAAATCAAATATCTAAAAAAATCATTACATCATAGCAAACACACATATAAAAAAAAATAATCATAATATTTTAGTTAATTAAGTAGTATACTATGAAATTTGGAGTATTACACGAGCTTCTTAGGATGTTGAGAGCATAGATAAATAAAGTAAATTATCTTTCAGATTTTCTTATTCTTAAGTCCTTTGTACCTAACATAGTTCATTTAGAAGGATCAATTGTAGAAGGTTTTTTGGCCAATGAATATTTGAAGTTTTGCTCGCAATATCTATTTAGGTGGAAACTAGGTTCAATAAACCTATCAGAAATGGCGATGAAATCGATTCTACGTCAATAGGTAATTTGATCTTTTTACATCCTATTAGAAGACCTTATCACTGAAATATATAGCAACAAAATCAAAAGCATAGATATAATTTTTGTAAATAATGAATAAACTATATACCAACGGTGATATATCAGTAGGTAAAACCAAATGACAAAAGACTGTCACAATCTTATAGTGATGGCAACAATCCGTAGATATTAGACAATTATATACAAGAGTACAAACCTAGGTTTGTACTGATAATTTTGGCTATACTTACAATTTTTATACTCTTACCGAAAGGTAAAGTTTCTTGTACTGTTAATATGATTCAAATATCCTAATTTTATTTATTAAAATATCATGTGAACACATATTTTACTTTTTTGCAAACATCTTTTAACATGTTAGAAATATATAATATACATATTTATCTTTAGAGCCAGATCATGCTAACTATTTGTATCATCTTATCATATAAAAAATTTAACAATTACTATTAAAAAAACTAACAATTTATAATAAAAATAAACTAACAAAAAATTTTTGTTGAAAACAAAAAATCAAATATTTAGTTCAGTTACTAAAATTTATAAAAAAAAAAAAAAAAAACTAACTAATTTAGCATAATATATTTTGTTTTATCTATATTTTCATACCCAACTTTTCTCATACATGGCACTAATTATATACTATTTTATGATATATTTTGTAATACTTATCATAAAAATAAAAGTCTTAAATCTAATATTTTATAATTGTAGTCATTTTAACTTTACTGAAATATATATTTATCATAAATGTCATAAATTAATTTTATGAATGTTTATAAATTAATTTTATAAATGTCATATATTTATCATAAATGTCATAAATGTTATAAATGTCATAAATGTCTGAAATATAAAAGTCTTCAATATAATATTTATATTTATATTTAATACATTAATTTGAAAACCATCATGTTTACTTTACCTTTCAAGCAATATTAAAAAAACTGTTTCAAGTTCAATGTGGGTTACCATTTGCTTATATTTAAAATATATATATCTATAGATTATAAAAATATTTAAAGTGCTTTAAAACATTTTACTTTTTAATAGTTATATAATAAAAATATTTTATAAGACTACCATATTTATATTCATGGATCCATAAAAGCTATTGAATGTTCATGGTGGAACATCGCCTATATAAATGTACTTGTAGACAACATATTCAAATAAAAAAATGGAAATTGTAAGAAATTCTTCTATGGCTGTGGCATTTTTGTTGGCATTTTTTATCATTTCATCAGGTATAATAACATTGAGCAATTTATTATGGATATATTATCTTGTTGATTTTTCACTTTATTAACCAATTTATAAAAAACAAAATCATATTTTTACATAACAAAATTCTAATGTCCATGTAATGTTTGTGTATGTAGATATTCATATGGAATCACATGCTAGAGGAGTAAGTGAGGAGAGATATGGATTTTGTGGCACAAACGACGATTGTCAACGTAACTATCATTGTCCACCTGGTCTTGTTGCCGTATGTGTTGCAAATGAGTGTACATGTGTACACTCTCAACAAACCAAGCAAGTGAGTGATGACATAAATGGATTATGTAGAACAGATGGCGATTGTCAACGTATAAGACCTTGTCCACCTGGTCTTATTGCCGTATGTGCTGCAAACCATTGTACATGTGTACACTAAATTAAGTTCCTATCCAACACCATCAGTTATAAACTGAGTAATACAAAATTGTGAAATAATAATCGTATTTGGATGAGATTATATCTATATATATATATATATATATATATATTCTTGAATAAAATATTTTATTGCGTAGTTGGCACTCTATAACGTCATCAACTGTCATTTTCACTAATTAATAACGTTAATATAATACAAAGAAATGAACATGGAGTGACTAGGAAAAACCCAAAACACAAGTGTAACACCTCAATTTTAAATTTTATTAATGATCTAGCCATACAGGCAAATGCATATTTTAACTGCCCTCTTACTACTTTAGAAAATATTTCTAAGCTTAAATTAATAAATTTATTTATTTTATATGTAATACTCTATTTTAGTAATAGTCGACTTTACTTAAAGTAAAAATAGAAAAGTGGTAGTATTAATAAGGTCGAAGTGTCAAAAAGAAGACCATGCCACTTTTTTTCTCTCTCCTTCTTTTCACTAACCAATATTTATTGATCCTTCACTTTTTCATCTCATTCATTCGAGATACACACTTCCATTAAACAACTCCAAAAAACACCAACACCGTTACTATTTATCGTCTCCTTCCCCATCAATTTCCTTATTCTTTTCAAAATCCTTCAAACACGAACGTTATTTGAAGTCTTCTACACCTGCCTAACCCCTTGCATATCCCTTTCTTCCTCTCAAGATCCATTAATCGATCAAAGTAACACTAAAAGAAGATACATAGTAGAATTAGGGGTTCTCTAAATCCGAAACAAGGTATAAAGGGCAAAAGAGCTGACAAAGCAAGAAAATCCCATAACCAACTCAAATTAAAGGAATCCTTTCTTGGAAAACATCGAGTTCTTTTCCTAGAACGGTCTCACATCTTGCATGTGGGTTTTCTGTGTTCGTTTCTGATTTTACTTTATTGAGTCGAATTGATTTTGTGTTTGAAATAATGAGATTCTAAGAAAACTAATTAGTGATAGAAAAACTATGAGGTTTAGCATGTAGAAAATATTTGAAATTTGCATTTAGTTGTTCTAAATCCACTCATTCTGCATACGTTGTGGGAATGATTATGGTGTGTTAATGATTGAAGGACAGTAAATTGTTAGTTAGCCTCAAATTATGTTTCCTCTAGCTTCCTCCAATTATGTTTCCTCTGGCTGACTCTGATTCTGTTTCCTCTTTCTGTATCTGATTATGTCATGTTGCTTCTGATCCAAATTCCTCTGATCAGGTGACGTGCCTGTTGAATTCCTTGGAGAATTTATATAAGCCCATAAAATTTGATTTAGAGTATTATGTCAGATTATGGGTCAAACTTACGAAAATTTTATTCATGGCCTCACCTTTTCATTTTTATCCTCATTAATTCAACATACTCAACAATTTTCCTACCTGCAAAGGTTGATCCCTAGTTAGTGGTGATGTTTGGGTAAGCCAAATCTACACACAATGTGATTTTCTATAATTTCAATCACGTCTTGTTGAGCGGCTTCTTTTAAAGGAACAAGTTCCACACATTTAGAGAAGTAATCTACTCTAACTATGATATTGTACCTTTGCGTTTTCCATGAATTATGGTGTATTTAACCTATTAATTAGATATAGTGATCATCCTCTAAATGGCGAAGGTTTTATACTTGAACGCAATTCACTTGTAGGGTGATTTTGTTGCCCATTAACAAATGTAATACAATCTTTGATCATAGTTGGCCATTATACTCTATACCGACGCAAAACTCATTTGATCTTATCATCTACCTGAAGAGCACCACATACATCTTCATGTACTTTGACTAAGGATAGGTAACTTCTTCACACTTAAACATTTGGCTATATCATCATCGAAAACACATCAATATAATATTTCACCCTAAAACACGTATTTGGTAGCTTTTTGTTTTAACGTCCTTTTTGTATCTGCACTAGGAACGCAAATATTGCACTATAAGAATCCTCTGGTCATTCTGAACTACATCATTCATCATGATATCCCTTTCAAGACTTGGATATAATATCACCCTTGTTTTGAGAATGTTATCTAAAACAACTTTAGGAATCTTATTCCTAAAATAGGCTAAATTACATCTGTGGTCCCTTAACTTAATATCAGGTAACGTTTTAGTCATTTATCTTTTTTTTCCCGATTTAGTCCTTTATTCCTAACAATATCAAATAAAGTATGAAAATATGAGTTTATTTGAAGATTTGCTTTACGAATTTGATGAAATTTGTATTATATTGAAGAATATAATTAATTTTATGAGTTTTGATTGAATTTTTTTTTGAATTTTTGTATAGAAAAGGATAACATTGTTGAAATTTTAAAACATAAAATATCAAACTGTCACTTAAAATTAAAATAAAGGACCAAGTCGGGAAAAAAAAAAAGATAAAGGACTAAAACGTTACCTGAAATTAAGTTAAGGGACCACAAATGTAATTTAGCCCCTAAAATAAATTTGAGCCAATTCATTTGCCTCATGATGTTCCGTTATTAGGTTATCAAACTTTTTAATTAGTTTAGTTGCTACAAGACAACATATTGCTAAAGAGTTATAAATACATTTATTTTCTGAAGACAACTGTTCAATAACAAGTTTAGAATCTCTCAACACTTTGACATGCTTTTGTAGAGAGAAAAAAAAAAAGGAGTTTGAATTGTATTTTGTTTCAAAAAAATATAAATTATAAACATTTTAAAAATTGTGATGTAGAAAATAAGAATGAATAAAACAATAAGTTAATAGATAAGGGAAGAAACACCAGCCAATTTATCCTAGTTCACCACCAACACGGTAGCTACGGTCAATCCCTTCACACGTAAGGATTTGATCTACCATTCACGAAGGAAATCACAAGTTCAATGAACATCGTCTAGTCAACTAACTATGTTCAAGTCTTCTTAACCTTCTAACTTAGTATGGTCAAGCTGTTGAGAACAGAAGCTGCTACTAGGCCAAGTTGTAAAGTGTTTAGATTGGGTTGGAACTAATTCTCACACACGAGAGTTTACACAGATATTTTCTCTCATAAGATTTCTCAAGTTTCTCAGCACTTATAGCTAATACAAGAGATTTTGAAGTGTTTGTAAGGACAAAAGTGCTTCTCTTGTTTTTCATAGTTGTTCTTAGTGATGATCCTGAATCATTTTATAGAGTATCAAATTGTCCATTAGGGTTTATAACCATTGTTATGATTGCATGAAATCCGCATGTGAAATAATAGTTCGTATCAAATCTTCAGAGATTGTGAATCACCATTAAACACTTTTTCAAATCTGTCTTCATGATTGATTCAGGATATCATGACAGAAAAGATAGGAAGACCAGAGGATGACACTTTTGGAGGATGTTATGTGCTTTTATAGTAAGAGGATAAGTCTTTTGTGATTATCAGAGATAGTTAGAGTGTAGAAAACTTATCAGAGCATTGACTTTAAACAGGGCATTGACTTTATCATAGATCAAATTGGATGCCAAGATCATTATATGCATAATTACTAGAATGAACTTGTATCATTAGATTCAGTAGAGGTGCGTTGAGAACGATTTTTTCATAATTAGTTATACTTCAACATATGTAATAGAGTATTGCTCTAAGTACTTTGTTTAGCTTGTGTATTCATCAAACGATACAACATAAAAATGTTTAATTCTTGTGACAAGAATCTGCACACTTAAATAAGTTATTAGCAAATAAATCGTTTCCACAAAATAGGTTATGTTATCATCAAAATCATTAATGATTGTGGTTCTTAAAACCAACTTGATTCTAATTGTTTGACTCCTATGTTGAGTCTCTAACCCAATTATCAAAGCTTCATATCCAATTTCATTATTGAAACATTTTTATATCAATTTGAACGTGGATTTAGTTGGACTCCCATTTTGTGTAGTAATTAATATTCCATCGCCAACACCACCATGATGTTTTGAACCATCAAAGTATAAATGTCATGGTTCAAAATCTATACATACAATTTGCTCTATTTCTAGGCATGGCAATCTGCCATGAAATCTAAAATAGCTTGTCCTTTGACAACTTTCATTGGTATGTATTTCCATGAAAATTAAGGTTAAGGTCCATTTAACCAGGTTTTTGGAAGAAACGTAAATAATAAGAAAAATTGGTGAAAATTTAAAACTTTTATTTATCTCAAACATATCATACAACTTGTAAGAGTATTAGTTAAATTTTTTCAAAACACATCTAATTTCAAAAATATTCGAAAACCTCTTGTCTTTTGGTCAGAACCTAATGTAACTATAATATAAAGACGACACGTCCTTAACATTTGACGTCACATTGTGAGAGCTTTGAGAAGATCTATACACCCTAACACATTTGAAATTTTATTGTCAGCACTGTGAGAATCACAAAGCAAACATATATCATCCCTTTGAGTGTGAAAAACTTGTAAAACACTAAGAAATACATATATTTTGCAATGACCACACACATTATATATATATATATCTAAATACATCATTATATGATTTTGATTCAATACAATCAACACAAATATCAATTAAAAATGAGTAAAGCAAGTTCTAATCAAGAAGCAAAACCATTATTTCACTTTCTCTCTCTCAAAGCTCAAAATCTTCAACAATACATTCACAAAAAGAATGTCTTGGATTTAAAGTGTCAACAAACATATTTTTCAATGAAATGATCAAGAACAATGGTATAAATGCAAAAGGAATAAAGTCTCAATCATTTTCTACTATTTAAGAGATGAAGGTGAACATAAAAAATCAAACAATCTCATTCATGAAGTTTAGAAAGATATGAGAAGATCATAATATTCGCATTAAAGGATAAAACTTACAAACACTTTTACAAAGTACTAAGTGAAGTGACTGCTACAGTTAAAAAGATACTTTCAGATACCAAATCACTCTCAAGAAATGTGCACAATACTTTCACTTAGTTGTATTGAACTATGAGCAGTCAAATCAAAATGTTCTGATGTCGTGAGTTTTAACTAAAACTCTTTGTTAAGGAAGAGCAACAAATATCCTACATAGAGGACATGTTTCAACGAAGAAGTTGCCTCTCATATCAACAACTCTAATGGCCTTCTTGCTTTTATATATAAAGGAAACATCATAACCTAAATGATCAAGAGTTTTGCATTGAATCATATTCCAATTAATCAAGTGATCATCAATTTAAGAACTCGTAAAAAATACAAACACTCTCAAGCTCATTTTAATATTTGAGGCTAAATCTTTGTGAGTGTGTTTTTATTCAAATAAATCTTATCCATCAAAAATTTAAATAATTGAAATTGTTCTGTCTCAACCTACAAGTGTAATAATAGAGTTTGAATGATTGAAATTATCGTATAGTTAATTGTGACTTAGACATAGAGAAATCACGCTGAGGTAAGGAGAAAACAACCTGAAAAAAATTCTAAGAGGAAGAAGTGTAAAGTGAAATAGTTGAGATATTCTAACAAGCATTCTTAGTGCAAAATCTCACAAAGTGTGACGACTGGACATAGCTCAATTTGGGTGAATCAAGATACTTCTTGTGTGTGGTTCTATCTTTTAACTTTTTACCTTATATTCTTTATATTTATATCACACATACATACTACATTAATTTTCTGCACCAGTACTTCAGAACATTATGAACTCAATTTACTCCAAATTTTTAACTTGAGAATCATTTTTCTCTCAAAGATAGCTTCTCTACAATTCTCACCACTTTTGTATACCCATTTTCATAAGAACACTTCACATACTTTAGATCCACAACCAAATCTATAAAATATCCATGATTATAAATCTTTAATACTTCCTACTTTATGAATGATAGAACTTGACTTTTCATTGTGATTATCTGTGCCCAATATGTTGAGACTTGATTGAGATTGGATTATATATATATATATATATATATATATATATATATATATATATATTTAGTGTTTTTGTATTTCTATACACAATTTTCGAATGACTGATATATACATAGACGTAAATTTTGATGAATAGTTGGGAATTCTAGAAGGTGTTGGAAAACACACACAAAAAGGGTTTGAATTGTGTTGCCAATTATAAAAATTATCTCAATTGCTTAACTAGAAAGATATGATATTTATCAAATTATTCAACTTATGATTATAAAACAATTTAAGTTAAAAAAAAAAGTGGAATCATAAAGAACACATATTAAAATATCAGAGAGTGAAAAGGGACACAAGAATTTTTATACTAGTTCGCAACATATTGTTACTACATGTAGCCCTCCCCTATCATAGAGATTCTTCCTCACTACAATCGAGGATATAATCCACTATTTAACAAATAACATACAAGTATTATTTACTCTGCATTGTTATTTTTTTTTACAAATCTTGAAGTTGTATTGATATTATAATTTCATTTGTGTTAAGCTTCAATTTAAAGAATATTATTTTTTTATTATAGTTAGAGAAATGGATAAAAAGTGGACAACACATCATAGACTTAATACAAAGTATCGGGGAGTTGAAAAAACTTTTTTGAATTTTTCCATCACCAAAGCAGAACATAAAAAATTGTGAAAAAATAATTATGTTTGGATGAG